>NW_024058741.1:0-313505 GCF_016432855.1 Salvelinus namaycush
TAAGAGGTGAAAAAATTATTGTTGTCTATCAACAATGACAAGCCACCGGGGTCTGACAATCTAGATGGAAAATTACTGAGGATAATAGCGGACTATATTGCCACTCCTATTTTCCGTATCTTTAATTTAAGCTTACTAGAGAGCGTGTGCCCTCAGGCCTGGAGGGAAGCTAAAGTCATTCGACATGTGCTACGCTCTGCATAGTTAGCTCCAGGTAATATGTTGCACTTATTCAGCCATTCTGTGACCAAAAACAAGCTACATATGGACAGTAGCAAAATAAACTGACTCTGGAAATGACAAAGCGCCTCGTAACCTTGCTGGAAATGGGACAAACGGACCCCTTCTGTGTTAACAGACTGTGACGAATAGTAATCAAATCTAATTCCCAGGAACAGGGTTCATATGAACCACAGAGACTGTGTGGGATAATAACATGGCCGTATCCAACCCTGCTTGCTCCCTCGACTCCGCTACCAACCACCAATCTCCAACAGGGCCCTTAACCTGTATCACTAGACACTTCGTAGTGAACTACAGGTAGGAATCAGCAATGAATCCCAATAATGAGCCACCTATGGGAGGGGTAACCCTTTGTGGACAAATCTCTCAACTTATTACTGCTACCCTGGGGAGATTGATATACCCCTTGAACACTGGCTCCGACCCTCGTCAGATGAGGCAGGGCTTGCAAACTATTACAGACTACAAAGGGAAGCACAGCCGATAGCTGCCCAGTGACACGAGCCTACAAGATGAGCTAAATAACTTCTATGCTCGCATTGAGGAAAGTAACACTGAAACATGCATGACAGCATCAGCTGTTCTGGACGACTTTGTAATCACGCTCTCCGCAGCCGATGTGAGTAAGACCTTTAAACAGGTTATCATTCACAAGGCCACAGGGCCAAATGGATTACCAGGACGTGTACTCCAAGCATGCGCTGACCAATTGGCAAGGGTCTTCACTGACATTTTCATCCCCTGTCTGAGTCTAATACCAAGATGTTTCAAGCAGACCACCATAGTCCCTGTGCCCAAGAACACGAAGGTAACCTGCCTAAATGACTACCGACCCGTAGCACTCACGTCTGTAGCCATGAAGTGCTTTGAAAGGCTGGTAGTGGCTCACATCAACACCATTATCCCAGAAACCCTAGACCCACTCCAATTTGCATACCGCCCCAACAGATGCACAGATGATGCAGTCTCTATTGCACTCCACACTGCCCTTTCCCACCTGGACAAAAAGAACACCCACGTGAGAATGCTATTCATCGACTACAGCTCAGCGTTCAACACCATAGTGCCCTCAAAGCTCATCACTAAGCTAAGGACCCTGGGACTAAAAACACTGAGCACGCCCCCATTCTCATCGAAGGGGTTGTAGTGGAGCAGTTGAAAGGTTCAAGTTCCTTGGTATCCACATCCTTGGTGTCCACATTATAGGCTTAGTTAACTGGTGAACTTTGAAATCATGGAAACATAATGACGACTCTAATTCTAGATTTGGAATAGAATGTGCAGCACCTTGAATATATTGCTGTTTGACATGACTACCAATTAATAAACCAGGGAGGAATTACTGACAGAGTAGGAGCATGGTGGAGACATCCAAGAGAGGGAAATCAGGAAGGGAAATGACAGCAAGTAGTGCAGACGAAAGGGATAACAAGTTGGTGAAGCAACAGATGTGCTGGAATGAGAACAATATAGATGGAACGAGAACAATGTAGATGGAACGAGAACAATGTAGATGGAACGAGAACAATGTAGATGGAATGAGAACAATGTAGATGGAATGAGAACAATGTAGATGGAATGAGAACAATGTAGATGGAATGAGAACAATGTAGATGGAATGAGAACAATATAGATGGAATGAGAACAATATAGATGGAATGAGAACAATGTAGATGGAATGAGAACAATATAGATGCTACTTTGAGAACAAACTCTCACATCTTTCACAGCAGAGTGAGGGAGTCCAGGGGATGACTGGAGGAGCAATGGAGGAAGAATTGTGGGATTCTCTTGGCGCGAGTACAGTTGGTGAGACTGAGTGGATGATGGTTTAGAACAGTGGAGTGAAAAGGGCTGAAGTTGATAATTGCAGTTTAGGGTCAGAGTGGGAATCATCAGCAAGGATGTTTTTGTGGGTGACCTGTTAACGGTCTCAAAGATGGTGAAGGATGAATTGGGTAAAGTGGAATCGGTTCGAGTGACCAGGAGCGGTATGATACTGATTGTGTGTCAACAGCGCAAAAGGAGAAAGCTTTGTGTGGTTTAGGTTAAACATTTCAGGTAGACGCACGTTGATTAAAATGAATGATAGACGGAAGGTTTTACTGTGGTTTGGTGAAGTGGTTCTCCCATCTTATGTAAAACCTGGGTAAGTGAGATATACAGAAGCCGCTGCAGTGTTACAATTGTAAAAAAGTTTGGACATGTGGCAAGAGTTTGTCGAAGGAATAAATATGTCGTAGTCAGATGAAGCATGTTGTAATTGTGATGGGAATCACATTCCCGAGTTCCCAGAGTGCCCTGTACGGATGAAGGATGTCACAGTAGCTAGGATGATCAGGCCCATCCAGCAGGTGTCCTATGTGGAGGCAGTGAAAATAGCTGAAGGAGTAGAGGGGAGAAGGTAGTTCATGTCCCACAGTCTACAGTGAAGCCATGCAGGAGAAGGATCCCAACACACTAATAGTGAACAAGGTGGACTTTGTTGTGTTTATAGAGCAAGTGATAAATTGCCTTAATAAATTATTAGTAACCTTCGTCCAAAACTAGCAGTTTCCGCATTAGCTTGGAGGAGTTTCTACAACAAAGTTGCGTTTGCATTGCCCTCACTGCAGCAGTGATAAATTGCATTAATAATAAACTAATAAAACATCTAAGAAGCTAGACATCATTGTGGAGGCGGCAAATAGATTTCTGGATCTCCAGGACTTCAGACTAAATGTTACAGGGAGTACTGAATGAAGACGTTCCCCCCTCCCAGGTTCCTGAACCTGTGTAGGGATCTGAATAGTACCATTTTTGTTGGAAATTCAGGGTAGTGGAGTGAATTTGGTTCGTGTTTATTTTACGTAATTAGTATGATTTGTTAATCCCATTTTTTTTGGCGTTTTGGATATTTTTTACAACCCCGTACATTAGGTGGCAGCAATACACCTGATGAGTCTAGTCTGACAATAAACCTCAGAGAAGAAGACATGGTAGGAACCAAAGTGTTGGTCAGTGTTTCCAGTTGATCCTAATTAGATGTTACATTACATGTTGTTTTCTTACTTCGTGTAGCCGGCTAGCTAGCCAACATATTCATACTTTGCTTACTCCTCTCTGATAAGATACCGCTGCACAAACATGCTTATCTAGGCCTACACCAGCACTGGTACCAGGCAGTATTAGCTAGCTACGTTTGCTCTGACTCTTAATACATTTAGCAAGCTAGCTAGCCCGCTAACTAGCGATTAGCAGCTAACATTATTTAAGCAACACCTTGCTAAGACAAGACAATCTTTCACCTTTAATGTAATGGCATGAAAAGAATTGCCAGAATATTATACAATGACTTATCAACAGCTCTAACTATTTGACCCCAACAGGAAATCTACACTGGCAGTTATAGAAAGACCCATTTACTATATAACCATTGATTCTTGAAGAATATAACTTATAAATGCCTCAAATGTTTCAACCGTATTACCCCACCAGACACCAAAACATAAGCTCGTATAACGCCACTGTTTGTAAACAAATACTATATGGCTGAGGAGTAGGGTCGATCCAAGCGTTCTGACCTCACAATGACAGTAAAGCACCCAAGCTAACTGGCTAACGTTGGATAGTTTGCTAGACACAAATGAGAGAAAACCTCACTCTTACCATTTTACTTGCCCTAGCAGAGCTGGTTAGGCTGTTTTCATGTTATCCAGAGCGTTGGTGACTAACTGTGCTGCTGGCAACAATTTAATTTGAGCTTTTTTGCAGATGTTTACTGACACCGGCCATATTCAACGGGTGTTGAGCGTTATTAAATACATCAGTTATTCTGCGCTCTAATCAAGTCAATAAACATTGGGTAGTTAGTTAGAATATAGTTACTATACTGGCAAGTTTGATGTACAAGTAGCCAACTAACGTGAGGTAGCTAGCTCACATACTGGTACATACTGCTGTAAAGATATGCTATGCGTTTTGAAAGGACAGTGTAGCTAACATAACGTGTAACGTAACTTATTTGAAAAGTCCATTACTTATTGCATTGCTCAACATTGTCATAATTATTTAAAGCAGTTCATTTGTATCCGGCTCTCTCGTTGGACTTCGGCTGCATATTTTCCCTAATTTTCTTCAAATCTGAAAACGTTGAAGCCATGCCCATTTCCTGAAGAATTGCATTATGGGCCCTAAAGTACGTCCTATTTTGGCGAATTTAGTACGACATCCGGAACTTTTGGCATACTAACTACATCATACTATGACCAATAAGCAGACTATATACTCAATTTACTTCACAAAATAGTACGGTTAGTATGAGTATTCTAGCACAGCTCAGGACTCCGGGCAGCCATTTTGTTGTTTAAAAACTAGGTTGCCCCTTTAAAAAATCCACAACAACAATCAATCAACCAATCTGCAGTTCAACCCATATCAAAGCTGTAATTCCACCACTGTTTTGGTAATAAGATGATGGTGCTGGAGAAATGTAGACTACTCTCAAATTCATAGACAGACCTATGTATGGACTGACAATCCATGATATCAACATTATAGTTTTAACCATGTTGAGGCTATACAGTGTTGATTTACATTGTTTCTAAACATTGGAGTAAAAAGAGCTTATTTGGGGTTCTGATGGGGCAAACAGTTTGAACTAAGCTCATGAGGCATGTGTTATATTCTTCAAGAATCAATGGCTATATAGATATATATAAATAAATAAGTAATTTAAAAGTCAAAATATGGATGTAGCAATTGCAGATTTCCGCTTAACACCAAGCACACCACACATTAGTTCAACTTCCAACCACAGAGTTTGTGCTTCTGTTAAGACAGGTACTTACGTTCATCGTCAGGCTCCTCTTCTTTAACTGAAAACGTCTTTCTCTTCTTCTTTCACGGTAACAGCCTCACTCTCTACTTGTTTTTGTATTGTAACAGCTCCTCTTCCTCCATCTTGTCACGAAAGCTACTTTCGTCCATCAGCAGATCTCCCTCTTCTTCAGCAGGAACGGGTTAAGTTTGAGACTGGAGCTATGAGGCATGTACTGAAGTCGCTAAGCGGTATAATTCAAGCAGTCTCACTTATCGCAGCACGTGATCAATGACGTCTGAAAATCATTTCGTCGAACACCTGATTGGTTTGGTATTGGGCTCGTTCGACATTGCAGCCGACAGTGCAGGTTGCTGCTGACTGACTAATTTACAAATCACCTTGCATCATAAATAACTACTCATTATTATTTATAATCAGGTCAGCCAGTCACCGTTTACCCACAACCGCAGCATGGATTTGATGCTCTCGAGACACGGCCAGTGGTTTAATATATGACATAATGGTTACGCTGCTACGGCGTGTGACTTCATCTATAAAATGTGGCTGTTCTAAATTCTGTGTAGCTCAAAGCTTTGAGTAATGAAACTATTTTGGACACAATTGGCTGGAAAGAGCCAATGCTTCAGGAAGCTTTGTTTCCCCATCACTACTTTTCAGCATGTTTTCTGTGAATTAGACTACGGGAGTTTTGTAACTGTTTCCACGTTGGCTTACTGTTAGTTGGGTTCTGATTGGTCTCCGGTAGTTGGTCTCGCTGACCATAACCGTGCTGGTTGGCTACGCTGGTTAGGCTAATGCTAGTTGGCTAGATAGCTAACGTTAGCTGGCTGGCTAAGATAACAGCATATAGCTAACGTTAGCTGGCTGGTTAAGATAACTGCATATAGCTAATGTTAGCTGGCTGGCTAAGATAACTGCATATAGCTAACGTTACCTGGCTGGCTAAGATAACTGCATATAGGTAATGTTAGCTGGCTGGCGTAGATAACTGCATATAGGTAATGTTAGCTGGCTGGCGTAGATAACTGCATATAGGTAATGTTAGCTGGCTGGTGTAGATAACTGCATATAGCTAATGTTAGCTGGCTGGCTAAGATAACTGCATATAGCTAATGTTAGCTGGCTGGCTAAGATAACTGCATATAGCTAATGTTAGCTGGCTGGCTAAGATAACTGCATATAGCTAATGTTAGCTGGCTGGCTAAGATAACTGCATATAGCTAATGTTAGCTGGCTGGCTAAGATAACTGCATATAGCTAATGTTAGCTGGCTGGCTAAGATAACTGCATATAGCTAATGTTAGCTGGCTGGCTAAGAACTGCATATAGCTAATGTTAGCTGGCTGGCGTAGATAACTGCATATAGCTAACATTATTTGCACCCGCTAACTAGCTAGCCATTTCACATCGGTTACAAATGGTGAATGCTATCTGCGATTCTTGGGACATCCGTACCCTAAACCCTAACCTTAACCCCTAACTTAACCATTTTAAATGTCAACTTCAATGGGCTAGGGACGTCCCAAGGATGTATCGCTACCTGAAAATACATGATCTAAGTGATTGATAGTTGGTATTCAGCAGTCATAAAGCCTAAATTACTTTAATGAACTACTATAATAGTGATTTTGTCAGACAGCAGCTCTACACTTTATTGACTGACTGATCCATTCATCCTTTCATCCCTCCTCAGCCTTCCTCTCCTCTGAAGACCCAGTGAGGGTGGAGCTCAGTCAGAGAGCTGTTGAGGGACTGGTTAGGAAGAACACTTCTACAGAGAGGTGAGAGGTCACACGTGGTTTAGATGGCAAATATTTGTGTCCCCTTAGCGGTTAATCACGTTAGCAAAAGGGAATATGTTCCATCTATGTTTATTTACATTAGTGCAAATTGTCCACTGATATTGGTGTAAGTTCTCACCCCTTTTGGCCATATGTAAGTGAATTTCCCCTCAGGCACACACATTTGTTCTTTGTTATTACCCGAGCCACTGCCTGTTCAGTCTGCTATCATCCAGAAGGCGAGGTCAGTACAGGTGCATCAAAGCTGGGACCGAGAGACAGAAGCTGTTTTTCCATCACTAACACAGAGGCTGCTGCCTACATACACAGACTTGAAATCATTGGCCACTTCAAGGAATGGAACACTAGTCACTTTAATAATGTTTACATATCTGGCATTACTCATCTCATATGTATATACTGTATTCTATCCTATTCTATTCTACTGTATCTTAGTCTATGCATTACTCATCTCATATGTATATACTGTATTCTATTCTACTGTATCTGTCTATGTATTACTCATCTCATATGTATATACTGTATTCTACCCTATTCTACTGTATCTTAGTCTATGTATTACTCATATCATATGTATATACTGTATTCTATCCTATTCTACTGTATCTTAGTCTATGTATTACTCATCTCATATGTATATACTGTATTCTATCCTATTCTACTGTCTGTCTATGTATTACTCATCTCATATGTATATGCTGTATTCTATCCTATTCTACTGTATCTTAGTCTATGTATTACTCATCTCATATGTATATACTGTATCCTAGTCTATGTATTACTAATCTCATATGTATATACTGTATTCTACCCTATACTATTGTATCAGTCTATGCCACTCTGACATCGCTCATCCATATATTTATATATTCTTATTCCATTACTTAGATTTGTGTGTATTAGGTATTTGTTGTGAAATTGTGAGATATTACTGCACTGTTGGAGCTAGGAACAGAAGCATTTCGCTACACCCGCAATAACATCTGTATGTGACAAATAACATTTGATTTATTATGAAGGTCACTTGTGTAAAATGTACTTTTCCCCACTCATCTTTTGACATTGCTTATGTATTTTTAGTGGCTTGGCTGCTTCCAGATTATGTCAAAGGCCCATCCTGGTAGATCTGAACCTAATGCAGCTTGGAGTGATCAGATGACAGAAGTCACATTTAGGTGCCAGGTGTAACTGAGGCCATAGATGCTCCATATCCATTACTTTGAGTGTTTTATAACGCGGCTTGGAGTGATGGTGGTGTTTACCACTCCACCAGCAGAGCTGTGGGAGACCACCTCAAGCCCCTGGTAGAGCCGGGGGTGGTGTTTACCACTCCATCAGCAGAGCTGTGGGAGACCACCTCAAGCCCCTGGTAGAGCCGGGGGTGGTGTTTACCACTCCACCAGCAGAGCTGTGGGAGACCACCTCAAGCCCCTGGTAGAAATGGGGGTGGTGTTTACCACTCCACCAGCAGAGCTGTGGGAGACCACCTCAAGCCCCTGGTAGAGCCGGGGGTGGTGTTTACCACTCCACCAGCAGAGCTGTGGGAGACCACCTCAAGCCCCTGGTAGAGCCGGGGGTGGTGTTTACCACTCCACCAGCAGAGCTGTGGGAGACCACCTCAAGCCCCTGGTAGAGCCGGGGGTGGTGTTTACCACTCCACCAGCAGAGCTGTGGGAGACCACCTCAAGCCCCTGGTAGAGCCGGGGGTGGTGTTTACCACTCCACCAGCAGAGCTGTGGGAGACCACCTCAAGCCCCTGGTAGAGCCGGGGGTGGTGTTTACCACTCCACCAGCAGAGCTGTGGGAGACCACCTCAAGCCCCTGGTAGAGCCGGGGGTGGTGTTTACCACTCCACCAGCAGAGCTGTGGGAGACCACCTCAAGCCCCTGGTAGAGCCGGGGGTGGTGTTTACCACTCCACCACGCCTTCAGCAGGCTGGAAAAGTGGGATTGATACTGTTTTTCATACTAAGATGGACCAAGAGTCTGTTGATTTGTCAGTCATTGGGTTCATTTGTTGAAATCAAATCAAGCTTTATTTATACAGCACATTTCAGACATGGATGCAACACAATGGCTTCACAGGAGAAAACAATGAAAATAACCAGAAATACTTTGTACACAAAAATAACAGGATAAAAAAAACAGAAGATTAACTGAAAGACCAATGAGCATTCTAAGGAAATGCCATTGATTAAAACACTAATTGGATGCAATATCCAACCCAAAATATTAGCTTGTTTTTTAGGAGGGGTTCTGAAAGACACTATGGGGGTGTCCAATGAAAGTTGACAAGTAACAACAACTGGGACATAATAGACACCCACCATGAGACACACTAAATCTGCCCAAGAAGAGGCAAACGAAAGAAAAACCCACACCAAACTTACAGACAGGACGCAAACCAAAAAGATGGATCAACTAAAGGTGTTGACTCTCCACACCTATCAAGACAACTGGAGCACTGGGCCAGACACTCTTAAATAGAACCTGGACCAGCTCAGGTGAAATAACTTCCCACTAACGAGATGGACAAGCCAGCACAGGTGTAACACATCCTGACTAAAGAGGTGACACCAATCGGTGCGTCCTACGTGCTAACGAGCTAGACGTGCTAAAGTCCAACCTCAAAACATAAATGGAAAAACCAAAGACTAACACCTTAATTAAGAGAATGCTCACCACCAACAGAAAACAACTTCCATTTCACAATATAATCAACTACAATTCTTCACCAATATAAACATGGCGTCTACTGGCTATCAACAATTAAAAACAAGAAAAAGTGTATTTTTCCCCCACTAGCTTCTAGAACTCTCCTCCCTTTGGAACGATAACACTGACAGGAGATTTACAATGTCTTTTGGGTGATAAAACCTGAAGAGACCGCATTCCAGAGCATGAGTTAATGTTTCTGTTGTCTATGGTACCAGGGAGAGATGACCCCAGGGCCAGACCCTGGTCTCTACACAAAGAGTACTGTTTGTACAGCAGATACTGTCTGCTGTAAAAGATACATCAGATACATCCTACGTCCCCTTGAAAACAACTTCCATTTCACATTATAATCAACTACAATGCTTCACCTTCACCTATAAAAACATGAAAAATAACGTGTATTTTTCTCTTCCTAAAACTCACTAGCTTCTAGGAACTCTCGTCCCCTTGGAACGAGCCCAAACATAACTCATCTCTAATACGGAAATTCAAAATAATTTGTGATCCATGGAACGCACTGGCTAAACACAAAACACAAATATTTTTGACTGCCCAACCTTGAGACAATCAGAAACCAAGTTGTCCTCACAATGGACACAAGCACCAAAAACCCTGTTGTTTTGACAAGTAGCAATAAATCACTGATATCGATTAGGGGGGAGATCAGGTTGTACTTGCTGTTGAAACTAACATCTAAAAAAACACATGGAAATGGGAGATATATTTTACTTCACTGGTTAGAGGACAACCTGCAGAAGACAGTCAGCTACATTTTGGAGTGATGCATTTAAATTTAGGGGTCGCAAAACAAAGGAACGCAACACTTATTTGTCATCACTCATCGATATCATGTTGAAATCAATTGTGCCGAGAGGAGGGAGATGAGGTTGCACGTCCTGTTAAAACTAACAGCTCAAAAACCACACGGAACCTGGGAATAATGTGTACATCCCTGGTTAGAGGACAACTTGTAGAAAACAGCTAGCTACATTCTGAAGTGCTGCATTTTGATTCAAGTGGGTCACCAATGTGGTAAGTGTAACACAACTCTTTTGTGTTAGTCACTTTTTGTTAAATCACATAAATAGTACTCTTTCAATTCAGAGCCTGGATTTTTCCCAAGTATAATATCCATATCACGCTGAAATCAATTGAATGGGGCAAACGTTTAGGGTTCTACATTGTGAAATTCCTTAAAATACTCCTACTACAATGTTAAAACATTCTACATTGTGACATTAATTCATTGATATCACGAAATAACTCCTTCATGTATGTATTGTCTGATGTTTGATCAGAGATCTTTTATCAGAGTATCTCTTGTCACACTGATCACAGCTATAAGGTTTCTCTCCTGTGTGCGTTCTCTTGTGTAGAGACAGAGAACCAGATGTAGTAAAACTCATCCCACATTGATCACAGCTATAAGGTTTCTCTCCTGTGTGTGTTCTCTGGTGTATAGTCAGAGAGCCAGATTGACCAAAACTCTTCCCACATTGACCACAGCTATAAGATTTCTCTCCTGTGTGTATTCTCTGGTGTTTTGTCAGATGGCCAGATGTAGTAAAACTCTTCCCACATTGACCACAGCTATAAGGTTTCTCTCCTGTGTGTATTCTCTGGTGTTTTGTCAGATGGCCAGATGTAGTAAAACTCTTCCCACATTGACCACAGCTATAAGGTTTCTCTCCTGTGTGTATTCTCTGGTGTTTTGTCAGATGGCCAGATGTAGTAAAACTCTTCCCACATCGACCACAGATATAAGGTTTCTCTCCTGTGTGTGTTCTCTGGTGCACTGTTAGTTCTCCAGATCGACCAAAACCCTTGCCACATTGATCACAGCTATAAGATTTCTCTCCTGTGTGTATTCTCTGGTGTAGAGTCAGATGGCCAGATGTAGTAAAACTCTTCCCACATTGACCACAGCTATAAGGTTTCTCTCCTGTGTGTATTCTCTGGTGTAGAGTCAGATGGCCAGATGTAGTAAAACTCTTCCCACATTGACCACAGCTATAAGGTTTCTCTCCTGTGTGTATTCTCTGGTGTTTTGTCAGATGGCCAGATGTAGTAAAACTCTTCCCACATCGACCACAGATATAAGGTTTCTCTCCTGTGTGTGTTCTCTGGTGCACTGTCAGCGCTCCAGATTGACCAAAACTCTTCCCACATTGATCACAGCTATAAGGTTTCTCTCCTGTGTGTATTCTCTGGTGTAGAGTCAGATGGCCAGACTTAGTAAAACTCTTCCCACATTGACCACAGCTAAAAGGTTTCTCTCCTGTGTGTGTTCTCCGGTGCACTGTCAGCTCTCCAGATTGACCAAAACTCTTCCCACATTGATCACAGCTATAAGGTTTCTCTCCTGTGTGTGTTCTCTGGTGTTTAGTCAGATTGCTAGATGCAGTAAAACTCTTCCCACATTGATCACAGCTATAAGATTTCTCTCCTGTGTGTGTTCTCTGATGAATTTTAATGCCTGATGAGGTGAATATCTTCCCACAGTCAGAGCAGCAGTGAGATTTCTTCCCTGTGGATCTCTGCAGGTGTTTATTGAGGTGTTCTGATCTGGAGAGACTCTTTTCTGCCTCATCAGCATCACGTTGTTGTTGAGGCTCCCCAGAGGATCCACGATAATCACGTCTCTCTCCTGTGTGAACAACAAAGTCAGACAGATGATTAAAGGCCCACAACAGCGGTAATCCACTGTAAAAGGTGATGCCAACAGCGTAGCCATGATGTTGTACAGCAATTGACGTCTGTAATGAATGTTAACATCATTTGACAATTGTCGTAAAATGAGCAAGAAAAGTCACATTTTGTCTTGTTTTCACATTAGTAGTAACATCGATGATTGTAGGCTAGAAATAAGTTATTCATGTTGTTGAAACTCAGCAGTGTGCCAGACGACTTTTGGTCTCCAATATAGGCCCTTTTCTGTGTTTAATAAAATTGCGGCACAAGGGCGATGCGCACACAATTTGATTGCAGAAACACCTCCCTGCTAATGAGGAAACCGATAGTAATGGATGTAGTATATCTGCTAATGAGGAAACCACAAGTTATGGATGTAGTATATCTGCCTGGAGCAAAAATGGTGAGCAAAGCTTTTAGTTTTTCACAATGTATTCTGAATGTGAATGGGGGAAAACTCAGGGGAGTAACCTCTATTTCCAGGTTGATTATGAGTACATTTCACACTACTTTGGATTATAATTGTAAGGCTCGTTTGAATGTCCTGCTTAATATAAATGTGTGCTACAGTATTAAGAATTATGTGTAATTATTGAAGAACCACGTTAATGACAGTATACATTTGGGTGTTGCTAATAAAGTTAAGATTTCTTTGTATTTCACCTTTATTTAACCAGGTAGGCCAGTCGAGAACAAGTTCTCATTTACAACTGCGACCTGGCCAAGATAAAGCAAAGCAGTGAGACAAAAAAACAGAGTTACACGTGGAATTAACAAACGTAGAGTCAATAACAAAATAGAAAAATCTATATACAGTGTGTGCAAATGGAGTAAGGAGGTAAGGCAATAAATAGGCCATAGTATCAAAGTAATTACAATTTAGCAAATTAACACTGGAGTGATAGATGTGCAGATGATGTTGTGCAAGTAGAAATACTGGTGTGCAAAAGCGAGAAAATTTAATAAAAACATGGGGATGAGGTAGGCAGTTGGATGGGCTATTTACAGATGGGCTGTGTACAGCTGCAGCGATCGGTAAGCTGCTCAGATAGCTGATGCTTAAAGTTAGTGAGGGAGAGTCTCCAGCTTCAGTGATTTTTGCACTTCGTTCCAGTCATTGGCAGCAGAGAACTGGAAGGAAAGGTGGCCAAAGTAGGTGTTGGTTTTGTGGATGACCAGTGAGATATACTTCCTGCAGCGCGTGCTATGGGTGGGTGTTGCTATGGTGACCAGTGATCTGAGTTAAGGTGGCCTAGCAAAGACTTATAGATGACCTGGAGCCAGTTGGTTTGGCGACGAATATGTAGCGAGGGCCAGCCGACGAGAGCAGTGGTATATGGGGCTTTGGTGACAAAACGGGTGGCACTGTGATAGACTGCATCCAGTTTGCTGTGTAGAGTGTTGGAGGCTATTTTGAAAATGAAATCGCCGAAGTCAAGGATCGGTAGGATAGTCAGTTTTACGAGGGTATGTTTGGCAGTGTGAGTGAAGGAGGCTTTGTTGCGAAATAGGAAGCCAATTCTAGATTTAATTTTGGATTGGAAATGCTTAATATTAGTCTGGAAGGAGAGTTTACAGTCTAGCCAGACACCTAGATATTTATAGTTGTCCACATATTCTAAGAAAGAACCGTGCAGAGTAGTGATGCTAGTCGGGCGGGTGTGGGCAGCGATCGGTTGTTGATTGATAGGTTGTTCTTATCGGCTGTTGAGTCTGCTGATAAGAATACGGTGATTGACAGAGTCAAAAGCCTTGGCCAGGTCGATGAAGACGGCTGCACAGTACTGTCTTTTATCGATGGCGGTTCTGATATCGTTTAGTACCTTGAGCGTGGCTGACGTGCACCCATGACCAGCTCTGAAACCAGATTGCATAGCGGAGAAGGTACGGTGGGATTCGAAATGGTCGGTAATCTGTTTGTTAACTTGGCTTTCGAAGACCTTAGAAAGGCAGGGTAGAATAGATATAGGTCTGTAGGTTTGGGTCTAGAGTGTCTCCCCCTTTGAAGAGGGGGATGACCACGGCAGCTTTACAATCTTTAGGAATCTCGGACGATACGAAAGAGAGGTTGAACAGACTATATATATATATCTATATGTATATACCTTAATAAAAGGCACATGATAGCCAGCTTGGAGGTTTCCAAAAGGCATTCAGGTCAAAGAGATCAATCTTGGTTTCATCAGACCAGAGAATCTTGTTTCTCGTGGTCTGAGAGTCCTTTAGGTGCCTTTTTGGCAAACCCCAAGCGAGCTGTCAGGTGCCTTTTACTGAGGAGTGGCTTCCGTCTGGCCACTCTACCACAAACGCCTGATTGGTGGAGTGCTGCAGAGATGGTTGTCCTTCCGGATGGTTCTCCCATCTCAACAGAGGAACTCTAGAGCTCTGTCAGAGTAACCATCGGGTTCTTGGTCACCTCCCTGACAAAGGCCCTTCTCCCCCGATTGCGTAGTTTGGCCAGGTGGCCAGCTCTAGGAAGAGTCTTCCAAACTTCTTCCATTAAAAAATGATGGTGGCCACTGTGTTCTTGGGGACTTTCAATGTTGCAGACATTTTTTGGTACCATTCCCCAGATCTATGCCTCGACACAATCCTGTGTCGGAGCTCTAAGGACAATATATTCGACCTCTTTGCTTGGTGTTTGCTCTGACATGCATTGTCAACTGTTGGACATTATATAGACAGGTGTAATCATACACAATATGATTTCATGTGGCACAAACAAAAAACACAAATTCTCAGTCAAAAATATAAGTCAGAATACAGCCTTTCTATTCTCTCATTTGATTTCAGGATCTCTGAATGTTCTTCCACACAGAGAGCAGTGGTAGGACTTTTACCGTGTTTATCCTCTTATGCTCCTTCAGGCTACTTGACCAGGTAAAACCCTTTCCAGACTGGGAGCATTGGAAAGGCTTTTCTCCTCTGTATCCTCTCATGAGCTTTAAGGTACGCCATTCGTGAAAATCTATTTTTACTGGGAGCAGAAAATGCTTTTCTCCTGTGTGTATTCTCTCATGCCTTTTCAGGTTAGTTAACATGGTAAAACTATTTTCACACTGGGAACATTGGTAAGGCGTTTCTCCAGTGTGTGTCCTCTCATGAGCTTTTAGGTTCCCTAACCAGCAAAAACTATTTTCACAGTGGGAGCAGTGGTGTTGTCTCGCTGGTTTGGGCGTCTCTGGGTCTGGTTCCCCTGAAGGACTCTTCCCGCTGTCAGAGTGAGAGTCTGGTTTCTCTCCTTGCAAAGACACACATAGTATGTCGTTAAACAGAGACCTAAATGAAACCTCCACATGATAAAACTGTCTTCCTATGAGGTTTAATCTAGACTAGATCCCTCAATAAAAGAGCAGAAACGGTCAACACAGAGTGGCTGTAGTGCTTTGCAGGCTGGGTAAATCCATTTGAATTCAATACATTTTTGACAGCATTCCCTTTGATTTAAAACAATCTTTCCTTACATGTTTGACTATGGAAGAAGTGGTAAGAAAGTGACTTCATGTAACTGAATGTAAAAATATTCATGAGATTTACAGTACCAGTCAAAAGTTTGGACACACCTACTCATTCAAGGGTTATAATTATTTGTTTTACCATTTTATCTACATTGTAGAATAATAGTGAAGAAATCAAAACTATGAAATAACACATATGGAATCATGTAGTAACCAACAAAAAGTGGTAAACAATTCAAAATATAGCCACCTTGATGACAGCTTTGCACACTCTTGGCATTCTCTTAACTAGCTTCACCTGGAATGCTTTTCCAACAGTCTTGAAGGAGTTCCCACATATGCTGAGCACTTTTTAGCTGCTTTTCCATCACTCTGCGGTCCAACTCATCCCAAACCATCTCAATTGGGTTGAGGTAGGGTGATTGTGAAGGCCAGGTCATCTGGTGCAGCACTCCATCACTCTCCTTCTTGGTAAAATAGCCCTTACATAGCCTGGAGGTGTGTTGGGTCATTGTCCTGTTGAAAAACAAATGATAGTCCCACTAAGCGCAAACCAGATGGGATGGCGTATCGCTTCAGAATGCTGTTGTAGCCAGACAGGTGTGTGCCTTTCCAAATCATGTCAATCAATTGAATTTACCACAGGTGGACTCCAATCAAGTTGTAGAAACACCTCAACAATGATCAATGGAAACAGTATGCACCTGAGGTCAATTTCAAGTCTCATAGCAAAGGGTCTGAATACTTATGTAAATAAGGTATTTCTGTTTTTTATTTGTAATAAATGTGACATTTTTTCTCCAAACCTATTTTCTCTTTGTCATTACGGGGTATTGTGTGTAGACTGATGAGGATTTTTATTTATTTAATCCATTGTAGAATAAGGCTGTAACGTAACAAAATGTGGAAAGACTTAAGTGACAAAAAAAGGGGGTTAAAGACTTAAAGACATGTAAAAAATATAGATATCATTTTTTACATCTCTTAGATATCAGACAGACACTTCAGAACAAACTTCCTTTAGATGTTCTGGGGGAAACAATGTTACTATGGTTACTGTTGTTCCATGTTGTGAATGCTATCCAATGTGTTACTATGGTTACTGTTGTTCCATGTTGTGAATGTTATCCAATGTGTTACTATGGTTACTGTTGTTCCATGTTGTGAATGTTATCCAATGTGTTACTATGGTTACTGTTGTTCCATGTTGTGAATGTCATCCAATGTGTTACTATGGTTACTGTTGTTCCATGTTGTGAATGTTATCCAATGTGTTAGTATGGGTTATAGCAGTATGGATAAATATTTTTTGTTGATACTTCCATGGGTCTTACAGTTCAAAATCAAATAGAAAAATGATCCTTGGTATAACCTTATAAAACAGTACAATACAGGGGAAGCCCTTCATGTTGTTTAAACCTTAAAACAATTCCATATAGCTTAGAAGAACCTCCCCCTCAGACAGGGCTTAGACTGTAATGGGTTAAAACTATCTGAGACTTACATTACTCTGAGACTAGTTATCCTGGGATCTAACATTACTCTGAGACTAGTTATCCTGGGATCTAACATTACTCTGAGACTAGTTATCCTGGGATCTTACATCTTACATTACTCAGACTAGTTATCCTGGGATCTAACATTACTCTGAGACTAGTTATCCTGGGATCTTACATTACTCAGACTAGTTATCCTGGGATCGTACATTACTCCGAGACTAGTTATCCTGGGATCTAACATTACTCTGAGACTAGTTATCCTGGGGAATAGTTTTAATACATTTGCAAAAAATCTAAACCTGTTTTTGATTTGGCATTATGGGGTATTGTGATGGCATTATGGGGTATTGTGATGGCATTATGGGGTATTGTGTGTAGATTGATGAGGATTTAAAAAAATAATAATCAATTTTAGAATAATGGGATGCACCGATATCACATTTTTGGCCAATATTTTCCTTGCCCCAAAAAACGATACCGATAACCGATATTTAAAATTTTTGCGGCCTTTTAACATTCTAGTACAGTTAAAAAGTTAAACACACACACAGACGCAGCGGTCTAAGTAACTGCATCTCAGTGCAAGAGGGGTCACTACAGTCCCTGGTTCCAATCCAGGCTGTATCACATCAGGCCGTGATTGGGAGACTCATAGTAGTTGTCTGTTATTGGTGTAGAGGGAACGACAAAGGAGATGGATCCCACAGTAGTTGTCTGTTATTGGTGTAGAGAGGAAGACAAAGGAGAGGGATCCCACATGTGGATAGGAAGACACAAATTATCATTATTACTGGAAAATATTCATTTAAAATCCAGGAATTGAACAACTTTTGCTCTCTAGGTCATGCCAGTAGGCTACAGTAGGTTGTAACTCTCTAGGTCATGCCAGTAGGCTACAGTAGGTTGTAACTCTCTAGGTCATGCCAGTAGTTTACAGTAGGTTGTATCTCTCTAGGTCATGCCAGTAAGCTACAATAGGTTGTATCTCTCTAGGTCAAGCCAGTAGGTTACAGTAGGTGGTAACTCTCTAGGTCATGCCAGTAGGTTACAGTAGGTTGTATCTCTCTAGTTCATGCCAGAAGGTTACTGTAGGTTGTATCTCTCTAGGTCATGCCAGTAGGTTACAGTAGGTTGTAACTCTCTAGGTCATGCCAGTAGGCTACAGTAGGTTGTAACTCTCTAGGTCATGCCAGTAGGCTACAGTAGGTTGTATCTCTGTAGATCATGCCAGTAGGTTACAGTAGGTTGTATCTCTCTAGTTCATGCCAGTAGGTTACAGTAGGTTGTATCTCTCTAGGTCATGCCAGTAGGCTACAGTAGGTTGTATCTCTCTAGGTCATGCCAGTAGGTTACAGTAGGTTGTAACTCTCTAGGTCATGCCAGTAGGCTACAGTAGGTTGTATCTCTCTAGGTCATGCCAGTAGACTACAGTAGGTTGTAACTCTCTAGGTCATGCCAGTAGGCTACAGTAGGTTGTAACTCTCTAGTTCATGCCAGTAAGCTACAGTAGGTTGTATCTCTCTGGGTCATGCCAGTAGGCTACAGTAGGCTACAGTAGGTTGTAACTCTCTAGGTCATGCCAGTAGGCTACAGTAGGTTGTATCTCTCTAGGTCACGCCAGTAGGCTACAGTAGGTTGTAACTCTCTAGGTCATGCCAGTAGGCTACAGTAGGTTGTAACTCTCTAGGTCATGCCAGTAGGTTACAGTAGGTTGTAACTCTAGGTCATGCCAGTAGGTTACAGTAGGTTGTAACTCTAGGTCAAGCCAGTAGGTTACAGTAGGTTGTAACTCTCTAGGTCATGCCAGTAGGCTACAGTAGGTTGTATCTCTCTAGGTCATGCCAGTAGGCTACAGTAGGTTGTATCTCTCTAGGTCATGCCAGTAGGTTACAGTAGGTTGTAACTCTAGGTCATGCCAGTAGGTTACAGTAGGTTGTATCTCTCTAGGTCATGCCAGTAGACTACAGTAGGTTGTAACTCTCTAGGTCATGCCAGTAGGCTACAGTAGGTTGTAACTCTCTAGGTCATGCCAGTAGGCTACAGTAGGTTGTAACTCTCTAGTTCATGCCAGTAAGCTACAGTAGGTTGTATCTCTCTGGGTCATGCCAGTAGGCTACAGTAGGCTACAGTAGGTTGTAACTCTCTAGGTCATGCCAGTAGGCTACAGTAGGTTGTATCTCTCTAGGTCATGCCAGTAGGTTACAGTAGGTTGTAACTCTCTAGGTCATGCCAGTAGACTACAGTAGGTTGTAACTCTCTAGGTCATGCCAGTAGACTACAGTAGGTTGTATCTCTCTAGGTCATGCCAGTAGACTACAGTAGGTTGTAACTCTCTAGGTCATGCCAGTAGGCTACAGTAGGTTGTATCTCTCTAGGTCATGCCAGTAGGTTACAGTAGGTTGTAACTCTCTAGGTCATGCCAGTAGGTTACAGTAGGTTGTATCTCTCTAGGTCATGCCAGTAGGTTACAGCAGGTTGTATCCAAGTGGAAACAATTATCAACCCAATATGGAAAGTGTGAAATTTGGTCAACAACAAAATGAAAGGCTTATTTGCTACGTGAGGTTCACTTGATCTAACAGAAGTTTCGTAATGCTTACGTTGTTATGTGGACACGTGACATACCGACAACTTTGATAAAAACACTATAGGAGTTGTCTCCAGATCGCTATGCATATTCATGTTAGTAGCTTAGCATCTCTCTCCATTGAATACAGGCGGTTGACGTCAACAACCCTCATAGAATATAAACAATAGATTACAATAATAAGATGTATCCACCAATCCAAAGAAAGGATAGGCGGGAGCTAGACAACCCGCAGTGCCGCTTTGTGGACAACGACTCCCCATGTTAGGGCGGAGAGACATCTTGTCAGTATATCCATAATCTTTGGTGTAGCCAACCCAACTCTCGCATGGCACTATTGGGGGGCATTAGGTATCCAAAGATAAAAACACATTTAAGGCGGTACTTACTGGTGTTAATCAGATCTCCTATCTCCTCCTCTTCATCTTTCAACGTGACAGTAATCTCTCCTTCCTTCTTCACTCCAAAAACGGCATCCTCCTCTTTCACTCTGAACGCGTCTTCCTCTTCTTTCACTGAAACGTCTTTCTCTTCTTCTTTCACTGTAACAGCCTCACCCTCTACTTCCTTTTTAACCGTGACATCCTCTTCTTCCTTCTCCTCTTTCACGACAATGTTTAGCCCCAGAGCTTCTTTCTCCGTCCAGCAGACCCCCTCTTCTTTAACAAGAGGGGAGATGTTTAGTGAGCTCATGTTCAGGGATGTTAGCTAGCTAGCTATCATTAGCGACTAGGCTAGTGCTAACTAAACCAGCCAGCTACTGTAGCTGACTAATACAAAATAACGTAATATTAAATAGGTTAAAAAGTAGATACGACCTAAGTGTGTCGAAAACACAGTAGCTAATATACACCGAAAGCGTGTAAATAGCTTGAATCTTTCGGCTATGTTGGCTAGCAAGCTACCGAGGTGGTTGACGAGCTGTTTATGAAGAACCGTCCACTAGATTATACGTCACGCTGGCAGCGTCGCCTGAAAGACGCACATCGCCGTCTGCTGACTGGAGGGGAAACGCAGTTGAGGATCATATTTTATTTTCAGACAAAGATTATTTTAAATGGATGTAATTAAATAATACCATTATATTGAGACATACAAAGACAGGAATGTGTTGATTGATTAGTACGAATAAAAAATGTTTACCACATATTTAAAGCAGTTTCATTAAGTTATACTACATCTAAATAATTAGCAAGCTACTGTAGTTCTATACTGCTCCTACATGGTGTAACAACACATCATATAGATGTATATAATGAACAGACTAGGTCCATACTGCTCCTACATGGTGTAACAATACATCATGTAGATGTATATAATGAACAGACTAGGTCTGTACTGCTCCTACACGGTGTAACAATACATCATGTAGATGTATATAATGAACAGACTAGGTCTATACTGCTCCTACACGGTGTAACAATACATCATATAGATGTATATAATGAACAGACTAGGTCTATACTGCTCCTACACGGTGTAACAATACATCATATAGATGTATATAATGAACAGACTAGGTCTATACTGCTCCTACATGGTGTAACAATACATCATATAGATGTATATAATGAACAGACTAGGTCTATACTGCTCCTACATGGTGTAACAATACATCATGTAGATGTATATAATGAACAGACTAGGTCTATACTGCTCCTACATGGTGTAACAATACATCATGTAGATGTATATAGTGAACAGACTAGGTCTATACTGCTCCTACACGGTGTAACAATACGTCATGTAGATGTATATAATGAACAGACTAGGTATATACTGCTCCTACATGGTGTAACAATACATCATGTAGACGTACTCTACCGTTCAAAAGTTTAGGGTCACTTAGAAATGTCCTTGTTTTTGAAAGAAAATTACATTTTTTCATTTATCATTTATAAAAACCAGTTTTTGCTTTGTCATTATGGGGTATTGTGATGTCATTATGGGGTATTGTGATGTCATTATTGGGTAATGTGATGTCATTATGGGGTATTGCGATGTCATTATGGGGTATTGCGATGTCATTATTGGGTAATGTGATGTCATTTTGGGGTATTGTGATGTCATTATTGGGTAATGTGATGTCATTATGGGGTATTGCGATGTCATTATTGGGTAATGTGATGTCATTATGGGGTATTGTGATGTCATTATTGGGTAATGTGATGTCATTTTGGGGTATTGTGATGTCATTATTGGGTAATGTGATGTCTTATGGGGTATTGTGATGTCATTATTGGGTATTGTGTGTAGATTGATGAGGGGGAAAAAAAGATTTAATCAATTTTAGAATAAGGCTGTAATGTAAAAAAATGTAGAAAAAGTGAAGGGGTCTGAAAACTTCCGAATGCACTGTGTATATAGGGGCAATACTTTGTGACATCACTTCATGAAACAGGAGGTACAAATATATAACATAGGTTCACAATATCAACATTCAGTGAATCAAAATATATGACCAAGCTGGAAGTGTAAACGCCAGCCCAGCCACAATCCTAGAGGTTCACTGATGATCAACCTCCTCCTTCACATCTGACTCCTGATGATCAACCTCCTCCTTCACATCTGACTCCTGATGATCAACCTCCTCCTTCACATCTGACTCCTGATGATCAACCTCCTCCTTCACATCTGACTCCTGATGATCAACCTCCTCCTTCACATCTGACTCCTGATGATCAACCTCCTCCTTCACATCTGACTCCTGATGATCAACCTCCTCCTTCACATCTGACTCCTGATGATCAACCTTCTCCTTCACATCTGACTCCTGATGATCAACCTCCTTCACATCTGACTCCTGATGATCAACCTCCTCCTTCACATCTGACTCCTGATGATCAACCTCCTCCTTCACATCTGACTCCTGATGATCAACCTCCTCCTTCACATCTGACTCCTGATGATCAACCTCCTCCTTCACATCTGACTCCTGATGATCAACCTCCTCCTTCACATCTGACTCCAGTGATCAATCCAGAGCGTCTTCTTTTTTGGGGAATCCCGATGGACGACGTCATCGAATAGGACGTCATCACCACCACCGCCCACAAGTTAATTGTCATTCAGGTTATTAATGGGAAGAACATTAGCAATATGTCCTGTCTGGTAACTTGTCTCGTTCAAAGGATTCACATTGGCAGGTGCACAGGGAGAAACCCCATTAAAAAAACTCAGTTGATCTTAAATTGTGGAAACACTTTTGGAAGTCTTTAACTGCATCAAAGTCTGTGGCCTGTGATGTTGGGACAAATGATAGTCCCTTATTATACAAGAGACAAAATTCACAAATTCTACAGCACAACGGCAGAGTCATGTCTTCAGTGTAAAACTAACAATGACTCAATAATCCTTCTGGGAATGTTATGATGTCATAAAGTTATGAGTTAGAAAGTTGGCTGTCAGAAGTACAGTTATACAATGTAAAATTACTTTTAATCTGTCTGTCTGTATATTTCAAAACATGACATTTGAGGGTGCAGTGAGATACCCCAGAGTTTGACGATACTTTTCTCATAAATCATCTTAAAAATTATACTTAATTAAAACCTGGAAATCAACCAATCCGCTGTTGTTAATTCAAAAGAAAGGTCAAATGCTTTATTATCTAAAAGTTTAAAGTGACGGAGAGAAATAAAATGGTGCTGATGCGGGCGCTGGCTGTGTTCCAGTGGGTCTGGGCAGGTGTGATGTAGTTAATGGAGATGGAGGTGTGTTCTAGTGGGTCTGGGTAGGTGTGATGTAGTTAATGGAGATGGAGGTGTGTTCTAGTGGGTCTGGGCAGGTGTGATGTAGTTAATGGAGATGGAGGTGTGTTCTAGTGGGTCTGGGCAGGTGTGATGTAGTTAATGGAGACGGAGATGTGTTCTAGTGGGTCTGGGCAGGTGTGAGGTAGTTAATGGAGATGGAGGTGTGTTCTAGTGGTTCTGGGCAGGTGTGATGTAGTTAATGGAGACAGAGGTGTGTTCTGTGGGTCTGGGCAGGTGTGATGTAGTTAATGGAGATGGAGGTGTGTTCTAGTGGGTCTGGGTAGGTGTGATGTAGTTAATGGAGACGGAGGTGTGTTCTAGTGGGTCTGGGCAGGTGTGATGTAGTTAATGGAGACGGAGGTGTGTTGTAGTGGGTCTGGACAGGTGTGATGTAGTTAATGGAGACGGAGGTGTGTTCTAGTGGGTCTGGGCAGGTGTGATGTAGTTAATGGAGACGGAGGTGTGTTCTAGTGGGTCTGGGCAGGTGTGATGTAGTTAATGGAGATGGAGGTGTGTTCTAGTGGGCCTGGGCAGGTGTGATGTAGTTAATGTTTGTATGATGTTGTCGTTTGTATGTTTTGTATTGTTTATAAAAAGATCATATAAAATATTTTTCCCAATGCAAAGTTACACCTCACTGTTCTATTTTTGGAGTTATTACATGAAACCAATCAGAATTCAGAAGAATGCCAAAGTTAGGTGTGAAGTAATATGGAGGACCAGCCTATTACCTATGATGTAAACTACAACAGAAATAACTTCAAATGTAGAACTTAAAATTAAACAATTGTTTGCTCACATGACTTGAGTGATTAAAGTAAACCAACGTTTTGGAAATACATAACGCCATCTAACCAAATATCAAAGAATTTTAGCTATATGCAGTTATCTTAGCCAGCCAGCTAACATTAGCTATATACAGTTATCTTAGCCAGCCAGCTAACATTAGCTATATGCAGTTATCTTAGCCAGCCAGCTAACATTAGCTATATGCAGTTATCTTAGCCAGCCAGCTAACATTAGCTATATGCAGTTATCTTAGTCAGCCAGCTAACGTTAGCTATATGCTGTTATCTTAGCCAGCCAGCTAACATTAGCTATATGCAGTTATCTTAGCCAGCCAGCTAACATTAGCTATATGCAGTTATCTTAGCCAGCCAGCTAACATTAGCTATATGCAGTTATCTTAGCCAGCCAGCTAACATTAGCTATATGCAGTTATCTACGCCAGCCAGCTAACGTTAGCTATATGCAGTTATCTTAGCCGGCCAGCTAACGTTAGCTATATGCAGTTATCTTAGCCAGCCAGCAAACATTAGCTATATGCAGTTATCTTAGCCGGCCAGCTAACGTTAGCTATTTAGCCAACTAGCTATTAGCCTAACCAGCGTAGCCAACCAGCTAACGTTAGCTATTTAGCCAACTAGCTATTAGCCTAACCAGCGTAGCCAACCAGCTAACGTTAGCTATTTAGCCAACTAGCTATTAGCCTAACCAGCGTAGACGACCAGCTAACGTTAGCTATTTAGCCAACTAGCTATTAGCCTAACCAGCGTAGCCAACCAGCTAACGTTAGCTATTTAGCCAACTAGCTATTAGCCTAACCAGCGTAGCCAACCAGCACCGAGACCATTTAGAACCAAACTAACAAAACCTAAACGTGTTTGCAGATCAAAAGATCAGAGACAAACAGAATGATGGGAGAAAATTAACCTTCAGAAGTCATTGATCAATGCTGATAAAGTGACACACTGCTTAAATAATAATGAGTAGTTATTTATGATGTATAGTGATTTGTAGATCAGTCAGTTGGCAGTCGGCTGCAGTGTCGAACACACCAAACCAATCAGGTGGTTGTTCGACGAAATGAAGTTCCAGACGTCATTGATCACGTGCTGCTGATAAAGTGATACAGGCATCAGCACACTGCTTTGAAGTTTAATGCTTTCAAGGCCTCGTACCTCCGGTATCAAACATAACATCCCCATCGAAAAGTTGACAAAACATAAAGAAGCAAGCAGGTTGATTTCCTCTGTCATTTTGAGCCCACGGCAAGAAGGCACCAGAGCCCACCGTGCTAACGGGTTCCCACTAGATAACACAACCACACAGTTAATGAAAAGCATGAGGTGAAGCTTGAGCTAGATATCAACCTATCGAGCTAGTGTGACCTTCCTGGTCTCTCAAGTCAGTGAGTCAACACAGGAAGGAGCAATGGATGGATAGTTAATTTATTTCCAAAGCTGCAATGATGGGACACACACAGTATGGATGAATGATCAGTAGTGACGGGATATAAATAGCACTCCCACAGCAATTCTCCATTAATCTGCCCTATAATATTCGAACAAAAAAACGATTGAAATGTCTATCAAAGTCATTGTGATCGTATAGTGGATTTAACAATTCCTACTAATTCCTAATTTACTATAATAAAATGAATACATTGTTTCCATGTGTCTCATATTCAGTACATCAGAATAAACTGTCATCCATTTTACTATCAAAATATATCAAATGAACCTGAAGATTTACTCAATGTCCCCCTCTGGTGGCGAAGAAGTATAATACACCTAAACTAACAAGAACCGTGCTAATAAATTGTCTGGTGTTCATGAGTTTATAAAACATATACTTTATACATTTGTCATAAATGACCTGCATTGATGAGACACACAGTGTGGATGAACGATCAGTAGTCGACAGGGTAAAAATAGCACTCCTAAAGAAGATGCATTTTCCAGTTAGATACCAACTTGAAAGAGGGAACTTTAGCATAAAACCCACATGGAAAACTGAGATTCGGCAAATAACATATAAAGAGAGGCTTATTTGACGCCAAACCAACAACAGTAGTTACTAAAACATAAATTGCTATTGTATGATTTAAAAGGTGGATTTTATGATGTAATGTCAACTTTATATATTTCTATCCCGGAACTATTCAATTTTGAACTCACCCACAGAGCAATTCTCCATAAATCTGCTGTGGATTACCCAGAATCCCGAAATAAATTAATACATATGTGATAATTCAAAAACATAACTGGTTGTGCTTATAGGGAACCAGATCGTGAACACAACTAAGTTACTAAGTCTTTAACCACACTGTATTGTTACACTGGTGAGTAAAAACTCATGCTTCCTACACTAACTTTTTGTCTGAACATTATAATATATATTTTACGTCACACTAGCGTCATTGTCTTAAAGTCACACATCTCCAGGTTCAGACTGAGGTTCAGACTGAGCGTTACCCACTCCAGTCAGCAGATGGCGGTGTGCGATTTTAAGGCAATGCGGTTAGTGTGACGTATAATCTAGTGGACGGAACGCAATGCTGTTAGTGTGACGTATAATCTAGTGGACGGAACGCTTCTTTCAGCAGCAGCAACAGTTAGTCCGCCACCTCGGTAGCTTGCTAGACAAAATAGCCGAACCAATAAAGCTCTTTAGACGCTTTAGTGTATATTAGCCACTGTGTTTTAAACCCACTTCTGTCGTCTAGTTAGTTAGTTATCCTATTTCATTTCATATTTACGGTGTTGTTGTTATTATTCAGCTGGCGGGCTGGTTAAGTTAGCATTAGCCTAGCTAGCTAACATCTCCGACCATGAGTTCACTAAATTACTCTCTTCCTGGTGAAGAAGAGACGGTCTGCTGGACGGAGAAAGAAGCTCTCATCAAAGAGGAGGAGGAAGAGAAGGATGTTACAATACAAAAACAAGTAGAGGGTGAGGTTGTTACCCTGAAAGAAGAAGAGAAAGACGTTTCAGTGAAAGAAGAGGAAGACGTTACAGTGAAAGAAGAGGCGTTCAGAGTGAAAGAGGAGGAGGGTGTTACAGTAAAAGATGAGGAGGATTCAGTTTTTGAAGTGAAAGCGGAGGAGGGGGAGATTACGGTCTCATCGGAAGAAGAGGAGGAGGAAACTGGATATCTGGGCCCGATTTCCCAAACGCAATTTAAGGCATCCAGTGGTTCTAAAGATGAACTTAGCCATAAGATGGTTTTGAGAAACCGGGCCGTGATTACCACTGGTAAGTACTGTCTTAAATACAGAGGTACAAACTCTGCAGTTGTTGAACTGATGTTTGGTGTTAAAGGGGAAATCTGCAATTGCTACATCCATATTTTGACTTTTAAATGATTTATTTATAGCCATTGATTCTTGGAGAATATAACACATGCCTCATGAGCTTAGTTAAACTGTTGTACCCCATCAGAACCCCAAATAAGCTTTTTTTACTCCAATGTTTAGAAACAATGTATATCAACAGCCTCAACATGGTTAACTATAATGTTGATATCATGGATGGTCAGTCCTTTCATCCATAGGTCTGTCTATGAATTTGAGAGTAGTTAAATGTCTCCAGACCCATCATCATCTTATTAGCAAAACAGTGGTGGAATGACTGCTTTGTTATTGTTTCAACTTCAGATTGGTTGATTGATGTGTGGCTTTTTTAAAGGGACAACCTAGTATTTAAACAGCAACAAAATGGCTGCCCAGAGACTTGGTTTGGTAAACAGCTGAGGGATGGGGGCTGGAGAAATGTAACCACTCTCAAATTCATTGAGAAAGCTATTGTAGCAACCGTAACCCAACACCTTGCGATCTCGTCAAGAAGTTCAGACATCTTGGCGTAACAGTTATAAGGTGTTGGCTTGACAGTCGCTGGACCCAGGTTGGAGTTCAGATCAGGGCAACCCCCTGAATTCACTACACTATGAATACAAGGACTGGCCATCCATGATATCATAATGATAGTTTTACCAGGTTTCTAGGATATATAGTATATTCTAGAATTCATCCATGATGTCATAGTGGTAGTTTAACCAGGTTTCTAGGCTATATAGTATATTCTAGTATTCATCCATGATGTCATAGTGATAGTTTAACCAGGTTTCTAGGATATATAGTATATTCTAGTATTCATCCATGATGTCATAGTGATAGTTTAACCAGGTTTCTAGGATATATAGTATATTCTAGAATTCATCCATGATGTCATAATGATAGTTTAACCAGGTTTCTAGGCTATATCGTATATTCTAGAATTGCCAGTGTAGATTTCCTGTGGAGGCTAATTATTAGAGCTGTTAAGTCATTGTATAATATTCAGCCAATTTTTTTTCATGCCTTTACATTAAAGGCAAGACATACCTAGATTCAATTACATTAATGAATTGGTTTGAAACCTTTGTTTTAAACCCTTCTCAAAGTTGGTGCCTTGACAGATTTGTAAAAAATGGTTTGTCATGAAACACTATTTACTTATTTATTTAAATGTAACCTTTATTTAACTAGGCAAGTCAGTTAAGAACAAATTCTTATTTACAATGACTGCCTACACTGGACGGTGCTGGGCCAATTGTGCGCCGCCCTATGGGACTCCCAATCACGGCCGGTTGTAATACAGCCTGGATTTGATCCAGGGTGTCTGTTGTGACGCCTCAAGCACTGAGATGAAGTGTCCGCTGCGCCACCTGGGATCCCCAAAATCATGTTCTAGTGCTGTCCCCAACTAAAATACATCTTGGTCAACCAAGAGTCATCTGTTCTTTCTACCAATCGCCCCATGTGTTTTTATAAAATCTGTATGTACTGAACTTGTATGATGCTTTAAGCAGGCTGTTTGATTAAATAATTAAGACACACAAATGACTCGAAGTCATAACTAGAGGGAGCCGGTCGTCAACATAACCTGATCACAGGGAGCCGGTCATCAACATAACCTGACCAGAGGGAGCCGGTCGTCAACATAACCCGACCAGAGGGAGCCGGTCGTCAGCACAACCCGACCAGAGGGAGCCGCTCGTCAACATAACCCGACCAGAGGGAGCCGCTCGTCAACATAACCTGACCAGAGGGAGCCGGTCGTCAACATAACCTGACCAGAGTGAGCCGCTCGTCAACATAACCCGACCAGAGGGAGCCGGTCGTCAACATAACCTGACCAGAGGGAGCCGGTCGTCAACATAACCCGACCAGAGGGAGCCGGTCGTCAACATAACCTGACCAGAGGGAGCCGGTCGTCAACATAACCTGACCAGAGGGAGCCGGTCGTCAACACAACCCGACCAGAGGGAGCCGGTCGTCAACATAACCCGACCCGGGGGGAGCCGGTCGTCAACACAACCCAACCCGGGGGGAGCCGGTCGTCAACACAACCCGACCAGAGGGAGCCGGTCGTCAACATAACCCGACCAGAGGGAGCCGGTCGTCAACATAACCCGACCAGAGGGAGCCGCTCGTCAACATAACCTGACCAGAGGGAGCCGGTCGTCAACATAACCTGACCAGAGGGAGCCGGTCGTCAACATAACCTGACCAGAGGGAGCCGGTCGTCAACATAACCTGACCAGAGGGAGCCGGTCGTCAACATAACCCGACCAGAGGGAGCCGGTCGTCAACATAACCCGACCAGAGGGAGTCGGTCGTCAACATAATCTAACCAGAGGGAGTCCCCCCTCCGCTGCTGGACTTCGTAAATTCTGCCGTTTTGCTCCTGAAGTTTTCAGTAATAGACTAATAGTCTACAGATAGATAGACTAATAGACTAGTAATAGACTACACCAGCAGTCTGCAACCTTTTCCAGTTGGAGTGCCAATTTATCTGACCATTTCTACCTACTTCTACTGATAGAAATAAATATCCTAGAAATCACATTGGCTGCAAATGGCCTGTCTACAAGAAAGTTGAAACATTGTATCAACTATCAACTGGGTCAGGAAACTCGGATAGCAAGCTTGCAACATTATATGAAATATTCTAGGCCCTCAGTTTCCTGCTCCAGTGAGTTCTGGACAGTAATCAGGTATTTTATGACATTTCCACTGGATCAGAGCATTACATTTTTCCCTTTTATGCCGTGTGTTTATCGAAATGGCGAGAGCTGGAAATATTTTACAAAAATACTTTGAGGAACTATTGTCATTCGCAATTGATTGTGATTAGACTTTGTTTACTTGCTGTTCGGATGTAAAGAAAAAATTACTTTGAGAAGCTCCACAACTCATTAGTGGTTCAGCGTTAAGACAATCAGAAATACTATCAGACATCCCCAAATGGGCACATTTATAGGCCTACATTTGTGTGCCGGCCAGGTAGACTAGTCCTACTACTATATGGGTAATCAGGTGTGCGTCCTTACTCAACATTGACAGGAGTGTTTCAAACAAAAGACAATGAATAAATTGACAACTGACGCATCTTGCGGGGTCAGGCCATGGGCCGTTTCATTTAGTATCCGTTTGGGTCGGCTGGGGAATGATTGTATTTCCCCATAGTATGTTGTTCCGAAGTTGACTGACTGAAAGGGAGTGTAACTTTGATTATAATTACACTTCCCTGAAGGAGAGAAACGAGGTACAACACCTGTTTGTCCCCGCCCTTTCCTGGGGTGGTGAAGAGCGGTATTAAATTGAAGGAATAAAATCTAAGCCTCACGCTCATCACCTGTGGAAGGCGGGGATTCCAGCGAGGCGTGGATATGATAGTATGTTTACCTATTTTCCCTCCTTCAGGGAACAGTAGTTATAGTCATAACGTTAAGGTTGTCATATGATGAACTTCAACTTAAATACTGAATATTGCTGTCGGACAGTTTTTTTGTATTCAGATCTCTGAAATGCTCTCTAACTACGTCACATTTAGTGTCTCTTTATGTTACGCTGGGAAAACAGTTTTCATGGGAACAGAAATCCTAAATCATTTCAGAGTTTGCTAAATCCAATGGTTCTAACTGAAAGTCCCCTTAGCTTTATTGACAACACCCAAATGGAAACTGTCATTAACATGGTTTTTCAATAATTACACATAATACTTAATACTGTAGCTGTTTAGTTAGTCACGTGTTCAACTATCATCAGCTGATCCAGGAAATAATTTTCTGAATGCCAGTCAAATGACAAACATCACGACATGCAACAACAACCAACGTGCTTCTTCATTCATTACTCTGGTAAAGACAGTTATGCCGTGCTTGGATCCAACATCCCTAACAAATTGATGTTTGTAATTAGAGGTCGACCGATTAATTAGGGCCGATTTCAAGTTTTCATAACAATCGGAAATCTGTATTTTCGGACACCGATTTGGCTGTTTTTTTTTACACCTTTATTTAATCTTAATTTAACTAGGCAAGTCGGTTAAGAACACATTCTTATTTTCAATGACGCCCTAGGAATGGTGGGTTAACTGCCTTGTTCAGGGGCAGAACGACAGATTTTCACCTTGTCCACTCGGGTGATCCAATCTTGCGACCTTACAGTTAACTAGTCCAACGCTATAACCACCTGCCTCTCGTTGCACTCCACAAGGAGACTGCCTGTTACGCGAATGCAGTAAGCCAAGGTAAGTTGCTAGCTAGCATTAAACTTATCTTATAAAAAACAATCAATCATAATCACTAGTTAACTACACATGGTTGATGATATTACTAGATATTATCTAGCGTGTCCTGCGTTGCATATAATCTGACTGAGCATACAAGTATCTAAGTATCTGACTGAGCGGTGGTAGGCAGCAGCAGGCTCGTAAGCATTCATTCAAACAGCACTTTCGTTCGTTTTGCCAGCAGCTCTTTGTTGTGCGTCAAACATTGCTCTGTTTATGACTTCAAGCCTATCAACTCCCGAGATGAGGCTGGTGTAACCGAAGTGAAATGGCTAGCTAGTTAGCGCGCGCTAATAGCGTTTCAAACGTCACTCGCTCTGAGCCTTCTAGTAGTTGTTCCCCTTGCTCTGCATGGGTAACGCTGCTTCGAGGGTGGCTGTTGTCGTTGTGTTGCTGGTTCGAGCCCAGGGAGGAGCGAGGAGAGGGACGGAAGCTATACTCTTACACTGGCAATACTAAAGTGCCTACAAGAACATCCAATAGTCAAAGGTTAATGAAATACAAATGGTATAGAGAGAAATAGTCCTATAATTCCTATAATAACTACAACCTAAAACTTCTTACCTGGGAATATTGAAGACTCATGTTAAAAGGAACCACCAGCTTTCATATGTTCTCATGTTCTGAGCAAGGAACTTAAACGTTAGCTTTCTTACATGGCACATATTGCACTTTTACTTTCTTCTCCAACACTTTGTTTTTGCATTATTTAAACCAAATTGAACATGTTTCATTATTTATTTGAGGCTAAATTGATTTTGATGTATTTTGATGTATTAAGTTAAAATAAGTGTTCATTCAGTATTGTTGTAATTGTCATTATTACAAATAAATAAAAACATTATTTTTTTTAAATCGACCGATTTAATCGGTATCGGCTTTTTTGGCCCTCCAATAATCGGTATCGGCGTTGAAAAATCATAATCGGTCGACCTCTGTTTATAATGTGTTATTGTCTGCTTGATTTACTGTAGGCTCTCGTTAGTCTGTTTGGACACAGAGATACTTAGCTCATAATGTTTATAGAACTGTTCCTTGATGGATAGGCTATTGTACAACACACAGAGCTATTTTCCTTTATTCAGGACATTTATAATTACAACACATTACAGAGTAGTCTAGTGGGATTATTCACAAAATTATCTAGTGATCAGGTTATGAAATGTCATGACAGACATTTTAGTTTCCATGTTTCACCTGAAATATTAAATGATTTATAGCCCTAGGTCTATGTTGTTGTTAGGTGAAGTTATGGGTCCTACAGTAGGTCTGTGTTGTTGTTAGGTGAAGTTATGGGTCCTACAGTAGGTCTGTTATTGTTAGGTGAAGTTATGGGTCCTACAGTAGGTCTATGTTGTTGTTAGGTGAAGTTATGGGTCCTACAGTAGGTCTATGTTATTGTTAGGTGAAGTTATGGGTCCTACAGTAGGTCTGTTATTGCTAGGTGAAGTTATGGGTCCTACAGTAGGTCTGTGTTGTTGTTAGGTGAAGTTATGGGTCCTACAGTAGGTCTATGTTGTTGTTAGGTGAAGTTATGGGTCCTACAGTAGGTCTATGTTATTGTTAGGTGAAGTTATGGGTCCCACAGTAGGTCTATCTTGTTGTTAGGTGAAGTTATGGGTCCTACAGTAGGTCTATGTAGTTGTTAGGTGAAGTTATGGGTCCTAAAGTAGGTCTATGTTGTTGTTATGTGAAGTTATGGGCCAATTTGTTAAACACTTAATGTACAAACCCTCAGTTTCAGGCTGATGGCAAAGCTAGCTAAAGTGCATTTTACTGGTTGAAGTGTTTTATAAGTATAAAGCAGTTGATTTGTTCACACAGGAGAGATACGGGACTATAGTGGATCCTTTGGGGAGCCTCAACAACAACATGATGCTGAAGAGGCAGAGAAGAGTCTCTCCACATCAGAACACCTCAAGAAACACCCTCAGAGACCCACAGGGAAGAAATCTCACCGCTGCTCTGACTGTGGGAAGAGATTAAACTCCTCAGTAAAACTTAAAATACATCAAAGAATTCACACAAGAGAGAAACCATATAGCTGTGCTCAATGTGGGAAAAGTTTTGTTAAATCTAGCCATCTGACTGAACACCAGAGAACACACACAGGAGAGAAATCTTATAGCTGTGGTCAATGTGGGAAAAGTTTTACTACATCTAGCCAGCTGACTTCACACCAGAGAACACACACAGGAGAGAAACCTTATAGCTGTGGTCAATGTGGGAAGAGTTTTAGTCAATTTGGAGATCTGACAGTGCACCAGAGAATACACACAGGAGAGAAACCTTATAGCTGTGATCAATGTGGGAAGAGTTTTTCTTCTTCTAGCTATCTAACTCTACACCATAGAACACACACAGGAGAGAAACCTTATAGCTGTGATCAATGTGGGAAGAGTTTTACTACATCTAGCCAGCTGACTTCACACCAGAGAACACACACAGGAGAGAAACCTTATAGCTGTGGTCAATGTGGGAAGAGTTTTAGTCAATCTGGAGATCTGACAGTGCACCAGAGAATACACACAGGAGAGAAACCTTATAGCTGTGATCAATGTGGGAAGAGTTTTTCTTCTTCTAGCTATCTAACTCTACACCATAGAACACACACAGGAGAGAAATCTTATAGCTGTAATCAATGTGGGAAGAGTTTTAGTCAATCTAGCTCTCTGACAGTGCACCAGAGAATACACACAGGAGAGAAACCATTTAGCTGTGATCAATGTGGGAAGAGTTTTTCTACTTCTAGCTATCTAAATATACACTATAGAACACACACAGGAGAGAAACCTCTTAGCTGTGGTCAATGTGGGAAGCGTTTTAGTCAATCTGGAGATCTGACAGTGCACCAGAGAATACACACAGGAGAGAAACCATTTAGCTGTGATCAATGTGGGAAGAGTTTTTCTTCTTCTAGCTCTCTAACTATACACCATAGAACACACACAGGAGAGAAACCTTATAGCTGTAATCAATGTGGGAAGAGTTTTAGTAATTCTAGCTATGTGACAGTGCACCAGAGAATACACACAGGAGTGAAACCATTTAGCTGTGACCAGAGATAATCTGATAAAAGATCTCTGATCAAATATCAGAACATTTATGAAGGAGTTGTTTCATGATATCAATGAATTAATGTCACAATGTAGAATGTTTTAACATTGTAGTAGGAGTATTTTAATGTCTCAATGTAGAATGTTTTAATATATAGTATATTAATATACTCTGCAGTCAGTCAGTCAGAATGTCACAATGTAGAACCCTAAACGTTTGCCCCCTTATCAATTGGTTTCAACATGATATGGACATTAGGCTCATTGGGGGAAATCCAGGCTCTGAATTGAAAGAGTACTATTTATGTGATTTAACACAAAGTGACTAACACAAAAAGAGTTGTCCTCTAACCAGTGATGTACACATTATTCCCAGAATCAACTGATTTCAACATAATATCGATGAGTTATGACAAATAAGTGTTGTGTTCCTTTGTTGAGCGACCCCTAAATTTAAATGCATCACTCCAATATGTAGCTGACTGTTTTCTGCAGGTTGTCCTCTAACCAGTGAGCTAAAAGATATCTCCCATTTCCATGTGTTTTTTTGTTGTTAGTTTCAACAGCACGTACAACCTGATTTCCCCCCTAATCGATATCCGTGATTTATTGCTACTTGTCAAAACAACAGTGTTTTTGGTGCTTGTGCAGTTTATAAGGAGCTTGTTTTAAAAAAGACAATTATTGTGGCAGATGTTTGTGTATATATCACATGTTAGGTTTTCAATTCATCCCAAACTGTTTCTGCATATTGGTTATTGATTTGGACACGTTAAAACTGTGTTTTGACATTGGGGCTATCCCACCTAGCACAGTGTAATTGAAAAGCCGTTGAAAATAATACTATGCAATCAAATATTTCATATTTACATTTCATGTAACATTTAGTAATGAAAATTATTCATGCAACCAACTGACAGTTTTTTGGGTACAATTATATTGACATTGTTGCCCTGTTTTTAGAATATCAGGGTTAATTCTCAGATGTGCCAAACCAAATGTACTAGAGCATGACATTGGGGACTGGGCCCCGATCCAACAACATGCCTATCTAGTGAACCCTGAAAAGAGAGAGAAGCTCCGCAGTGAGGTGGAAAGTTACTACAGGTATTGCAGGAGTTTCCTCTTGAAATCAGACATGTCCGTGGTGAGAACAACCTGGTTGCTGATTGTCTCAAGGGTGGGCATTCAAAACGTTTTGTGTTTTGCGTTTAGCCAGTGCATTGCCATGGATCACAGTTTATTTTTACTGCACGTTTTTCCGTATTAGAGATGAGTTTTGTTTGGGCTCGTTCCAAGGGGACGAGAGTTCTAGAAGCTAGTCAGTTTTAGGAAGACGAGAGTTCTAGAAGATGGTGAGTTTTAGGAAGAAGAGAGTTCTAGAAGCTAGTGGGTTTTAGGAAGACGAGAGTTCTAGAAGCTATAGAAAGAAAATCTTTGTGGGAATAATAAAAAATAAATATTGTTTTTAATTGTTGTTTGCCAGTAGACAGACACCATGTTTATATTGGTGACGGTGAAGCATTGTAGTTGATTATAATGTGAAATGGAAGTTGTTTTCTGTTGTTGGTGAGCATTCTCTTAAGGTGTTAGTTAGTCTTTGGTTTTTCCATTTATGTTTTGAGGTTGGACATTAGCACGTATAGCTCGTTAGCACGTAGGACGCACTGATTGGTGTCACCTCGTTAGTCAGTATGTGTTACACCTGTGCTGGCTTGTCCATCTCGTTAGTGGGAAGGTGTTTCACCTGAGCTGGTCCAGGTTCTATTTAAGAGTGTCTGGCCCAGTGCTCCAGTTGTCTTGATAGATGTGGAGAGTCAACACCTTTAGTTGCTCCACCTTTTTGGTTTGCTTCCTGTCTTTAAGTTTGGTGTGGGTTTTTCTTTTGTTTGCCTCTTCTTGGGCAGATTTAGTGGGTCTCATGGGTGGTGTCTTTTAGGTCCCAGTTGTTGTTACTAGTCAACTTTCAGTCGACACCCCCATAGTGTCTTTGAGAACCCCTCCTAAAAAACAAGCTTATATTTTGGTTTGGATATTGCATCCAATTAGTGTTTTAATCAATGGCATTTCCTTAGAATGCTCATTGGTCTTTCAGTTAATCTTCTGTTTTTTTATGCTGTTATTTTTGTGTAATAAGTATTTCTGGTTATTTTCATTGTTTTCTCCTGTGAAGCCATTGTGTTGAATCCATGTCTGAAATGTGCTGTATAAATAAAGCTTGACTTGATTTCAACAAATGAACCCAATGACTGATCAATCAACAAACCCTCCATTTTAGTATGAAAAACAGTATCAATCCCACTTTTCCAGCCTGCTGAAGGCATGGTGGAGTGGTTAACACCACCCCCGGCTCTACCAGGGGCTTGAGGTGGTCTCCCACAGCTCTGCTTATGTCATGTTCTGTGGCCTTGCCGTTCCATTTATTGACTGCCCCTGCAACACAGAAAGAAACATATTTAGTCATATTATATACAACACTCAAAGTAATGGATATGGAGCATCTATGGCCTCAGTTACACCTGGCACCTAAATGTGACTTCTGTCATCTGATCACTCCAAGCTGAATTAGGTTCAGATCTACCAGGATGGGCCTTTGACAGTCTGGACGCAGTCAGGCCACTGAATATAAATAAGCAATGTAAAGAGATGGGGTGAATGAGTGGGGAAAATTACATTCTATACAAATGACCTTCATAATAACAATCAACTAATGTGTGTGCCTGAGGGGAAATTAACTTTCCTACTGCCAAAATGGGTGAGAAATTACACCAAAACCAGTGGACAATTTGCACTGCTACTGAAAAACATCACAGCATGATGTTGCCATGACCACCGCTTCACCGGGATGGTACCGATTTTCTCCAGACATGACACATGACATTCAGGCCAAAGAGTTGGTTTAATCAGACCAGAGAATCTTGTTTCTCATGGTTAGAGTCCTTTAGGTGCCTTTTGGGGGCTAAGCGGGCTGTCATGTGCCTTTTACTGAGGAGTAGCTTCCGTCTGGTCTCTACCATAAAGGCCGGATTTGTTGGAGTACTGCAGAGATGATTGTCCTTCTGGAAGGTTTTCCCATCTCCACAGAGGAACTCAGGAGCTCTGTCAGAGTGACCATCGAGTTTTTGGTCACCTCCTTGACCAAGGCCCTTCTCCCCCGATTTCTCCGTTTGGCCCGGGCAGCCAGCTCTAGGAAGAGTAATGGTGGTTCCTAACTTATTCCATTTAAGAATGATGGCGGACACTGTGTTCTTGGGGACCTTCAATGCTGCATACATTTTTTGGTACCTTTTCTCCAGATCTGTGCCTCAACACATTCTTGTCTCAGAGCTCTACGGACAATTCCTTTGACCTCATGGCTTGGTTTTTGCTCTGACATGCACTGTAAACTGTGGGACTTTATATAGACAGGTGTGTGCCTCTCCAAATCATGTCTAATCAATTGAATTTACCACAAGCGGACTCCAATCAAGCTGGAGAAACATCTCAAGGATGATCAATGGAATCAGGATGCATCTGAGCTCAATTTCGAGTCTCATAGCAAAGGGTCTGAATACTTAAGTAAATACATTTGCAACAATGTTTACAAACCTGTTTTTGGTTTGTCATTATGGGGTATTGTGATGTCATTATGGGGTATTGTGATGTCATTATGGGGTATTGTGATGTCATTATGGGGTATTGTGTGTAGATTGATGAGGGGGAAAATATTCAATTTTAGAATAAGGCTGTAAAGTAACTGAATGTGGAAAAAGTGAAGGGGTCTGAATACTTAACGAATGCACTGTATACCACTGGCAGAGTTTTCTACCATTGGCAGTTTTGTACACAGTCACGTGATACGTGGTATAGAAAAGTCCAATCATAGGAGAGTACATGGGAGGCACTATACTGTGTGTCTGCAGGTGTCTATCTGGTCAAAACCACTGATACAGGTGCCCCTCCACCCTCTGGTGGGATGGATCATGTCTACAGAGAAACCTAGATTCAAATACTTAGATTTGTGTGTATTGGGTTGTGAAATTGTTAGATATTACTTACATTTACATTTACATTTAAGTCATTTAGCAGACGCTCTTATCCAGAGCGACTTACAAATTGGTGCATTCACCTTATGATATCCAGTGGAACAACCACTTTACAATAGTGCATCTAACTCTTTTAAGGGGGGGGGGGGTTAGAAGGATTACTTTATCCTATCCTAGGTATTCCTTAAAGAGGTGGGGTTTCAGGTGTCTCCGGAAGGTGGTTACTTGTTAGATATTACTGCACTGTCGGAGCTAGAACCACAAGCATTTCACTACACCCTCAATAACATCTGCTAAATACGTGTATGTGACCAATAAAATGTGATTTGATTTCGATTTTCAATAAACGTCCTATTTATCAAAGGTGCTTTTGGCTGGGGTCAAAATGACTCCAAAGGATTTGAATTTGTTAAAAGTCCATATTGATACAGAAACACTAAACCATGATTTAGATTTAATAAGAACAAGTTGATTGACAAAGTCATGAAAAATTGGAGGAATTGAATAACCCACATTTGGGCTATGATCAAAGATATGCCTCTGGGGTCAAAATGATCCATGTCAGAAGTATGGTTCAATGCAAATATGTAGTGGGTGTAAAGTTTGTTTTAAACTCTCACTCATTAAACACGAATCAATCAACACATGCTTCTCTTTGAACGACTTTATATAATATTAAACTTTTATGAAATAAATGAAAAATAAACGTTTGGTTCCTCAACTGCGTTTCCCACTCCAGTCAGCAGATGGCGATGTGCGTCTTTCAGGTTCAGGCGATGCTGCCAGTGTGACGTATAATCTAGTGGACGGGACGCTTCTTCAACAACAACAGCTAGTCAGACACCTCGGTAGCTTTCTAGCAAACATAGCTACAACATTCACGCTCTTTACACTGTTTTGGTGTATATTAGTCGCTGTGTATTAAACACATTTCTGTCGTATGTACTCGTTGGCCCATTTAATTATATGTTTACGTTGTTTGTCAGCTAGCTGGTTTGCTAAGTTAGCTTAGAACTAGGCTAGTCGCTAATGCTAGCTAGCTAACATTTCCGATCATGAGTTCACTAAGCTACTCTCCTCCTGCTACAGAAGAGGAGGTCTGCTGGACGGAGAAAGAAGTTCTCGTGAAAGAGGAGGACGAAGAGGAGGCTGTTTCAATACAAAAACAAGTTGAGGTTGTTACCGTAAAAGAAGAAGAGAAAGACGTTTCAGCGAAAGAAGAGGAAGACGCGTTCAGAGTGAAAGAGGAAGAGGAAGTTACAGTAAAAGGAGAGGAGGATGCAATTTTTGGAGTGAAAGGGGAGGAGGGGGAGATGACTGTCACATTGGAGGAAGAAGAGGAGGTTGGAGATCTGTTTAACACCAGTAAGTACCGTCTCTGCAGTCGTTGAACCAATATGCAGTAAAGGGGTTCTACACTGTAATGTTGTTCTGTATGAATGGCTGAAGCTACACTGTAACGTGTAGAACATCAAGAGTGGACCATCAACAAAACATTAACAATTGATCAAATGCATCCAATGACAATGCCTGAAATACTGTAGTCCTCAATATCTCCTATTAGATTAGCCCAATATGTAGTCTTAAAGGGGCAATCAGCAGTTGTTACATCCATTTTGGGACTTATACATTAATGATATGTACCCATTGTTTCTTGAAGAAATCACTTATAAATGCCTCATGAGCTTAGTTCAACTGTCGTACCCCATCAGAACCCAAAATATGAGCTTTTTTTTACTCCAATGTTTGTCAGTAAATATAAACAAACACGGTATATCCCCAAAACATGGTTAACTAGAATGTTGATATCATGGATGGTTGCATTTCTCCAGCCCCATCCCTCAGCTTTTTACCGAAACGGGCAGGGAGTACGCTTTGTTATTGTTTCTACTGCTGATTGCTGCCCCTGTTACTCCTCAAGGTCCAAGGACTGTATGTTATTTTCAGAGGTAGACTGGCTCTGGCAGCTAAAATAGTCAAATATTCCATCTAAATGTGAATCGATTCTCAACGGGCAGGGAGTACGCTTTGTTATTGTTTCTACTGCTGATTCTCTGCCCCCGTTACTCCTCAAAATAATTTCACAGTATACTTTCATATCACATAACAATTATTTCACACAATACTTTCATATCACATCAAAATAATTTAAAATACTTTAACATCAAAATAATTTCACACAATACTTTCATATCACATCTAAATAGGTAACCAGTCTGTATAGATAGATAGCTAAGTGAATTAAATATCATCAGCTGTCTAACTTCATATTAGCTAGCTATCTTGATGTATTTATCACTGTAAAAAACAAACTCCAAATGCATTTGTAGGTAGCTAGCTAACAGCCATGGAGGGTGAAAGGATAGCAGCCCCAACTGTCAGTGAGAGAGGAGGCTATTCTGGATAGGGCAGGTACTTTTGTGTTGTTCCTGTCCCTAGAAGTGAGGACGGAGATAATAGTAACATAATATTCAGTGTGGTGTAATTTGACTATAATGAAGTGTGTTTCTTTTGAGGTTTTCTGTCCTCAGATAAAGAGCGCTATGAAAGCCAGTCTACATATGAAGAGGTCCCAATGAAGAGCAGTGGTTCTCAGTCCTGGGGACTCAAAGAGGCACATTGTTGTTTTTGCCTCAGCACTGCACAGCTGATTCAAATGATCAACTCATCATCAAGCTTCAAGTGGTATTTATGTATTCATTTGTGATGCTGTCCTTGATATGATCCTGTTATTGTCACATGCTACACATGTACATATGTGTGCCCATGCATCTATCAATTCAATGTTATCATGATTTGTTATCAGGGATATTATACTTTAGTAATCCACAATGAGCTGGTGATGTAACAGTCTAATAATTACATTGTCTTCCATATTCCTACAGATACCTTGTAACTGGAGATTCCTTCAAAACGATTGCCTACAGTTAATGTGTAGGGCACTGCAAGGTTGGGTGACCAGGGTCATCTGGGACTGCCTCTTGGAGGAATTCAGATGTGTGAAGGCTACCTGTGTCCTGCGTAACTTCATGAGGATGGACACGAGGACCAGGAGGGGATCTGCAGCTCGCCGCCGTGTGCCAGAGGAGGAGTCTGCTGCTCTGCAGGATGTTTCAAGGATGGGGTCCAACAACGCAGCAAGAGGCAATCCGTGTTCGAGAGATCTTCACTTCCTACTTCTTCAAAGACGGTGCTGTTCCCTGGCAACACCATAGACTACACTATGCACAACCAAAGGCTCTTTTAAGAGGGTGCTGTTCCCTAGCAACACCATAGACTACACTATGCACAACCAAAGGCTCTTTTAAGAGGGTGCTGTTCCCTGGCAACACCATAGACTACACTATGCACAACCAAAGGCTCTTTTAAGAGGGTGCTGTTCCCTGGCAACACCATAGACTACACTATGCACAACCAAAGGTTCTTTTAAGAGGGTGCTGTTCCCTGGCGACACCATAGACTACACTATGCACAACCAAAGGCTCTTTTAAGAGGGTGCTGTTCCCTGGCAACACCATAGACTACACTATGCTCAACCAAAGGCTCTTTTAAGAGGGTGCTGTTCCCTGGCAACACCATAGACTACACTATGCACAACCAAAGGCTCTTTTAAGAGGGTGCTGTTCCCTGACAACACCATAGACTACACTATGCACAACCAAAGGCTCTTTTAAGAGGGTGCTGTTCCCTGGCAACAACATAGACTACACTATGCACAACCAAATGCTCTTTTAAGAGCCATCCACATTGCAATAAGAGTATTCTTCCATTTACTTAGCTATGTCAACTGCAGTTATTCAATTCACAGTTTCTCTCCCTTTGATTTCTACTTCTCAGGTGAGGGTGCTGTTTAGGTAAGGGTGTGATGTCTGTGCAAAAACAAAACAGGCTATCTTAAATCACTAATATTGAAGAAAAAAAAATAACAATTGGACACCCTATAACACACACCTACACACTCATGTATCAATCTGATTGATGGATTGTGTTGTGCAGTAAGCAGGCTCAGGTGTATAACTGTGGCTCCTTCCACCTTCAAAGAATAGGCAAGAGGGCCAACCATGGAGAATAGTAAGTCACTTCATTATTTCTATAACTACGCTATATTGTTTGTCCTTGTGTGTCCGTTCATGTTTTTCAGCATAAAGTACTCTGCAGCCACTTAGTGTGGTGTGGACACCAGGTGAGGCCACACACAGATTCCTGTTGAACACTGTGGCTTTAACTACCTTATTTTCTCAATAACAGTCTCTCTCCTTCACTTCATCCCTCTCTCCTCTTCTCCCTAAATCCTCTAGGTTATATCAGCTGTGTCGGTGAACCCCTACAGCATCTGAACTGGCTACATAGAGGGCACAGCATGATCAGAGGTGAGAGGTCACTTGGTCAGGTCAACAGGAAGTATTATTAAAGAGATGCTTTACATTGAAATACAGATAGATGCAGTAGTCCCAGAGTTAATGATCCCAGGTCAGTTTATATTATACAGGAAGTATTATTAAAGAGATGCTTTACATTGAAATACAGACAGAGATGCAGTAGTCCCAGAGTTAATGATCCCAGGTCAGTTTATATTATACAGGAAGTATTATTAAAGAGATGCTTTACATTGAAATACAGATAGATGCAGTCGTCCCAGAGTTAATGATCCCAGGTCAGTTTATATTATACAGGAAGTATTATTAAAGAGATGCTTTACATTGAAATACAGATAGATGCAGTTAATGATCCCAGGTCAGTTTTGCATTTCACCTCCTGATTGATGACTAACAATGTCAGAATAAAAACACAAGGGTTAAACATGCTCTCTCTCTCCATCTGTCTCTCGTCTGCAGATATGTTTTGATGTGAGAGGATGCCAACCCCCAGTCCCATCATCGCCACCTCACCTGCTTTTAAGATAACCTGTGGGCCGACTAGAGACACTGTTATGTAATTGTGATGAACTGAGAGAATATTTATGTAGCACTGTGTTTCATTAATCATGTGCTGCCTTCCCTGCTTCTATGTGCTTACCTCTTTCCCTTTCTGTCTTTTACACCTCTCTCTCTCACCTCCTCTTTCTTCCTCTGTTTTTATAATGGACAACAGATGTGCATTGAAGTACAGATTGAACTTGTATTTATAACACTTGGATAATGAGCTTTTCAATCAAGCGTTTCACATTCTCTACTGGTTGAAATGAAGTGTAATGTGATGAAATACTCCACCTATCCTGTGTTTATCAGATCAATGCAGATGAAGGGCATTAGATGTTGAGATGAACCGGTGTTGGAGTATTTACATGATGCATAGGAAGTGTAGTGTTCTGGTTTTTAACATTATATTTCTGTATATATGAATTAACTAGTTAAATCCTGTTTCTAGTCTATTAGTTACAATGTGTAACCATTGATGTCCCAGGACCAAGATTGATAAACACTGTTGAAGTGTATAATTGTAATACATACATGCAGACACAGCGTCATTCAAAGACTGGAATTTGATTCTCCTGGTATTTTTTTATTCTTATTTTTATTTATTTTACCGTTATTTTACCAGGTAAGTTGACTGAGAACACGTTCTCATTTGCAGCAACGACCTGGGGAATAGTTACAGGGGAGAGGAGGGGGATGAATGAGCCAATTGTAAACTGGGGATTATTAGGTGACCATGATGGTTTGAGGGCCAGATTGGGAATTTTGCCAGGACACCGGGGTTAACACCCCTACTCTTACGATAAGTGCCATGGGATCTTTAATGACCTCAGAGAGTCAGGACACCCGTTTAACGTCCCATCCGAAAGACGGCACCCTACACAGGGCAGTGTCCCCAATCACTGCCCTGGGGCATTGGGATATTTTTTAGACCAGAGGAAAGAGTGCCTCCTACTGGCCCTCCAACACCACTTCCAGCAGCATCTGGTCTCCCATCCAGGGACTGACCAGGACCAACCCTGCTTAGCTTCAGAAGCAAGCCAGCAGTGGTATGCAGGGTGGTATGCTGCTGGAGATGACTATTTTAGGGCAAAATAGCGGCCACAACAGGCAGACCTGATATGGCCCATAATTCGACGTCCTTGGACGTCACGTGCTGACTGGGTATGACCAAAGTTATTCTGTTTAGCTGCACTTTGTAGTACATTTTTACAATATAATAAATGTTTCTGACTCCACATCGCCTGTTTTCAAAGAGAGTCGTTGGTTTTTAGATGCAGTCGCTTTTTAGCTTTTTGTCTGAAAGTATTTTCTCAACTGCGATACCAACTCCAGTCAGCAGATGGCGATGTGTGTCTTTCAGGTGATTCTGCCACTGTGACGTATAATCTTACACAATCACAACTCTCATATTGCAGTCACACAATGCTCTTCCCAAACATAGCTAATCAATTAGTTGTTTTTCAACAATATTTTAACCTACAGGAATATTTTCTCATTTCTGTCTCATGGTTAGTTTCTAGGATAATTTAACTGTAACTAACATTTTAAATGTAACTAATACATTTACATTTTTCAATACTTCTAAAATGGGGTCCAGGTTTAAAATAATTACAGGTGCACTTTACTAGCTTATACTATATCATACATGGTCTTAGTAAACACAGATTCTAGTTTTCATCCAGTTCACACAGATAGCTGACTCGGCCCTCTTCACACCTCCAAGGAGCCCCCCTCACACATAATACACACTCAGAGCCTACTGTCTCGGCCCTGTTTACACCTCCAAGGAGCCCCCCTCACACAGGAATGGTCCCGTGTGGCTCAGTTGGTAGAGCATGGCGCTTGCAACGCCAGGGTTGTGGGTTCAATTCCCACGGGGGGACCAGAATGAATATGTATGAACTTTCCAATTTGTAAGTCGCTCTGGATAAGAGCGTCTGCTAAATGACTTAAATGTAAATGTAAATACACACTCAGAGCCTCCTGACTGGGCCCTGTTTACAGGCTTTTCTAAAAACTCCACTTGTTTTGCTCACCTCATTCTTTTTTTTAAACTAGGTTTGAGATGTGGTATCCACTCGGCTCGCTGCCTCTCATATCAAAGGTGGGTCCATCTGCTCCGTTCCCGAAGTGTGGTTTCCCTGAGATCCCAAGTGCACGATTTACCCAGGTCGTCAGAAGCGGTCATCAAGTGAAGATTCACATCCCCATCACCAAATGTGGTTGTTAATTTCTTTAATATCAAATGAGAGAAACTTATCACACAAGTCAGAGTTATTCTTAAACTAAATCTTTATTCACTTATTAATAAGGGAGCAGGTCAATACAACACACACATATAAAGTGAATCAATTGAGTGATCTACGATAATGATGGCTGGTTGACGAATCATCCCCAGATGATTCATTGAGAGCCACGAGACAAAAGTACAAAGGTCTTTTATAGCCAAGATACACCCCTATCAACCTACATGACGAACAACAGATGTATAGAACGGGTCACAAGGTTAAGATTTGTATGAGAGATAGTTATAATTCTCAGCAGACAGTATCTGCTGTAAAAACAGTACTCTTTGTGTAGAGACCAGGGTCTGGCCCTGGGGTCATCTCTCCCTGGTACCATATAGAACAGAAACATTAACTCATGCTCTGGAATGCGGTCTCTTTAGGTTTTATCACCCAAAAGACATTGTAAATCTCCTGTCAGTGTTATCTCCCAGAGGCCCATCCTCGGTAGAATGCACAGACACCATAGTTCTAAGAACCCTCTATTCTGTTGCATAAAACAACCAGTTGATCAAATAAAAGTATTATAACATAATGTTGCAGTTTTGCTCTCAGTGTCCACTGAAAGTTGACTAGTAACAACAACTGGGACATAAAAGACACCCACCATGAGACCCACTATATCTGCCCAAGAAGAGGAAAACAAAAGAAAAACCCACAATAAACTTAAAGACAGGAAGCAAACCAAAAAGGTGGAGCAACTAAAGGTGTTGACTCTCCACATCTATACGTGCTAACGAGCTATACGTGCTAACGAGCTATACGTGCTAAAGTCCAACTTCAAAACATAAATGGAAAAACCAAAGCCTTCACCAATATAAACATGGTGTCTACTGGCTGTCAACAATTAAAAACAAGAAAAAACACATTTCTAAATAATAATATACAATAGTATTATTTCTTTCAAATTTTTCTTTATAGAATCGGAAAACTCACTAGCTTCAAGAACTCTAGTCCACTTTTTATTTAACTAGTCAAGTCAGTTAAGAACAAATTCTTATTTTCAATGACGACCTAGGAACAGTGGGTTAACTGCCTTGTTCAATGACGACCCAGGAACAGTGGGTTAACTGCCTTGTTCAATGACGACCCAGGAACAGTGGGTTAACTGCCTTGTTCAATGAGGACCAGGAACAGTGGGTTAACTGCCTTGTTCAATGAGGACCAGGAACAGTGGCTTAACTGCCTTGTTCAATGAGGACCAGGAACAGTGGGTTAACTGCCTTGTTCAATGAGGACCTAGGAACAGTGGGTTAACTGCCTTGTTCAATGAGGACCCAGGAACAGTGGGTTAACTGCCTTGTTCAATGAGGACCCAGGAACAATGGGTTAACTGCCTTGTTCAATGAGGACCAGGAACAGTGGGTTAACTGCCTTGTTCAATGAGGACCAGGAACAGTGGGTTAACTGCCTTGTTCAATGAGGACCAGGAACAGTGGGTTAACTGCCTTGTTTAGGGTCAGAACGACATATTGTCAGCTCGGGGATTCGATCCAGCCATCTTTTGGTTACTGGCCCAACGCTCTAACCACTAGGCTACTGAAAGTACGTTAAAATTCAATTGTTTTCTAGTAATTTAACTACAACCAATGAATATTGGACGACGGGCATAGCATGGTTGCATAGTCTTGTTTTCAACGTCTTTTCAAAGACACTTTGCTAGGTGGGATACCCCCAATGTCAAAACACAGATTTAATGTGTCCAAATCAATAACCAATATACAGAAACAGTTTGTGATATATTGAAAACCTAAACATAAAATGTGCTATTTACACAAACATCTGCCACAATAATCATATTACTTGTACTTGTATTTATTTAAACAAGCTCCTTATAAACTGCACAAGCACCAAAAATGCTGTTGTTTGAACAAGTAGCAATAAATCACTGATATCGATTAGGGGGGAAATCAGGTTGTATGTGCTGTTGAAACTAACACAACTAATAAAACACATGGAAATGGGAGATATCTTTCACCTCACTGGTTAGAGGACAACCTGCAGAAAAAAGTCAGCTACATTTTGGAGTGATGCATTTAAATCTAGGGGTCGCTAAACAAAGGAACACAACACTTATTTGTCATCACTCAACGATATCATGTTGAAATCAATTGTGTGACAGAAGGGAGATGAGGTTGCACGTCCTGTTAAAACGAACAGCTCAAAAACCACACAGAATCTGGGAGTAATGTGTACATCCCTGGTTAGAGGACAATTTGTAGAAAACAGCTTGCTACATTTTGAAGTGTTGCATTTTGATTCAAGTGGGTCACCAACGTGGGAAGTGTAACAGGGACAAATGTTTAGGCTTCTACATTGTGACATCAATAAAATTCTCCTACTACAATGTTAAAACATTCTACATTGTGACATCATTAAAACATTCTACATTGTGACATTATTTCATTGATATCATGAAACAACTCCTTGTATTTGATGTTTAATCAGAGATCTTTAATCAGAGTATCTCTTCCCCTGTGTGTGTCCGCTTGTGTATATTCCGGCTGTTTGGCTGAGTAAAACTCTTCCCACATTGATCACAGCTATATGGTTTCTCTCCTGTGTGTGTTCTATGGTGTATAGTTAGATAGCTAGAAGAAGAAAAACTCTTCCCACATTGATCACAGCTATATGGTTTCTCTCCTGTGTGTGTTCTATGGTGTATAGTTAGATAGCCAGAAGTAGTAAAACTCTTCCCACATTGATCACAGCTATAAGATTTCTCTCCTGTGTGTGTTCTCTGGTGTGTAGTCAGATGGCTAGATTTAGCAAAACTCTTCCCACATTGATTACAGCTATATGGTTTCTCTCCTGTGTGTGTTCTCTGGTGTGCAGTCAGATTGCTAGATGTAGTAAAACTCTTCCCACATTGATCACAGCTATAAGATTTCTCTCCTGTGTGTGTTCTATGGTGTGATTTCAGGGAGCCTGACTGAGTAAAACTCCTCCCACATTGATCACAGCTATAAGGTTTCTCTCCTGTGTGTGTTCTCTGGTGTATTTTAAGTTCTGATGAAGATTTGCAACGTGTCCCACAGTCAGAGCAGCAAATAGATTTCTTCCCTGTGGGCCTCTGCTGGTGTTTCTTGAGGAGTTCTGATCTGGAGAGACTTTTCTCTGCCCCATGATGTTGTCGAGGCTCCCCAGAGGATCCACGATAGTCACATCTCTCTCCTGTGTGAACAACAAGGTCAGACAGATGGTTAAAGGCCTGCAACAGCAGAAATCCACTGTGTATTTGAGGTAAAAGGTGATGCCCAGAGGTCTGTTAAATTATTTTACAATTGTCTTAAGACAGTCAAACCTAAGCAGTGTGCCAGACAAGCTTTGATCTCCAAAAATGGCCCCTTTATGTGTTTGCTAAAATTGCGGCACGAGGGCGATGCACACACAATTTAATTGCAGAAACACCTCCCTGCTAATGAGGAAACCACTAGTTATGGATGTAGTATATCTGCTAATGAGGAAACCACTAGTTATGGATGTAGTATATCTGCCTGGAACAAAAATGGTGAGCAAAGATTTTAGTTTTCCACAATGTATTCTGAATATTACAGCGCAAGATCAGGAGTGCTACTCAAGGAAACTCACATTAAGCTCTGTGTCTATTCACTAATTCACCACCGTGGGGGAAAACTCAGGGGAGTTCTCATAGGCTGACAGCAAAAATTGCCTCCATTTACAGGTTAGAGTGCATTTCACACTACTATTGGATTATAATTGTAAGGCTCGCTTGAATCACCTGCTTAAAATGTTTGTGTTATTGTCGCAAATCAACTGCTTTATACTTATAAAACACTTCAACCAGTAAAATGCTCTTTAGCTAGCTTTGCCATCAGCCTGAAACTGAGGGTTTGTACATTAAGTGTTTCACAAATTGGCCCATAACTTCACCTAACAACAACATAGACCTACTGTAGGACCCATAACTTCACCTAACAATAACATAGACCTACTGTAGGACCCATAACTTCACCTAACAATAACATAGACCTACTGTAGGACCCAAAACTTCACCTAACAACATAGACCTACTGTAGGACCCATAACTCCACCTAACAACAACATAGACCTAGGACTATAATACACTAGGCTACTCTGTAATGTGTTGTCATTCTAAATGTCCTGAATAAAGGAAAATATCTCTGTGTGTTGTACAATAGCCTATCCATCAAGGAACAGTTCTCTACACATTATGAGCTAAGTATCTCCGTGTCCAAACAGACTAACGGGACCCTACTGTAAATCAATCAGACCCTATTATAAATCAAGCAGACAATAACATTATAACATTATAAACATCAATTTGTTAGGGATGTTGGATCCAACGTGGAGCATGGCATAACTGTCTTTACCAGAGTAATGAATGAAGAAGCACTTTGGTTGTTGTTGCATGTTGTGATATTTATCATGTGACTGTCATTCAGAAAATGATTTCCTGGATCAGCTGATGATCGATGAACATGTGACTAACTAAACAGCTACAGTATTAAGAATTATGTGTAATTATTGAAGAACCACATTAATGACAGTATCCATTTGGGTGTTGTCAATAAAGTTAAGGTGACTCTCGGTTAGAACCATTGGATTTAGCACACTCTGAAATTATTTAGGATTTCTGTGCCCATGAAAACTGTTTTCCCAGCGTAACATAAGGAGCCACAAAATGTTACGTAGGTAGAGTGCATTTTCAGATATCTGAATACAAAAAACTGTACTAACAGGACAATAACCTAAACCACAAGGCCAAATCTACACTGGAGGAGCTTACCAAGATGACATTGAATGTTCCTGAGTGGCCTAGTTACAGTTTGGACTTAAATCGTCTTTAAAATCTATGGAAAGACTTGAAAATGGCTTTCTAGCAATGATCAACAACCAACTTGACAGAACAGGAAGGATTTTAAAAAGAATAATTAATATTCACATGAAGATCTGTCTCCTATTGGTTGACATCACAACTTCCCATCAAGCCAACTCCTTGAAGGCCTTACTATGACATCACTCACGCCTTCTAGTTTGGAGTTGTCTAAAAAAACACTATTTTGCTCAAAACATTTATTTGTTTCCCATTAGTGTGTTTGTACTTTACTGTATTTATATAGCACTTTTCAACAGGAAAAGTTTTTTAAAAATCACTGGAGGACGTCATGAACAATTCATACAGTACAAAAACATATTCAAGTGTAGAATGCCCTTTTAAAAATCACACATTAGTTCAACAACAGCAGAGTTTGTGCCCCTGTTTTATAAGATAGTACTCACTGTATTTACTGGTGTTAATCAGATCAATGTCCCTGTTTTATAAGATAGTACTCACTGTATTTACTGGTGTTAATCAGATCAATGTCCCTGTTTAATAAGATAGTACTCACTGTATCTACTGGTGTTAATCAGATCAATGTCCCTGTTTTATAAGATAGTACTCACTGTATTTACTGGTGTTAATCAGGTCAATGTCCCTGTTTTATAAGATAGTACTCACTGTATTTACTGGTGTTAATCAGATCAATGTCCCTGTTTTATAAGATAGTACTCACTGTATTTACTGGTGATAATCAGATCAATGTCCCTGTTTTATAAGATAGTACTCACTGTATTTACTGGTGTTAATCAGATCAATGTCCCTGTTTTATTAGATAGTACTCACTGTATTTACTGGTGTTAATCAGATCAATGTCCCTGTTTTATAAGATAGTACTCACTGTATTTACTGGTGTTAATCAGATCAATGTCCCTGTTTAATAAGATAGTACTCACTGTATCTACTGGTGTTAATCAGATCAATGTCCCTGTTTTATAAGATAGTACTCACTGTATTTACTGGTGTTAATCAGGTCAATGTCCCTGTTTTATAAGACAGTACTCACTGTATTTACTGGTGTTAATCAGATCAATGTCCCTGTTTTATAAGATAGTACTCACTGTATTTACTGGTGATAATCAGATCAATGTCCCTGTTTTATAAGATAGTACTCACTGTATTTACTGGTGTTAATCAGATCAATGTCCCTGTTTTATTAGATAGTACTCACTGTATTTACTGGTGTTAATCAGATCAATGCCCCTGTTTTATAAGATAGTAGTCACTGTATTTACTGGTGTTAATCAGATCAATGTCCCTGTTTTATAAGATAGTACTCACTGTATTTACTGGTGTTAATCAGATCAATGTCCCTGTTTTATAAGATAGTACTCACTGTATTTACTGGTGTTAATCAGATCAATGTCCCTGTTTTATAAGATAGTACTCACTGTATTTACTGGTGTTAATCAGATCTCCAGTCTTCTGTTCTTCGTCCTCCTCTAATGTGACAGTAATCTCCCCCTCTTCATCCTCCACTCCAAAAACTTCATCTTCCTCCTTTTCTTTCACAGAAAAATCATCCTCCTCTTTCACTCCATAAACTCTGAACGCGTCTTTCTCTTCTTCTTTCACTGTAACACCCTCTACTTCTTGTTTTACTGTGACATCCTCTTCTTCCTTCTCCTCTTTCACGACAATGTTCAGCCCCAGAGCTTCTTTCTCCGTCCAGCAGACCTCCTCTTCTTTAACGAGAGGGGAGTAGTTTACTGACCTCATGTTCAGGGATGTTAGCTAGCTAGCTATCATTAGCGACTAGGCTAGTGCTAATTTAACCAGCCAGCTACTATAGCTGACTAATACAAAATAACGTAATATTCAATTAAATAGGTTAACAAGTTGATACGACAGAAGTGTGTCTAAAACACAGTAGGTAATATACACCGAAAGCGTATAAATAGCTTGAATCTTTCGGCTATGTTGGCTAGCAAGCTACCGAGGCGGTTGACGAGCTATTTATGAAGAACCGTCCACTAGATTATACGTCACGCTGGCAGCGTCGCCTGAAAGACGCACATCGCCGTCTGCTGACTGGAGGTGAAACGCAGTTGAGGATCATATTTTATTTTCAGACAAAGATTATTGTAAATGGATTAAATTAAATAATACCATTATATTGAGACATACAAAGACAGGAATGTGTTGATTGATTAGTGCGAATAAAAAATGTTTACTACAGCACATTTAAGGCAGTTTCATTAAGTCAAACTAAATATAAATAAGTAGCTAGCTACTGTCGGTCTATACTGCTCCTACATGGTGTAACAATAGATCATGTAGATGTATATATTGAACAGACTAGGTCTATACTGCTCCTACATGGTGTAACAATACATCATGTAGATGTATATAATGAACAGACTAGGTCTATATTGCTCCTACATGGTGTAACAATACATCATGTAGATGTATATAATGAACAGACTAGGTCTATACTGCTCCTACATGGTGTAACAATACATCATGTAGATGTATATAATGAACAGACTAGGTCTATACTGCTCCTACATGGTGTAACAATACATCATGTAGATGTATATAATGAACAGACTAGGTCTATACTGCTCCTACATGGTGTAACAATACATCATGTAGATGTATATAATGAACAGACTAGGTCTATACTGCTGCTCCATTTTTGTATTATTATGTGTTATTTATTTCTCCTTTATTTAACCAGGTTGGCCAGTTGAGAACAAGTTCTCATTTACAACTGCGACCTGGCCAAGATAAAGCAAAGCAGTTCGACAAAAACAACAACACAGAGTTACACATGAACAAACATTCAGTCAACAGCACAATAGAAGACAGAGAATATATTTTTATGTTTAGAAATATTGTGAAACACGATCATTCCACTATTAATGCAGATATTATGGACATTTTATTTAAAACATGTAATTAAACTATAATTGTAGCTCCTTTAATTCAGACCCAAAATGTATTTGCTATAATGTGTGCTATTGCCCGGCTATTAAAATGGACAGGCGACTATTTGAGACTCAGCCTCAGAAATGGTTGGTCACATGGAATCAAGTGGTCACTAGATGTCTACGGTGCCAAAGAGAATTATAGTTGGGAGTGTTGGGAGTGTTAAGTAATAATGTCAAAATTCCACTTTTAACAACCATCAGAATTGGTTAAAAAAAGGTTATGCCTGAGTGGCACAGCGATCTAAGGTACTGTATCGCAGTGTTAGAGGTGTCACTATAGACCCGAGTGGTGCAGCAGTCTAAGGTACTGCATCACAGTGTTAGAGGTGTCACTATAGACCTGAGTGGTGCAGCGGTCTAAGGTACTAGATCACAGTGTTAGAGGTGTCACTATAGACCCGAGTGGTGCAGCGGTCTAAGGTACTGTATCACAGTGTTAGAGGTGTCACTATAGACCCGAGTGGTGCAGCAGTCTAAGGTACTAGATCACAGTGTTAGAGGTGTCACTATAGACCCGAGTGGTGCAGCAGTCTAAGGTACTGTATCACAGTGTTAGAGGTGTCACTATAGACCCGAGTGGTGCAGCAGTCTAAGGTACTGTATCACAGTGTTAGAGGTGTCACTATAGACCCGAGTGGTGCAGGAGTCTAAGGTACTAGATCACAGTGCTAGAGGTGTCACTATAGACCCGAGTGGTGCAGGAGTCTAAGGTACTAGATCACAGTGTTAGAGGTGTCACTATAGACCCGAGTGGTGCAGCAGTCTAAGGTACTAGATCACAGTGTTAGAGGCGTCACTATAGACCTGAGCTGCACAGTGATCTAAGGTACTAGATCACAGTGTTAGAGGCGTCACTATAGACCCGAGTGGAACAGCAGTCTAAGGTACTAGATCACAGTGTTAGAGGCGTCACTATAGACCCGAGTGGTGCAGCGATCTAAGGTACTGTATCACAGTGTTAGAGGTGTCACTATAGACCTGAGTGGTGCAGCAGTCTAAGGTACTAGATCACAGTGTTAGAGGTGTCACTATAGACCTGAGTGGTGCAGCGGTCTAAGGTACTGTATCACAGTGTTAGAGGTGTCACTATAGACCCGAGTGGTGCAGCAGTCTAAGGTACTAGATCACAGTGTTAGAGGTGTCACTATAGACCCGAGTGGTGCAGCAGTCTAAGGTACTGTATCACAGTGTTAGAGGTGTCACTATAGACCCGAGTGGTGCAGCAGTCTAAGGTACTAGATCACAGTGTTAGAGGTGTCACTATAGACCTGAGTGGTGCAGCGGTCTAAGGTACTGTATCACAGTGTTAGAGGTGTCACTATAGACCCGAGTGGTGCAGCGGTCTAAGGTACTGTATCACAGTGTTAGAGGTGTCACTATAGACCGAGTGGTGCAGCAGTCTAAGGTACTAGATCACAGTGTTAGAGGTGTCACTATAGACCCTAGTGGTGCAGCAGTCTAAGGTACTGTATCACAGTGTTAGAGGTGTCACTATAGACCCTAGTGGTGCAGCAGTCTAAGGTACTAGATCACAGTGTTAGAGGTGTCACTATAGACCCGAGTGGTGCAGCGGTCTAAGGTACTGTATCACAGTAATAGAGGCGTCACTATAGACCCGAGTGGTGCAGCAGTCTAAGGTACTAGATCACAGTGTTAGAGGTGTCACTATAGACCTGAGTGGTGCAGCGGTCTAAGGTACTAGATCACAGTGTTAGAGGTGTCACTATAGACCTGAGTGGTGCAGCAGTCTAAGGTACTAGATCACAGTGTTAGAGGTGTCACTATAGACCTGAGTGGTGCAGCAGTCTAAGGTACTGCATCGAAGGGCAAGAGGCATCACTACAGACCCGGGTTTGATCCCGGGCTGTACCACAACCTGCTGTGATCGGGAGTCCCATAGGGCAGCACACTATAGGCCAAGCGTTGCCCAGGTTAGGGGAGGGTTTGGCCTTGGGGGGGGCTTTAATACTCCAGCGAATCCTTGTGGCGCCTGCAGGCTGACCTCGGCCGTCAGGTGAACAGTGTTTCCTCCGACATATTGGTGCATCTTCCGGGTTAAGCGGGTAGCTGTTAAGAAGCGCAGTTTGGCTGGTTTCAGAGGACGCATGACTCGACCTTCGATATATATTATATTATTATTATATAATATATAGATATATTCAATATTTGTATTTTTTATTTTACCTTTATTTATACAGGTTTTTCTCATTGAGATAACATCTCTTTTCCAAAAGAGACCTGGTCCAGTAGCAGCAGGGGGAACAACGTTTCAGACAAAACAACTTACGTACACAACATTAAACAAAACTATAAACACACACACACAGTACAACAATAAAATGTTACGTTAAAAAAACGAACGTCTTGACTAAAAACAGCTGTCCTAAAAACAATTTCACTCTTCTATACATCGATCAAGTGTTTAAGCTCCACCAACGAAACTAGATCATCAAATTTTTAAATGTTCAGGAGAGAATTCCAGGACCACGGAGCTGAGTAACAATTCGACCTGATCTAATTTTTGTTTAGAAGCAAATGAGAAGGGGACCGTAATTGATATTTATTTACCGACCTGACTAAAACAGAACAGAGATAAAATGGCATTTTACCCAAAATGGCCTTAAATATCAGTGTATACCAGTGTTTAAGCCTACGCAAGGTCAATGACGACCAGCCAACAGCATTGTAGACATCACAATATCGAAATTGTGGAGAAAAAACAGGGGTAAAATTATTTTAAAAATGCCGAAATTGGTTGTTCCCCCATTTACAACATCACTGAGCACCATCACTGTCTTTCCTTCATGGATCTCCTGCATGTTTACATATCTGGCATTACTCATCTCATATGTATATACTGTATTCTATCCTATTCTACTGTATCTTAGTCTATGCATTACTCATCTCATATGTATATACTGTATTCTATCCTATTCTACTGTATCTGTCTATGCATTACTCATCTCATATGTATATACTGTATTCTATCCTATTCTACTGTATCTTAGTCTATGTATTACTCATCTCATATGTATATACTGTATTCTATCCTATTCTACTGTATCTTAGTCTATGTATTACTCATCTCATATGTATATACTGTTTTCTATCCTATTCTACTGTATCTTAGTCTATGTATTACTCATCTCATATGTATATACTGTATTCTATCCTATTCTACTGTATCTTAGTCTATGTATTACTCATCTCATATGTATATACTGTATTCTATTCTATTCTACTGTATCTTAGTCTATGTATTACTCATCTCATATGTATATACTGTATTCTATTCTATTCTACTGTATCTTAGTCTATGTATTACTCATCTCATATGTATATACTGTATTCTATCCTATTCTACTGTATCTTAGTCTATGTATTACTCATCTCATATGTATATACTGTATTCTATCCTATTCTACTGTATCTTAGTCTATGTATTACTCATCTCATATGTATATACTGTATTCTATCCTATTCTACTGTATCTTAGTCTATGTATTACTCGTCTCATATGTATATACTGTATTCTATCCTATTCTACTGTATCTTAGTCTATGCATTACTCATCTCATCTCATATGTATATACTGTATTCTATCCTATTCTACTGTATCTTAGTCTATGTATTACTCATCTCATATGTATATACTGTATTCTATCCTATTCTACTGTATCTTAGTCTATGTATTACTCATCTCATATGTATATACTGTATTCTATCCTATTCTACTGTATCTTAGTCTATGTATTACTCGTCTCATATGTATATACTGTATTCTATCCTATTCTACTGTATCTTAGTCTATGCATTACTCATCTCATCTCATATGTATATACTGTATTCTATCCTATTCTACTGTAGCTTAGTCTATGTATTACTCATCTCATATGTATATACTGTATTCTATCCTATTCTACTGTATCTTAGTCTATGTATTACTCATCTCATATGTATATACTGTATTCTATCCTATTCTACTGTATCTGTCTATGTATTACTCATCTCATATGTATATACTGTATTCTATCCTATACTATTGTATCAGTCTATGCCGCTCTGACATCGCTCGTCCATATATTTATATATTCTTATTCCATTACTTAGATTTGTGTGTATTAGGTATTTGTTGTGAAAATGTTAGATATTACTGCACTGTTGGAGCTAGAAACACAAGCATTTCGCTACACCCGCAATAACATCTGTATGTGACAAATAACATTTGATTTTATTTATTATGAAGGTCACTTGTGTAAAATGTACTTTTCCCCACTCATCTTTTGACATTGCTTATGCATATTCAGTATTCATATTCGGTGCCCTAGCTGCTTCCAGACTATGTCAAAGGCCCATCCTGGTAGATCTGAACCTAATGCAGCTTGGAGTGATCAGATCACAGAAGTCACATTTAGGTGCCAGGTGTAACTGAGGCCATAGATGCTCCATATCCATTACTTTGAGTGTTTTATATAATATGATTAAATGTGTTTCTGTGTTGCAGGGGCAGTCAAGAAATGGAACAGCAAGGCCACAGAACATGACATAAGCAGAGCTGTGGGAGACCACCTCAAGCCCCTGGTAGAGCCGGGGGTGGTGTTTACCACTCCACCAGCAGAGCTGTGGGAGACCACCTCAAGCCCCTGGTAGAGTAGGGGGTGGTGTTTACCACTCCACCACGCCTTCAGCAGGCTTTAAAAGTGGGATTGATACTGTTTTTCATACTAAGATGGAGGGTCTGTTGATTGGTCGGTCATTGGGTTAATTTGTTGAAATCAAATCAAGCTTTATTTATACAGCACATTTCAGACATCGATGCAACACAATGGCTTCACAGGAGAAAATAAACAGAAATATTTAGTACACAGAAGACTAAGAACTGAAATACTAATGAGCATTGATTAAAATATTAATTGGATGCAATATCCAACCCAAAATACATGCTTGTTTTTTTAAGAGGGGCTCTGAAAGACACTATGGGGGTGTCCACTGAAAGTTGACTAGTAACAACAACTGGGACCTAAAAGACACCCACCATGAGACCCACTAAATCTGCACAAGAAGAGGCAAACAAAAGAAAAACCCACACCTAACTTAAAGACAGGAAGCAAACCAAAAAGGTGTTGACTCTCCACATCTATCAAGACAACTGGAGCACTGGACCAGGCACTCTTAAATAAAACCTGGACACATACAGACTAACGAGGTGACACCAATCAGTGCGTCCTACGTGCTAACGAGCTATACGCGCTAAAGTCCAACCTCAAAACATAAATGGAAAAACCAAAGCCTGTAACACCTTCCCCCTTAAGACAACAAATATATCCTATATTTTTGATGGACAAATTCACTCACCACCAACAGAAAACAACTTCCATTTCACATTATAATCAACTACAATGCTTCACCTTCACCAATATAAACATAGTGTCTACTGGCTGTCAACAATTAAAAACAAGAAAAAAACACTTATTACTAAATAATAAAATACATAATTTTTTTATCAACATTTTCTTTCTATAGAATCCTAAACTCCACTATCTTCTAGAACTCTCGTCTTCCTAAAACTCACTAGCTTCTAGAACTCTCGTCCACTTTTTATTTAACTGATGCAGGATTTGTAAAAAAATTGATCATAGACGATTGATTATTATTCTGCGTCCATATATATATATATATTATTTCTTCACCTTTATTTAACTAGGCAAGTCAGCTAAGAACAAATTCTTATTTACAATGACGGCCTACCGGGGAACAGTGGGTTAACTGACTTGTTCGGGGGCAAAACGACATTTTTACCTTGTCAGCTCAGGGATTCGATCCAGCAACCTTTCGATTACTGGCCTAACCACTAGGCTACCTGAAAGTACTTTGAAATTAAGTTGTTTTCAAGTAATAAAAAAAAAAAGACCTGAAAATACATATTTTCAACTATCACTTTCAACCACAACTGAAAGAATATTGGACATCAGACAGTCTTCTTTTCAATGACATGTTGTTAGGTGGGATATCCCCAATGTCAAAACACAGTTTAAACTTGTCCAAATCAATAACCAATGTGCAGAAACAGTTTCTGATATATTGAAAACCTAAACAAAAAATGTGCTATTTACACAAACATCTGCCACAATAATCATATTACTTGTATTTTTAAAACAAGCACCTTATAAACTGCACAAGCACCAGAAACGCTGTTGTTTTGACAAGTAGCAATAAATCACTGATATCGATTAGGGGGGAAATCAGGTTGTATGTTCTGTTGAAACTAACAACAACAAAAAACACATGGAAATGGGAGATATCTTTTACCTCACTGATTAGAGGACAACCTGCAGAAGACAGTCAGCTACATTTTGGAGTGATGCATTTAAATTTAGGGGTCGCAAAACAAAGGAACGCAACACTTATTTGTCATCCCTCAACGATATCATGTTGAAATCAATTGTGTGACAGAATGGAGATGAGGTTGCAGGTCCTGTTAAAACTAACAACTCAAAAACCACACAGAATCTGGGAGTAATGTGAACATCCCTGGTTAGAGGACAACTTGTAGAAAACAGATCGCTACATTTTGAAGTGTTGCATTTTGATTCAAGTGGGTCACCAACACGGTAAGTGTAACAGGGACAAATGTTTAGGCTTCTACATTGTGACATCAATAAAATACTCCTACTACAATGTTAAAACATTCTACATTGTGACATTATTTCATTGATATCATGAAACAACTTTGTTTAATCAGAGATCTTTTATCAGAGTATCTCTTCCCCTGTGTGTGTCCGCTTGTGTATATTCAGGCTTTTTGGCCAAGTAAAACTCTTCCTACATTGATCACAGCTATATGGTGTCTCTCCTGTGTGTGTTCTCTGGTGTGTAGTCAGAGAGCTAGATTTAGCAAAACTCTTCCCACATTGATCACAGCTATATGGTTTCTCTCCTGTGTGTATTCTCTGGTGTGCAGTCAGATGGCTAGATTTAGCAAAACTCTTCCCACATTGATCACAGCTATATGGTTTCTCTCCTGTGTGTGTTCTCTGGTGTGCAGTCAGATGGCTAGATTTAGCAAAACTCTTCACACATTGATCACAGCTATATGGTTTCTCTCCTGTGTGTGTTCTTTGGTGTACAGTCCGGTGGCTAGATTTGGTAAAACTCTTCCCACATTGATCACAGCTATATGGTTTCTCTCCTGTGTGTGTTCTCTGGTGTGCAGTCAGAGAGCTAGATTTAGTAAAACTCTTCCCACATTGATCACAGCTATAAGGTTTCTCTCCTGTGTGTGTTCTCTGGTGTATTTTAAGTTCTGATGAAGATTTGCAACATTTCCCACAGTCAGAGCAGCAGTGAGATTTCTTCCCTGTGGGTCTCTGCTGGTGTTTCTTGAGGAGTTCTGATCTGGAGAGACTCTTCTCTGCCTTGTCAGCATCATGAGGCTGTTGAGGCTCCCCAGAGATTCCATGATAGTCACATCTCTCTCCTGTGTGAACAACAAAGTCAGACGGTTAAAGGGCCACAACAGCAGAACTCCACTGTTTATTTGAGGTAAAAGGTGATGCCCAGAGGTCTGTTAAATTATTTTACAATTGTCTTAAGACAGTCAAATCCTAAGCAGTGTGCCAGACGACCTTTGATCTCCAAAAAAGGCCCCTTTCTGTGTTTGCTAAAATTGCAGCACGAGGGCGATGCACACACAATTTGATTGGAGAAACACCTCCCTGCTAATGAGGAAACCACTAGTTATGGATGTAGTATATCTGCTAATGAGGAAACCACTAGTTATGGATGTAGTATATCTGCCTGGAACAAAAATGGTGAGCAAAGATTTTAGTTTTCCACAATGTATTCTGAATATTACAGCGCATAATCAGCGCAAGATCAGGAGTGCTACTGAAGGAAACTCACATTAAGTTCTGTGTCTATTCACTAATTCACCACCGTGGGGGAAAACGCAGGGGGGTTCTCATAGGCTGACCGCAAAAATAGCCATTTACAGGTTGTTTATGAGTGCATTTCACATTACTATTGGATTACAACTGTTAGGCTCGTTTGAATCTCCTGCTTAATATGTTTGTGTTATTGTCGCAAATCAACTGCTTTATACTTATAAAACACTTCAACCAGTAAAATGCTCTTTAGCTAGCTTTGCCATCAGCCTGAAACTGAGGGTTTGTACATTAAGTGTTTAACAAATTGGCCCATAACTTCCCCTAACAACAACATAGACCTACTGTAGGACCCATAACTTCACCTAACAACAAGATAGACCTACTGTAGGACCCATAACTTCACCTAACAACAACATAGACCTACTGTAGGACCCATAACACAGACCTAGGACTATAAATCATTTAATATTTCAAGTGAAACATGGAAACTAAAATGGCTTTGTCATGACATTTCATAACCAGATCATTTTGTAATAATCCCACTAGGCTACTCTGTAATGTGTTTCTCATTCTAAATGTCCTAAATAAAGGAAAATAGCTCTGTGTGTTGTACAATAGCCTATCCATCAAGGAACAGTTCTCTACACATTATGAGCTAAGTATCTCTGTGTGCAAACAGACAAACGAGACACTACTGTAAATCAAGCAGACAATAACACATTATAAACATCAATTTGTTAGGGATGTTGGATCCAACGTGGAGCACGGCATAACTGTCTTTACCAGAGTAATGAATGAAGAAGCACTTTGGTTGTTGTTGCATGTCGTTATGTTTGTCATTTTTTAGATATTTTTATTTTTAACTTTATTTAACTAAGTTAGTTAAGAACAAATTATTTTTTCCAATGACGGCCTAGGAACAGTGAAGGACTGCCTTGTTCAGGGGCAGAACGACAGATTTTTACGATCTTGCAACCTTTCGGTTACTAGTCCAACGCTCTAACCATTAGGCTACCTGCTGCCCCGATTTGACTGGCATTCAAAAAATGATTTCCTGGATCAGCTGATGATAGTTGAACATGTAACTGTAACCAAACAGCTACAGTATTAAGTATTATGTGTAATTATTGAAGAAACACATTAATGACAGTATTGATTTGGGTGTTGTCAATAAAGTTAAGGTGACTCTCGGTTAGAACCATTGGATTTAGCAAACTCTGAAATGATTTAGGATTTCTGTGCCCATGAAAACTGTTTTCTCAGCGTAACATAAGGAGACACTAAATGTTATGTAGGTAGAGTGTATTTTAGAGATCTGAATACAAAAAACTGTAGGAACAGGAAAATAACCTAAACCACAAGGCCAAATCTACACTGGATTAGCTTACCAAGATGACATTGAATGTTCCTGAGTGGCCTAGTTACAGTTTGGACTTAACCTCTTTGGGCTGCAGGGGCAGTATTGAGTAGCCTGGATAAAAGGTGCCCATTTCAAACGGCCTCGTACTCAATTCTTGCTCGTACAATATGCATATTATTATTACTATTGGATAGAAAACACTCTCTAGTTTCTAAAACCGTTTGAATTATATCTGTGAGTAAAACAGAACTCATTTTGCAGCAAACTTCCTGATAGGAAGTGCAAAATCTGAAATCGATGCTCTGTTCTAGGGCCTGCCTATAAATGTGCTTGATATTTATTAGTATACATGCACTTCATACGCCTTCCACGAGATGTCAACAGGCAGTGAGAGAAGAAATGGAGTGTATAACATGATCTGAGGTCGAATAAAAGCTCCTGGCATGACGTGACACCAATTTCCTGTTTTCTGGAACGCGCGAGAAGTGACCTGGTATTGCCTTCTGTAAAGCTGTCGTTATAGACGACTAATATCTCCGGCTTTGATTTTATTTGATACATGTGACAATATCATCGTAAAGTATGTTTTTTCAATATAGTTTTATTAGATTATTGAAATTTTTTCGGGACGTTAGGCGTGTTGCTTTGTCTGCGTTTGTTCAGGAAGGAGAGCTTCGCGCCACTTTGCTAGCTTTCCGTGCTAATTGACTGGAGAAGAGGACATTCTAAATCCAAACAACGATTGTTCTGGACAAAGGACCCCTTGTACAACATTCTGATGGAAGATCATCAAAAGTAGGACCCATTTTATGATGCTATTTCATATATCTGTCGAACATGTGAACTAGTAGTTTGCGCCCAGATTTTGGGCACGCTCTCGCCATAACGTAAACTGCATGTCGTAATGAAGTTAACATAAATATACGTGGTGGCATGTTGGCTGGATTCACAAGATGTTTATCTTTCATTTGCTGTATTGGACTTGTTAATGTGTGAAAGTTAAATATTTCTAAAAAATACATTTTGAATTTGGCGCCCTGCACTTGGACTGGCTGTTGTCATATTGATCCCGACTTAGGGCTTGCAGCCATAAGAAGTTAAATCGTCTTGAAGGTCTATGGCAAGACTTGAAAATGGCTTTCTAGCAATGATCAACAACCAACTTGACAGAACAGGAAGGATTTTAAAAGAATAATGAATATTCACATGAAGATCAGTCTCCTATTGGATGACATCACGACTTCCCATCAAGCCAACTCCTTGAAGGCCTTACTATGACATCACTCACTCCTTCTAGTTTGCAGTTGTCAAAAAAAACACTATTTTGCTCAAAACATTTATTTGTTTCCCTTTAGTGTGTTTATACTTTACTGTATATATATATATATATCACTTTTCAACAGGAAAAGTTAAAAAATAATCACTGGAGGACGTCATGAACAATTCACAGTACAAAAACATATTCAAGTATAGAATGCCCTTTCAAAATCACACATTACTTCAACAACTGCAGAGTTTGTGCCCCTGTTTTATTAGATAGTACTCACTGTATTTACTGGTGTTAATCAGATCAATGTCCCTGTTTTATAAGATAGTACTCACTGTATTTACTGGTGTTAATCAGATCAATGTCCCTGTTTTATAAGATAGTACTCACTGTATTTACTGGTGTTAATCAGATCAATGTCCCTGTTTTATAAGATAGTACTCACTGTATTTACTGGTGTTAATCAGATCAATGTCCCTGTTTTATAAGATAGTACTCACTGTATTTACTGGTGTTAATCAGATCAATGTCCCTGTTTTATAAGATAGTACTCACTGTATTTACTGGTGTTAATCAGGTCAATGTCCCTGTTTTATAAGATAGTACTCACTGTATTTACTGGTGTTAATCAGATCAATGTCCCTGTTTTATAAGATAGTACTCACTGTATTTACTGGTGTTAATCAGATCAATGTCCCTGTTTTATAAGATAGTACTCACTGTATTTACTGGTGTTAATCAGATCAATGTCCCTGTTTTATAAGATAGTACTCACTGTATTTACTGGTGTTAATCAGATCAATGTCCCTGTTTTATAAGATAGTACTCACTGTATTTACTGGTGTTAATCAGATCAATGTCCCTGTTTTATAAGATAGTACTCACTGTATTTACTGGTGTTAATCAGTTCTCCAGTCTTCTCTTCTTCATCCTCCTCTAATGTGACAGTAATCTCCCCCTCTTCATCCTCCACTCCAAAAACGTAATCTTCCTCCTTTTCTTTCACAGAAAAATCCTCCTCCTCTTTCACTCCATAAACTCTGAACGCGTCTTTCTCTTCTTCTTTCACTGTAACACCCTCTACTTCTTGTTTTACTGTGACATCCTCTTCTTCCTTCTCCTCTTTCACGACAATGTTCAGCCCCAGAGCTTCTTTCTCCGTCCAGCAGACCGCCTCTTCTTTAACAAGAGGGGAGAAGTTTAGGGAGCTCATGTTCGGGGATGTTAGCTAGCTAGCTATCATTAGCGACTAGGCTAGTGCTAATTTAACCAGCCAGCTACTATAGCTGACTAATACAAAATAACGTAATATTAAATAGGTTAACAAATAGATACGACAGAAGTGTGTCTAAAACACAGTAGCTAATATACACCGAAAGCGTATAAATAGCTTGAATCTTTCGGCTATGTTGGCTAGCAAGCTACCGAGGTGGTTGACGAGCTGTTTATGAAGAACCGTCCACTAGATTATACGTCACGCTGGCAGCGTCGCCTGAAAGACGCACATCGCCGTCTGCTGACTGGAGGGGAAACGCATTTGAGGATCACAATTTATTTTCAGACAAAGATTATTTTTAATGGATTTAATTAAATAATACCATTATATTGAGACATACAAAGACAGGAATGTGTTGATTGATTAGTGCGGATAAAAAATGTTTACTACAGCACATTTAAGGCAGTTACATTAAGTCATACTAAATCTAAATAAGTAGCTAGCTACTGTAGGTCTATACTGCTGCTACACGGTGTAACAATACATCATGTAGATGTATATAATGAACAGACTAGGTCTATACTGATCCTACATGGTGTAACAATACATCATGTAGATGTATATAATGAACAGACTAGGTCTATACTGCTCCTACATGGTTTAACAATACATCATGTAGATGTATATAATGAACAGACTAGGTCTATACTGCTCCTACATGGTGTAACAATACATCATGTAGATGTATATAATGAACAGACTAGGTCTATACTGCTCCTACATGGTGTAACAATACATCATGTATATGTATATAATGAACAGACTAGGTCTATACTGCTCCTACATGGTGTAACAATACATAATGTAGATGTATATAATGAACGGACTAGGTCTATACTGCTCCTACATGGTGTAACAATACATCATGTAGATTTATATAATGAACAGACTAGGTCTATACTGCTCCTACATGGTGTAACAATACATCATGTAGATGTATTCAATGAACAGACTAGGTCTATACTGCTCCTACATGTAGATGTACACTACTGTTCAAAAGTTTGGGGTCACGTAGAAATGTCCTTGTTTTTGAAAGAAAATTACATTTTTTCATTTATCATTTATAAAAACCTGTTTTTGCTTTGTCATTATGGGGTATTGTGATGTCATTATGGGGTAATGTGATGTCATTATGGGGTATTGTGATGTCATTATGGGGTATTGTGATGTCATTATGGGGTAATGTGATGTCATTATGGGGTATTGTGATGTCATTGTTGGGTATTTTGTGTAGATTGATGAGGGGGAAAAAATGATTTAATCCATTTTAGGATAAGGCTGTAATGTAACAAAATGTAGAAAAAGTGAAGGGGTCTGAAAACTTCCGAATGCACTGTGTATATAGGGGCAGTACTTAGTGACATCACTTCATGAAACAGGAGGTACAAATATATAACATAGGTTCACAATATCAACATTCAATGTATCAAAATATATGACCAAGCTGGAAGTGGAAACGCCAGCCCAGCCACAATCCTAGAGGTTCACTGATGATCAACCTCCTCCTTCACATCTGACTCCTGATGATCAACCTCCTCCTTCACATTTGACTCCTGATGATCAACCTCCTCCATATCTGACTCCTGATGATCAACCTCCTCCTTCACATCTGACTCCTGATGATCAACCTCCTCCTTCACATCTGACTCCTGATGATCAACCTCCTCCTTCACATCTGACTCCTGATGATCAACCTTCTCCTTCACATCTGACTTCTGATGATCAACCTCCTCCTTCACATCTGACTCCTGATGATCAACCTCCTTCACATCTGACTCCTGATGATCAACCTCCTTCACATCTGACTCCAGTGATCAATCCAGAGCGTCTTCTTTTTTGGGGAATCCCGATGGACGTCGTCATCGAATAGGACGTCATCACCACAACCGCCCACAAGTTAATTGTCATTCAGGTTATTAATGGGAAGAACATTAGCAATATGTCCTGTCTGGTAACTTGTCTCGTTCAAAGGATTTACATTGGCAGGTGCACAGGGAGAAACCCCACTAAAAAAAACTCAGTTGATCTTAAACAGAGGAAACACTTTTGGAAGTCTTTAACTGCATAAAAGTCCGTGGCCTGTGATGTTGGGACAAATGATAGTCCCTTATTATACAAGAGACAAAATCCACAAATTCTACAGCACAACGGCAGAGTCATGTCTTCAGTGTAAAACTAACAATGACTCAATAATCCTTCTGGGAATGTTATGATGTCATAAAGTTATGGGCGGAGTTAGAAAGTTGGCAGTCAGAAGTACAGTTATACAATGTAAAATTACTTTTAATCTGTCTGTCTGTATATTTCAAAACATGGCATTTGAGGGTTTAGTGAGATACCCCAGAGTTGGACGATACTTTTCTCGTCAATCATCTTAAATATTATACTTAATTAAAACCTGGAAATCAACCAGTCCTCTGTTGTTAATTCAAAAGAAAGGTCAAATGCTTTATTATCCAAAAGTTTAAAGTGACGGAGAGAAAAAAAATGGTGCTGATGCAGGCACTTGAGATGGGCGTGTGTTCTCGTGGGGCTGGGCAGGTGTGATGTAGTTAATGGAGATGGAGATGTGTTCTAGTGGGTCTGGGCAGGTGTGATGTAGTTAATGGAGATGGAGGTGTGTTCTAGTGGGTCTGGGCAGGTGTGACGTAGTTAATGGAGATGGAGGTGTGTACTAGTGGGTCTGGGCAGGTGTGATGTAGTTAATGGAGATGGAGGTGTGTTCTAGTGGGTCTGGACAGGTGTGATGTAGTTAATGGAGATGGAGGTGTGTTCTAGTGGGTCTGGGCAGGTGTGATGTAGTTAATGGAGATGGAGGTGTGTACTAGTGGTCTGGGCAGGTGTGATGTAGTTAATGTTTCAAATCAAATCAAATCAAGTTTATTTTATATAGCCCTTCGTACATCAGCTAATATCTCGAAGTGCTGTACAGAAACCCAGCCTAAAACCCCAAACAGCAAGCAATGCAGGTGTAGAAGCACGGTGGCTAGGAAAAACTCCCTAGAAAGGCCAAAACCTAGGAAGAAACCTAGAGAGGAACCAGGCTATGAGGGGTGGCCAGTCCTCTTCTGGCTGTGCCGGGTGGAGATTATAACAGAACATGGCCAAGATGTTCAAAATGTTCATAAGTGACAAGCATGGTCAAATAATAATCAGGAATAAATGTCAGTTGGCTTTTCATAGCCGATCATTAAGAGTTGAAAACAGCAGGTCTGGGTTCCATAACCGCAGGCAGAACAGTTGAAACTGGAATAGCAGCAAGGCCAGGTGGACTGGGGACAGCAAGGAGTCATCATGCCCGGTAGTCCTGACGTATGGTCCTAGGGCTCAGGTCCTCCGAGAGAGAGAAAGAAAGAGAGAAGGAGAGAATTAGAGAGAGCCAAGATTTTCAAAATGTTCATAAATGACAAGCATGGTCAAATAATAATCAGGAATAAATGTCAGTTGGCTTTTCATAGCCGATCATTAAGAGTTGAAAGCAGCAGGTCTGGGACAGGTAGGGGTTCCGTAACCGCAGGCAGAACAGTTGAAACTGGAACAGCAGCAAGGCCAGGTGGACTGGGGACAGCATGGAGTCATCATGCCCGGTAGTCCTGACGTATGGTCCTAGGGCTCAGGTTCTCCGAGAGAGAGAAAGAAAGAGAGAAGGAGAGAATTAGAGAGAGCATACTTAAATTCACACAGGACACTGGATTAGACAGGAGAAGTAGTCCAGATATAACCAACTGACCCTAGCCCCCCGACACATAAACTACTGCAGCATAAATACTGGAGGCTGAGACAGGAGGGGTCAGGAGACACTGTGGCCCCATCCGATGATACCCCCGGACAGGGCCAAACAGGAAGGATATAACCCCACCCACTTTGTCAAAGCACAGCCCCCGCACCACTAGAGGGATATCTTCAACCACCAACTTACAATCCTGAGACAAGGCCGAGTATAGCCCACAAAGATCTCCACCACAGCACAAACCAAGGGGGGGCGCCAACCCAGACAGGAAGATTACGTCAGTAACTCAACCCACTCAAGTGACGTACCCCTCCTAGGGACGGCATGAAAGAGCACCAGTAAGCCAGTGACTCAGCCCCTGTAATAGGGTTAGAGGCAGAGAATCCCAGTGGAGGAGAGGGGAACCGGCCAGGCAGAGACAGCAAGGGCGGTTCGTTGCTCCAGAGCCTTTCCGTTCACCTTCACACTCCTGGGCCAGACTACACTCAATCATATGACCTACTGAAGAGATAAGTCTTCAGTAAAGACTTAAAGGTTGAGACCGAGTCTGCGTCTCTCACATGGGTAGGCAGACTGTTCCATAAAAATGGAGATCTATAGGAGAAAGCCCTGCCTCCCGCTGTTTGCTTAGAAATTCTAGGGACAATTAGGAGGCCTGCGTCTTGTGACCGTAGCGTACGTATAGGTATGTACGGCAGGACCAACTCGGAAAGATAGGTAGGAGCAAGCCCATGTAACGCTTTATAGATTAACAGTAAAACCTTGAAATCAGCCCTTGCCTTAACAGGAAGCCAGTGTAGGGAAGCTAGCACTGGAGTAATATGATCCAATTTCTTGGTTCTAGTCAGGATTCTAGCAGCCGTATTTAGCACTAACTGAAGTTTATTTAGTGCTTTATCCGGGTAGCCGGAAAGTAGAGCATTGCAGTAATCTAACCTAGAAGTAACAAATGCATGGATTAATTTTTCTGCATCATTTTTGGACAGAAAATTTCTGATTTTTGCAATGTTACGTAGATGGAAAAAAGCTGTCCTTGAAACAGTCTTGATATGTTCGTCAAAAGAGAGATCAGGGTCAAGAGTAACGCCGAGGTCCTTCACAGTTTTATTTGAGACGACTTTACAACCATCAAGATTAATTGTCAGATTTAACAGAAGATCTCTTTGTTTCTTGGGACCTAGAACAAGCATCTCTGTTTTGTCCGAGTTTAAAAGTAGAAAGTTTTCAGCCATCCACTTCCTTATGTCTGAAACACAGGCTTCTAGCGAGGGCAATTTTCGGGCTTCACCATGTTTCATTGAAATGTACAGCTGTGTGTCATCCGCATAGCAGTGAAAGTTAACATGATGTTTTCGAATAACATCCCCAAGAGGTAAAATATATAGTGAAAACAATAGTGGTCCTAAAACGGAACCTTGAGGAACACCGAAATGTACAGTTGATTTGTCAGAGGACAAACCATTCACAGAGACAAACTGATATCTTTCCGACAGATAAGATCTAAACCAGGCCAGAACTTGTCCGTGTAGACCAATTTGGGTTTCCAGTCTCTCCAAAAGAATGTGGTGATCGATGGTGTCAAAGGCAGCACTAAGGTCTAGTAGCACGAGGACAGATGCAGAGCCTCGGTCTGACGCCATTAAAAGGTCATTTACCACCTTCACAAGTGCAGTCTCAGTGCTATGATGGGGTCTAAAACCAGACTGAAGCATTTCGTATACATTGTTTGTCTTCAGGAAGGCAGTGAGTTGCTGCGCAACAGCTTTTTCTAAAATTTTTGAGAGGAATGGAAGATTCGATATAGGCCGATAGTTTTTTATATTTTCCGGGTCAAGGTTTGGCTTTTTCAAGAGAGGCTTTATTACTGCCACTTTTAGTGAGTTTGGTACACATCCGGTGGATAGAGAGCCGTTTATTATGTTCAACATAGGAGGGCCAAGCACATGAAGCAGCTCTTTCAGTAGTTTAGTTGGAATAGGATCCAGTATGCAGCTTGAAGGTTTAGAGGCCATGATTATTTTCATCATTGTGTCAAGAGATAAAGTACTAAAACACTTAAGTGTCTCTCCCGATCCCAGGCCCTGGCAGAGCTGTGCAGATCCAGGACAGCTAAGCCCTGGAGGAATACGCAGATTTAAAGAGGAGTCCGTAATTTGCTTTCTAATGATCATGATCTTTTCCTCAAAGAAGTTCATGAATTTATTACTGCTGAAGTGAAAGCCATCCTCTCTTGGGGAATGCTGCTTTTTAGTTAGCTTTGCAACAGTATCAAAAATACATTTTGGATTGTTCTTATTTTCCTGAATTAAGTTGGAAAAGTAGGATGATCGAGCAGCAGTGAGGGCTCTTCGATACTGCACGGTACTGTCTTTCCAAGCTAGTCGGGAAGACTTCCAGTTTGGTGTGGCGCCATTTCCGTTACAATTTTCTGGAAGCTTGCTTCAGAGCTCGGGTATTTTCTGTATACCAGGGAGCTAGTTTCTTATGACAAATGTTTTTCGTTTTTAGGGGTGCAACTGCATCTAGGGTATTGCGCAAGGTTAAATTGAGTTCCTCAGTTAGGTGGTTAACTGATTTTTGTCCTCTGACGTCCTTGGGTAGGCAGAAGGAGTCTGGAAGGGCATCAAGGAATTTTTGTGTTGTCTGAGAATTTATAGCACGACTTTTGATGCTCCTTGGTTGGGGTCTGAGCAGATTATTTGTTGCGATTGCAAACGTAATAAAATGGTGGTCCGATAGTCCAGGATTATGAGGAAAAACATTAAGATCTACAACATTTATTCCATGGGACAAAACTAGGTCCAGAGTATGACTGTGGCAGTGAGTAGGTCCAGAGACATGTTGGACAAAACCCACTGAGTCGATGATGGCTCCGAAAGACTTTTGGAGTGGGTCTGTGGACTTCTCCATATGAATATTAAAATCACCAAAAATTAGAATATGATCTGCTATGACTACAAGGTCCGATAGGAATTCAGGGAACTCAGAGAGGAACGCTGTATATGGCCCAGGAGGCCTGTAAACAGTAGCTATAAAAAGTGATTGAGTAGGCTGCATAGATTTCATGACTAGAAGCTCAAAAGACGAAAACGTCTTTTTTTTTTTGTAAATTGAAATTTGCTATCGTAAATGTTAGCAACACCTCCGCCTTTGCGGGATGCACGGGGGATATGGTCACTAGTGTAACCAGGAGGTGAGGCCTCATTTAACACAGTAAATTCATCAGGCTTAAGCCATGTTTCAGTCAGGCCAATCACATCAAGATTATGATCAGTGATTAGTTCATTGACTATAACTGCCTTTGAAGTGAGGGATCTAACATTAAGTAACCCTATTTTGAGATGTGAGGTATCACGATCTCTTTCAATAATGGCAGGAATGGAGGAGGTCTTTATCCTAATGAGATTGCTAAGGCGAACACCGCCATGTTTAGTTTTGCCCAACCTAGGTCGAGGCACAGACACAGTCTCAATGGGGATAGCTGAGCTGACTACACTGACTATGCTAGTGGCAGACTCCACTAAGCTGGCAGGTTGGTTAACAGGCTGCTGCCTGGCCTGCACCCTATTTCATTGTGGAGCTAGAGGAGTTAGAGCCCTGTCTATGTTGGTAGATAAGATGAGAGCACCCCTCCAGATAGGATGGAGTCCGTCACTCCTCAGCAGGTCAGGCTTGGTCCTGTTTGTGGGTGAGTCCCAGAAAGAGGGCCAATTATCTACAAATTCTATCTTTTGGGAGGGGCAGAAAACAGTTTTCAACCAGCGATTGAGTTGTGAGACTCTGCTGTAGAGCTTGTCACTCCCCCTAACTGGGAGGGGGCCAGAGACAATTACTCGATGCCGACACATCTTTCTAGCTGATTTACTTGACTTAAATTTACACGCTGAAGCTATGTTGCGCATGGTGACCTCTGACTGTTTCATCCTAACATCGTTGGTGCCGACGTGGATAACAATATCTCTACACTCGCCAGTTTTAGCTTTAGCCAGCACCATCTTCAGATTAGCCTTAACGTCGGTAGCCCTGCCCCCTGGTAAACAGTGTATGATCGCTGGGTGATTCGTTTTAAGTCTAATACTGCGGGTAATGGAGTCGCCAATGACTAGGGTTTTCAATTTGTCAGAGCTAATGGTGGGAGCCTTCGGCGTCTCAGACCCCGTAACGGGAGGAGTAGAGACAAGAGAAGACTCGGCCTCAGACTCCGACTCGCTACTTAATGGGGAAACCGGTTGAAAGTTTCTGTCGGCTGAATGAGCGACACCAGTTGAGCATTCCTACAGCATTTCCCTCCAGAAGCCATGAGAAAGTTGTCCGGCTGCGGGGACTGTGCGGGGGGATTTATACTAACGTTACTATCTGTACTTACTGGTGGCACAGACGCTGTTTCTTCCTTTCCTACACTGAAATTACCCTTGCCTAACGATTGCGTCTGAAGCTGGGCTTGCAGCAAAGCTATCCTCGCCGTAAGGCGATCGTTCTCCTGTATATTATGAGTACAGCGACTGCAATTAGAAGACATCATGTTAATGTTACTACTTAGCTTCGGCTGTTGAAGGTGCTGACGAACCATGTCCAGATAAAGCGTCCGGAGTGAAAAAGTTGAATGAGGGAAAAAAGTTGTGATGGAAAAACTAAAAATATAAACGGTAATTAAAAAGAAAAAAAAAACGTAAAGTTGTCAGCTAGCAAATTAAGGTTGGCAACAAAACGCACAGCAACAAAACGCACAGCAACACGTCTGCAAATTCAAGAGGAAGTGTTGTAATTTGTATGTTTATAAAATATCAAATTAAATATATGTTTTAAACAGTCTCAAAGTCAATAGTGAAGAGGCGACTTCGGGATGCTGGCCTCCTAGGCAGAGTTCCTCTGTCTAGTGTCTGTGTTATTTTGCCCATCTTAATCTTTTCTCTTTATTGGCCAGTCTGAGATATGGCTTTTTCTTTGCATCTCTTCCTAGAATGCCATCATCCCGGAGTCGCCTCTTCAATGTTGACATTGAGACTGGTGTTTTGCGGGTACTATTTCATGAAGCTGCCAGTCATCCTGACATGATCCTCCAGCATGACAATGACACCAGCCATACTGCTCGTTCTGTGCATGATTTCCTGCAAGACAAGATTGCCAGTGTTCTACCAGGGCCAGCGAAGAGCCTGGATCTCAATCCCATTGAGCACAACTGGGACCTGTTGGATTGGAAGGTGAGGGCTAGGGCCATTCCCCCCAGAAATGTCTAGGAACTTGCAGGTGCCTTGGTGGAAGAGTGGGGTAACATCTCACAGCAAGAACTGGCAAATCTGGTGCAATCCATGAGGAGGAGATGCACTGCAGTACTTATTGCAGCTGGTGGCCACACCAGATACTGACTGTTACTTTTGATTTGGACCCCCACTTTGTTCAGGGACATATTATTCCATTTCTGTTAGTCACATTTCTGTTAGTCACATGTCTGAGGATCTTGTTCAGTTTGTCTCAGTTGTTGAATCTTGTGTTCATACAAATATTTACACATGTTAAGTTTGCTGAAAATAAACGCAGTTGGCAGTGAGAGGACGTTTCTTTTTTTGCTGAGTTTATGTCCTATAATTTTGTTGGACAAGTTTGCTTACCACCAAAAGAAGACAACTTCCATTTCAAATAATAATCAACTACAATGCTTCTATTTCACATAATAATCAACTACAATGCTTCACCTTCTACAATATAAACATGGTGTCGACTGGTTGTCAACAATTAAAAACAAGAAAAAAACGTTTTTTCCCCCACAAGCTTCTAGAACTCTCATCTTCCTAAAACTCACTAGCTTCTAGAACTCTTGTCCCCTTAGAACGAGTCCAAACAAAACTCATCTCTAATACAGAAAAACGTGTCAAAATAAATTGTGATCCATGGAAATGCACTGGCTTAACGCAAAAGACAAATATTTTTGACTGCCAACCCTTGAGACAATCAGCAACCAAGTTGTCCTTACCATGGACATGTCTGATTTCAAGAGGAAACTCCTGCAATATCCGTAGTAACTTTCCATCTCACTGCAGAGCTTCTCTCTCTCTTCTCAGGGTTCACTTGATAGGCATGTTGTTGGATCGGGGCCCAGTCTCCAATGTCTGGGTACATTTGGGTTGGCACATCTGAGAATGATCCCTGATATTATAAAAGCAGGGCAACAATGTCAATATAATTGTACCCAAATATTGTCAGTTGGTTGCATAAATAATTATGATTACTAAATGTTACATGAATTGTAAATATGAAATATCAAATCCAAACGTACCTTCCTTTGTTTATATGTATTGGCAATAATTAACTTAATGGTGAGGCATGGAATAATAAAACATGTATCTTTTGTCAGGCTGAATGTTTGAAATATGAGGTGATTTGAGTCATGCTTCTTCAGTAGTGGAATAAAGACAATTAGCACTTGAGTGTTGTCAAGAAATGCTGGAGTGATGTAGGATTGTTAATAAAAATTGATTATAGACCAATGTATTATACTGCGTCCATGTGTATAGGCTGCAAGTACGTTGAAATTAAGTTGTTTTAAAGTCATTGACAAAAACAACCCAAAACAACATTTTCAACTATCACATTTAACTACAACTGAACACATATTGGACGTTGGGCATAGCCAACGTTTTCAACTATCACATTTAACTACAACTGAACACATATTGGACGTTGGGCATAGCCAACGTTTTCAACTATCACATTTAACTACAACTGAACACATATTGGACGTTGGGCATAGCCAACGTTTTCAACTATCACATTTAACTACAACTGAACACATATTGGACGTTGGGCATAGCCAACGTTTTCAACTATCACATTTAACTACAACTGAACACATATTGGACGTTGGGCATAGCCAACGTTTTCAACGTCTTTTGAATTAATGAATTTTCTATTCAATGTCTTTACAATTACAATAACTGTCACAAGAATTTGTAGTTCCAATGATATGAACTCAAAACTCACTACTACTCACTACTTTGACCAATTCCCCAGGGGTTGTAAGGCCCTGGTTAATAGAAGAATTTGACAAAGTCCCAGAATTTCTGCAAAAGGTTAGTTCTTTATTCAGAGAGCTCTGAAAATCATACAAGCACATAGCCTTTTATACCTCACATTTGGTCATATAAATGCCCCTACTCTTCTCAAACACCGTCAATGCTGTTTACAAGTCTTCTCCAACACATACATTGCGTATCATATCCTGCAACATGTTACATAATCTACTGCAAGCCTAACGGTTTCTCCCCTCCCTGGGTGGGGAGACCTCCTTCCTGTTATCAGTTACACAGTGGTCATAAGTTGTCTGTCACAAGCTGTTAACAGTTCCTCTTTTCCTTGAATGTCTCACTTTAATTGCTAAATAGTAAAATCTTAACTTGTCCTATACACACACATTAGAGAATTAGTCTATTAATTCAAAATCTTTACACAGTTATACATTTCAGGGTGTAATCCTTTAGTCATTACCGTAAACATATAAATTCAATTATCAATAACCAATATGCAGAAACAGTTTGTGATATATTGAAAGCCTAAACATAAAATATGCTATATGCACAAACATCTGCCACAATATTCACATTACTTGTATTTTTTTAAACAAGCTCCTTATAAACCAGAAACGCTGTTGTTTTGACAAGTAGCAATAAATCACTGATATCGATTAAGGGGGAAATCAGGTTGTACGTGACGTTGAAACGAACACAACTAAAAAAACACATGGAAATTTCCATGTCTTTCCATGTCTGTTGTCTGTAACTTGTGAGGTGTGGAAACACTTTGTTGCTTTTATGAATTTTGTCTTGCTGCTTTTTGTTCTATGTTGCTCTGCCTGTATGCTACGTCTTGCTTGTCCTATGTTGCTATGTCTGTATGCTATGTCTTGTTCTATGTTGCTATTGTCTATATTGTAATTGTTTTTAATAACCTGCCCAGGGACTGCGGTTGAAAATTAGCCGGCTGGCTAAAACCGGCACTTTTACTGAAACGTTGATTAATGTGCACTGTCCCTGTAAAAATAAAATAAACTCAAACTCAAATGGGAGATATCTTTAACCTCACTGGTTAGAGGACAACCTGCAGAAGACAGTCAGCTACATTTTGGAGTGATGCATTTAAATGTAGGGGACGCTAAACAAAGGAACGCAACACTTATTTGTCATCACTCAACGATATCATGTTGAAATCAATTGTGCGACAGGAGGGAGATGAGGTTGCACGTCCTGTTAAAACTAACGCAGCATAAACCACACGGAATCTGGTAATAATGTGTACATCCCTGGTTAGAGGACAACTTGTAGAAAACAGCTAGCTACATTTTGATTCAAGTGGGTCACTAACTTGGTAAACAGCTAGGAACATAACTCTTTTTTTTGGTTGTCACTTTTTGTTAAATCTCATAAATAGTACTCTTTCAATTCAGAGCCTGGATTTTTCCCCCTGAGGCTAATATCCATACCATGTTGAAATCAATAGAACAGGGGACAAACGTTTAGGGTTCTACATTGTGACATCATTACAATACCCCTACTACAATGTTAAAACATTCTACATTGTGAAATCATTAAAATACCCCTACTACAATGTTAAAACATTCTACATTGTGACATTATTTCATTGATATCATTAAACAACTGCTTCATGTATGTATTTTCTGATGTTTGATCAGATATCTTTTACCAGAGTATCTCTTGTCACATTGATCACAGCTATGAGGTTTCTCTCCTGTGTGTATCCGCTGGTGTAGAGTCAGAGAGCCAGATGTAGTAAAACTCTTCCCACATTGATCACAGCTATAAGGTTTCTCTCCTGTGTGTATCCGCTGGTGTATAGTCAGATGGTCAGATCTAGTGAAACTCTTCCCACATTGATCACAGCTATAAAATTTCTCTCCTGTGTGTATTCTCTGGTGTAAAGTCAGATGGTCAGATCTAGTAAAACTCTTCCCACATTGATCACAGCTATAAGATTTCTCTCCTGTGTGTATTCTCTGGTGTAAAGTCAGATGGTCAGATCTAGTAAAACTCTTCCCACATTGATCACAGCTATACAATTTATCTCCTGTGTGTGTTCTCTGGTGTAAAGTCAGCTGACCAGATGTAGTAAAACTCTTCCCACATTGATCACAGCTATACGGTTTCTCTCCTGTGTGTGTTCTCTGGTGTACAATGAGACAGCTAGATGAAGAAAAACTCTTCCCACATTGATCACAGCTATAAGGTTTCTCTCCTGTGTGTGTTCTCTGGTGTCTAATAAGATAGCTAGATGAAGAAAAACTCATCCCACATTGATCACAGCTATACCGTTTCTCTCCTGTGTGTGTTCTCTGGTGTACAGTCAGATGGCTTGATGTAGTAAAACTCTTCCCACATTGATCACAGCTATAAGGTTTCTCTCCAGTGTGTATTCTCTGGTGTATTTTAAGTTCTGATGAAGATGTGCAACCTTTCCCACAGTCAGAGCAGCAGTGAGATTTCTTCCCTGTGGGTCTCTGCTGGTGTTTCTTGAGGAGTTCTGATCTGGAGAGACTCTTCTCTGCCTCGTCAGCATCATGAGGTTGTTGAGGCTCCCCAGAGGATCCACGATAGTCACATCTCTCTCCTGTGTGAACAACAAGGTCAGACAGACGGTTAAAGTCCCACAACAGCAGAAATCCACTGTTAATTTGAGGTAAAAGGTGATGCCCAGAGTATACCCATTAAGTTGTACAACAATTGACGTCTGTTAAATTATTTTACAATTGTCTTAAGATAGTCAAAACCTAAGCAGTGTGCCAGATGACCTTTAGTCTCCAAAAAAGGCCCCTTTCTGTGTTTGCTAAAATTGCGGCATGTGAGGGCGATGCAACACTATTTGATTGCAGAAGCTCCTCCATGAGGAAACCGATGTAGTATATCTGCCTGGAGCAAAGATGGTGAGCAGATTTTCATTTTTCACAATGTATTCTGAACATTACAGTGCAAGATCAGGAGTGCTACTCAAGGAAACTCACATTAAGTTCTGTGTCTATTCACTAATTCACCACCATGGGGGAAAACTCAGGGGAGTTCTCATAGGCCGACAGCAAAAATAGCCTCCATTTCCAGGTTGCTTATGAGTGCATTTCACATTACTTTTGGATAATAACTGTAACGCTCGTTTGAATCTCCTGCTTAATATGTTTGTGTTATTGTCGCAAATCAACTGCTTTATACTTATAAAACACTTCAACCAGTAAAATGCTCTTTAGCTAGCTTTGCCATCAGCCTGAAACTGAGGGTTTGTACATTAAGTGTTTAACAAATTGGCCCATAACTTCACCTAACAATAACATAGACCTACTGTAGGACCCATAACTTCACCTAACAATAACATAGACCTACTGTAGGACCCATAACTTCCCCCTAACAATAACATAGACCTACTGTAGGACCCATAACGTCACCTAACAATAACATAGACCTACTGTAGGACCCATAACTTCCCCTAACAATAACATAGACCTACTGTAGGACCCATAACTTCACCTAACAATAACATAGACCTACTGTAGGACCCATAACTTCACCTAACAATAACATAGACCTACTGTAGAACCCATAACTTCACCTAACAACAACATAGACCTACTGTAGGACCCATAACTTCACCTAACAATAACATAGACCTACTGTAGAACCCATAACTTCACCTAACAATAACATAGACCTACTGTAGAACCCATAACTTCACCTAACAACAACATAGACCTACTGTAGGACCCATAACTTCACCTAACAATAACATAGACCTACTGTAGGACCCATAACTTCACCTAACAATAACATAGACCTACTGTAGGACCCATAACTTCACCTAACAATAACATAGACCTACTGTAGGACCCATAACTTCACCTAACAACAACATAGACCTACTGTAGGACCCATAACTTCACCTAACAATAACATAGACCTACTGTAGGACCCATAACTTCACCTAACAATAACATAGACCTACTGTAGGACCCATAACTTCACCTAACAATAACATAGACCTACTGTAGGACCCATAACTTCACCTAACAATAACATAGACCTACTGTAGGACCCATAACGTCACCTAACAACAACATAGACCTACTGTAGGACCCATAACTTCCCCCTAACAATAACATAGACCTACTGTAGGACCCATAACTTCACCTAACAATAACATAGACCTACTGTAGGACCCATAACTTCACCTAACAATAACATAGACCTACTGTAGGACCCATAACTTCACCTAACAACAACATAGACCTACTGTAGGACCCATAACTTCACCTAACAATAACATAGACCTACTGTAGGACCCATAACTTCACCTAACAATAACATAGACCTACTGTAGGACCCATAACTTCACCTAACAATAACATAGACCTACTGTAGGACCCATAACTTCACCTAACAATAACATAGACCTACTGTAGGACCCATAACTTCACCTAACAACAACATAGACCTACTGTAGGACCCATAACTTCACCTAACAATAACATAGACCTACTGTAGGACCCATAACTTCACCTAACAATAACATAGACCTACTGTAGAACCCATAACTTCACCTAACAACAACATAGACCTACTGTAGGACCCATAACTTCACCTAACAACAACATAGACCTACTGTAGAACCCATAACTTCACCTAACAATAACATAGACCTACTGTAGGACCCATAACTTCACCTAACAATAACATAGACCTACTGTAGGACCCATAACTTCACCTAACAATAACATAGACCTACTGTAGGACCCATAACTTCACCTAACAATAACATAGACCTACTGTAGGACCCATAACTTCACCTAACAATAACATAGACCTACTGTAGGACCCATAACTTCACCTAACAATAACATAGACCTACTGTAGGACCCATAACTTCACCTAACAATAACATAGACCTACTGTAGGACCCATAACTTCACCTAACAACAACATAGACCTACTGTAGGACCCATAACTTCACCTAACAACAACATAGACCTACTGTAGGACCCATAACTTCACCTAACAATAACATAGACCTACTGTAGGACCCATAACTTCACCTAACAATAACATAGACCTACTGTAGGACCCATAACTTCACCTAACAATAACATAGACCTACTGTAGGACCCATAACTTCCCCCTAACAATAACATAGACCTACTGTAGGACCCATAACTTCACCTAACAATAACATAGACCTACTGTAGGACCCATAACTTCCCCTAACAACAACATAGACCTACTGTAGGACCCATAACAACAACATATACCTACTATAGGACCCATAACTTCACCTAACAATAACATAGACCTACTGTAGAACCCATAACTTCACCTAACAATAACACAGACCTACTGTAGGACCCATAACTTCACCTAACAACAACATAGACCTACTGTAGGACCCATAACTTCCCCCTAACAATAACATAGACCTACTGTAGGACCCATAACTTCACCTAACAATAACATAGACCTACTGTAGGACCCATAACTTCACCTAACAACAACATAGACCTACTGTAGGACCCATAACTTCACCTAACAACAACATAGACCTACTGTAGGACCCATAACTTCACCTAACAACAACATAGACCTACTGTAGGACCCATAACTTCACCTAACAATAACATAGACCTACTGTAGGACCCATAACTTCACCTAACAACAACATAGACCTACTGTAGGACCCATAACTTTACCTAACAATAACATAGACCTACTGTAGGACCCATAACTTCACCTAACAACAACATAGACCTACTGTAGGACCCATAACTTTACCTAACAATAACATAGACCTACTGTAGGACCCATAACTTCACCTAACAATAACATAGACCTACTGTAGGACCCATAACTTCACCTAACAATAACATAGACCTACTGTAGGACCCATAACTTCACCTAACAATAACATAGACCTACTGTAGGACCCATAACTTCACCTAACAATAACATAGACCTACTGTAGGACCCATAACTTCACCTAACAATAACATAGACCTACTGTAGGACCCATAACTTCACCTAACAACAACATAGACCTACTGTAGGACCCATAACTTCACCTAACAACAACATAGACCTACTGTAGGACCCATAACTTCACCTAACAATAACATAGACCTACTGTAGGACCCATAACTTCACCTAACAATAACATAGACCTACTGTAGGACCCATAACGTCACCTAACAATAACATAGACCTACTGTAGGACCCATAACTTCCCCCTAACAATAACATAGACCTACTGTAGGACCCATAACTTCACCTAACAATAACATAGACCTACTGTAGGACCCATAACTTCCCCTAACAATAACATAGACCTACTGTAGGACCCAGAACTTCACCTAACAATAACATAGACCTACTGTAGGACCCATAACTTCACCTAACAATAACATAGACCTACTGTAGGACCCATAACTTCACCTAACAATAACACAGACCTACTGTAGGACCCATAACTTCACCTAACAACAACATAGACCTACTGTAGGACCCATAACGTCACCTAACAATAACATAGACCTACTGTAGGACCCATAACTTCACCTAACAACAACATAGACCTACTGTAGGACCCATAACGTCACCTAACAATAACATAGACCTACTGTAGGACCCATAACTTCACCTAACAACAACATAGACCTACTGTAGGACCCATAACTTCACCTAACAACAACATAGACCTACTGTAGGACCCATAACTTCACCTAACAATAACATAGACCTACTGTAGGACCCATAACTTCACCTAACAATAACATAGACCTACTGTAGGACCCATAACTTCACCTAACAACAACATAGACCTACTGTAGGACCCATAACTTCACCTAACAATAACATAGACCTACTGTAGGACCCATAACTTCACCTAACAACAACATAGACCTACTGTAGGACCCATAACTTCACCTAACAATAACATAGACCTACTGTAGGACCCATAACTTCACCTAACAACAACATAGACCTACTGTAGGACCCATAACTTCACCTAACAATAACATAGACCTACTGTAGGACCCATAACTTCACCTAACAACAACATAGACCTACTGTAGGACCCATAACTTCACCTAACAATAACATAGACCTACTGTAGGACCCATAACATTACCTAACAATAACATAGACCTACTGTAGGACCCATAACTTCACCTAACAATAACATAGACCTACTGTAGGACCCATAACTTCACCTAACAATAACATAGACCTACTGTAGGACCCATAACTTCACCTAACAATAACATAGACCTACTGTAGGACCCATAACTTCACCTAACAATAACATAGACCTACTGTAGGACCCATAACTTCACCTAACAACAACATAGACCTACTGTAGGACCCATAACTTCACCTAACAATAACATAGACCTACTGTAGGACCCATAACTTCACATAACAATAACATAGACCTACTGTAGGACCCATAACTTCACCTAATAACAACATAGACCTACTGTAGGACCCATAACTTCACCTAACAATAACATAGACCTACTGTAGGACCCATAACTTCACCTAATAACAACATAGACCTACTGTAGGACCCATAACTTCACCTAACAACAACATAGACCTACTGTAGGACCCATAACTTCACCTAACAATAACATAGACCTACTGTAGGACCCATAACTTCACCTAACAACAACATAGACCTACTGTAGGACCCATAACTTCACCTAACAACAACATAGACCTACTGTAGGACCCATAACGTCACCTAACAATAACATAGACCTACTGTAGGACCCATAACTTCACCTAACAACAACATAGACCTACTGTAGGACCCATAACTTCACCTAACAATAACATAGACCTACTGTAGGACCCATAACTTCACCTAACAATAACATAGACCTACTGTAGGACCCATAACTTCACCTAACAACAACATAGACCTACTGTAGGACCCATAACTTCACCTAACAATAACATAGACCTACTGTAGGACCCATAACTTCACCTAATAACAACACAGACCTACTGTAGGACCCATAACTTCACCTAACAATAACATAGACCTACTGTAGGACCCATAACAACAACATAGACCTACTGTAGGACCCATAACTTCACCTAACAACAACATAGACCTATTGTAGGACCCATAACTTCACCTAACAATAACATAGACCTACTGTAGGACCCATAACTTCACCTAATAACAACATAGACCTACTGTAGGACCCATAACTTCACCTAACAACAACATAGACCTACTGTAGGACCCATAACTTCACCTAACAATAACATAGACCTACTGTAGGACCCATAACTTCCCCTAACAACAACATAGACCTACTGTAGGACCCATAACTTCACCTAACAATAACATAGACCTACTGTAGGACCCATAACTTCACCTAACAATAACATAGACCTACTGTAGGACCCATAACTTCACCTAATAACAACATAGACCTACTGTAGGACCCATAACTTCACCTAACAATAACATAGACCTACTGTAGGACCCATAACTTCACCTAACAATAACATAGACCTACTGTAGGACCCATAACTTCACCTAACAACATAGACCTACTGTAGGACCCATAACTTCACCTAACAATAACATAGACCTACTGTAGGACCCATAACTTCACCTAACAATAACATAGACCTACTGTAGGACCCATAACTTCACCTAACAATAACATAGACCTACTGTAGGACCCATAACATCACCTAACAATAACATAGACCTACTGTAGGACCCATAACTTCACCTAACAACATAGACCTACTGTAGGACCCATAACTTCACCTAACAATAACATAGACCTACTGTAGGACCCATAACTTCACCTAACAATAACATAGACCTACTGTAGGACCCATAACTTCACCTAACAATAACATAGACCTACTGTAGGACCCATAACTTCACCTAACAATAACATAGACCTACTGTAGGACCCATAACTTCACCTAACAATAACATAGACCTACTGTAGGACCCATAACTTCACCTAACAACATAGACCTACTGTAGGACCCATAACTTCACCTAATAACAACATAGACCTACTGTAGGACCCATAACTTCACCTAACAACAACATAGACCTACTGTAGGACCCATAACTTCACCTAACAATAACATAGACCTACTGTAGGACCCATAACTTCACCTAATAACAACATAGACCTACTGTAGGACCCATAACTTCACCTAACAACAACATAGACCTACTGTAGGACCCATAACTTCACCTAACAATAACATAGACCTACTGTAGGACCCATAACTTCCCCTAACAACAACATAGACCTACTGTAGGACCCATAACTTCACCTAACAATAACATAGACCTACTGTAGGACCCATAACTTCACCTAACAATAACATAGACCTACTGTAGGACCCATAACTTCTCCTAATAACAACATAGACCTACTGTAGGACCCATAACTTCACCTAACAATAACATAGACCTACTGTAGGACCCATAACTTCACCTAACAATAACATAGACCTACTGTAGGACCCATAACTTCACCTAACAACATAGACCTACTGTAGGACGCATAACTTCACCTAACAATAACATAGACCTACTGTAGGACCCATAACTTCACCTAACAATAACATAGACCTACTGTAGGACCCATAACTTCACCTAACAATAACATAGACCTACTGTAGGACCCATAACTTCACCTAACAATAACATAGACCTACTGTAGGACCCATAACTTCACCTAACAACATAGACCTACTGTAGGACCCATAACTTCACCTAACAATAACATAGACCTACTGTAGGACCCATAACTTCACCTAACAATAACATAGACCTACTGTAGGACCCATAACTTCACCTAACAATAACATAGACCTACTGTAGGACCCATAACTTCACCTAACAACATAGACCTACTGTAGGACCCATAACTTCACCTAACAATAACATAGACCTACTGTAGGACCCATAACTTCACCTAACAATAACATAGACCTACTGTAGGACCCATAACTTCACCTAACAATAACATAGACCTACTGTAGGACCCATAACTTCACCTAACAATAACATAGACCTACTGTAGGACCCATAACTTCACCTAACAACATAGACCTACTGTAGGACCCATAACTTCACCTAACAATAACATAGACCTACTGTAGGACCCATAACTTCACCTAACAATAACACAGACCTACTGTAGGACCCATAACTTCACCTAACAATAACATAGACCTACTGTAGGACCCATAACTTCACCTAACAATAACATAGACCTACTGTAGGACCCATAACTTCACCTAACAACATAGACCTACTGTAGGACCCATAACTTCACCTAACAATAACATAGACCTACTGTAGGACCCATAACTTCACCTAACAATAACATAGACCTACTGTAGGACCCATAACTTCACCTAACAATAACATAGACCTACTGTAGGACCCATAACTTCACCTAACAACATAGACCTACTGTAGGACCCATAACTTCACCTAACAATAACATAGACCTACTGTAGGACCCATAACTTCACCTAACAATAACATAGACCTACTGTAGGACCCATAACTTCACCTAACAATAACATAGACCTACTGTAGGACCCATAACTTCACCTAACAATAACATAGACCTACTGTAGGACCCATAACTTCACCTAACAACATAGACCTACTGTAGGACCCATAACTTCACCTAACAATAACATAGACCTACTGTAGGACCCATAACTTCACCTAACAATAACATAGACCTACTGTAGGACCCATAACTTCACCTAACAATAACATAGACCTACTGTAGGACCCATAACTTCACCTAACAACAACATAGACCTACTGTAGGACCCATAACTTCACCTAACAATAACATAGACCTACTGTAGGACCCATAACTTCACCTAACAATAACATAGACCTACTGTAGGACCCATAACTTCACCTAACAATAACATAGACCTACTGTAGGACCCATAACTATAACATAGACCTACTGTAGGACCCATAACTTCACCTAACAATAACATAGACCTACTGTAGGACCCATAACTTCACCTAACAACAACATAGACCTACTGTAGGACCCATAACTTCACCTAACAATAACATAGACCTACTGTAGGACCCATAACTTCACCTAACAATAACATAGACCTACTGTAGGACCCATAACTTCACCTAACAACAACATAGACCTACTGTAGGACCCATAACTTCACCTAATAACAACATAGACCTACTGTAGGACCCATAACTTCACCTAACAACATAGACCTACTGTAGGACCCATAACTTCACCTAACAATAACATAGACCTACTGTAGGACCCATAACTTCACCTAACAATAACATAGACCTACTGTAGGACCCATAACTTCACCTAACAATAACATAGACCTACTGTAGGACCCATAACTTCACCTAACAATAACATAGACCTACTGTAGGACCCATAACTTCACCTAACAATAACATAGACCTACTGTAGGACCCATAACTTCACCTAACAATAACATAGACCTACTGTAGGACCCATAACTTCACCTAACAACATAGACCTACTGTAGGACCCATAACTTCACCTAACAATAACATAGACCTACTGTAGGACCCATAACTTCACCTAACAATAACATAGACCTACTGTAGGACCCATAACTTCACCTAACAATAACATAGACCTACTGTAGGACCCATAACTTCACCTAACAACAACATAGACCTACTGTAGGACCCATAACTTCACCTAACAATAACATAGACCTACTGTAGGACCCATAACTTCACCTAACAATAACATAGACCTACTGTAGGACCCATAACTTCACCTAACAATAACATAGACCTACTGTAGGACCCATAACTATAACATAGACCTACTGTAGGACCCATAACTTCACCTAACAATAACATAGACCTACTGTAGGACCCATAACTTCACCTAACAACAACATAGACCTACTGTAGGACCCATAACTTCACCTAACAATAACATAGACCTACTGTAGGACCCATAACTTCACCTAACAATAACATAGACCTACTGTAGGACCCATAACTTCACCTAACAACAACATAGACCTACTGTAGGACCCATAACTTCACCTAATAACAACATAGACCTACTGTAGGACCCATAACTTCACCTAACAACATAGACCTACTGTAGGACCCATAACTTCACCTAACAATAACATAGACCTACTGTAGGACCCATAACTTCACCTAACAATAACATAGACCTACTGTAGGACCCATAACTTCACCTAACAATAACATAGACCTACTGTAGGACCCATAACTTCACCTAACAATAACATAGACCTACTGTAGGACCCATAACTTCACCTAACAATAACATAGACCTACTGTAGGACCCATAACTTCACCTAACAACAACATAGACCTACTGTAGGACCCATAACTTCACCTAACAATAACATAGACCTACTGTAGGACCCATAACTTCACCTAACAATAACATAGACCTACTGTAGGACCCATAACTTCACCTAACAACAACATAGACCTACTGTAGGACCCATAACTTCACCTAACAATAACATAGACCTACTGTAGGACCCATAACTTCACCTAATAACAACATAGACCTACTGTAGGACCCATAACTTCACCTAACAATAACATAGACCTACTGTAGGACCCATAACTTCACCTAATAACAACATAGACCTACTGTAGGACCCATAACTTCACCTAACAACAACATAGACCTACTGTAGGACCCATAACTTCACCTAACAATAACATAGACCTACTGTAGGACCCATAACTTCACCTAATAACAACATAGACCTACTGTAGGACCCATAACTTCACCTAACAACAACATAGACCTACTGTAGGACCCATAACTTCACCTAACAATAACATAGACCTACTGTAGGACCCATAACTTCCCCTAACAACAACATAGACCTACTGTAGGACCCATAACTTCACCTAACAATAACATAGACCTACTGTAGGACCCATAACTTCACCTAACAATAACATAGACCTACTGTAGGACCCATAACTTCACCTAATAACAACATAGACCTACTGTAGGACCCATAACTTCACCTAACAATAACATAGACCTACTGTAGGACCCATAACTTCACCTAACAATAACATAGACCTACTGTAGGACCCATAACTTCACCTAACAACATAGACCTACTGTAGGACCCATAACTTCACCTAACAATAACATAGACCTACTGTAGGACCCATAACTTCACCTAACAATAACATAGACCTACTGTAGGACCCATAACTTCACCTAACAATAACATAGACCTACTGTAGGACCCATAACTTCACCTAACAATAACATAGACCTACTGTAGGACCCATAACTTCACCTAACAACATAGACCTACTGTAGGACCCATAACTTCACCTAACAATAACATAGACCTACTGTAGGACCCATAACTTCACCTAACAATAACATAGACCTACTGTAGGACCCATAACTTCACCTAACAATAACATAGACCTACTGTAGGACCCATAACTTCACCTAACAATAACATAGACCTACTGTAGGACCCATAACTTCACCTAACAATAACATAGACCTACTGTAGGACCCATAACTTCACCTAACAATAACATAGACCTACTGTAGGACCCATAACTTCACCTAATAACAACATAGACCTACTGTAGGACCCATAACTTCACCTAACAACAACATAGACCTACTGTAGGACCCATAACTTCACCTAACAACAACATAGACCTACTGTAGGACCCATAACTTCACCTAATAACAACATAGACCTACTGTAGGACCCATAACTTCACCTAATAACAACATAGACCTACTGTAGGACCCATAACTTCACCTAACAACAACATAGACCTACTGTAGGACCCATAACTTCACCTAACAATAACATAGACCTACTGTAGGACCCATAACTTCCCCTAACAACAACATAGACCTACTGTAGGACCCATAACTTCACCTAACAATAACATAGACCTACTGTAGGACCCATAACTTCACCTAACAATAACATAGACCTACTGTAGGACCCATAACTTCACCTAATAACAACATAGACCTACTGTAGGACCCATAACTTCACCTAACAATAACATAGACCTACTGTAGGACCCATAACTTCACCTAACAATAACATAGACCTACTGTAGGACCCATAACTTCACCTAACAATAACATAGACCTACTGTAGGACCCATAACTTCACCTAACAACATAGACCTACTGTAGGACCCATAACTTCACCTAACAATAACATAGACCTACTGTAGGACCCATAACTTCACCTAACAATAACATAGACCTACTGTAGGACCCATAACTTCACCTAACAATAACATAGACCTACTGTAGGACCCATAACTTCACCTAACAATAACATAGACCTACTGTAGGACCCATAACTTCACCTAACAATAACATAGACCTACTGTAGGACCCATAACTTCACCTAACAATAACATAGACCTACTGTAGGACCCATAACTTCACCTAACAATAACATAGACCTACTGTAGGACCCATAACTTCACCTAACAATAACATAGACCTACTGTAGGACCCATAACTTCACCTAACAATAACATAGACCTACTGTAGGACCCATAACTTCACCTAACAATAACATAGACCTACTGTAGGACCCATAACTTCACCTAACAATAACATAGACCTACTGTAGGACCCATAACTTCACCTAACAATAACATAGACCTACTGTAGGACCCATAACTTCACCTAACAATAACATAGACCTACTGTAGGACCCATAACTTCACCTAACAATAACATAGACCTACTGTAGGACCCATAACTTCACCTAACAACATAGACCTACTGTAGGACCCATAACTTCACCTAACAATAACATAGACCTACTGTAGGACCCATAACTTCACCTAACAATAACATAGACCTACTGTAGGACCCATAACTTCACCTAACAATAACATAGACCTACTGTAGGACCCATAACTTCACCTAACAACAACATAGACCTACTGTAGGACCCATAACTTCACCTAACAATAACATAGACCTACTGTAGGACCCATAACTTCACCTAACAATAACATAGACCTACTGTAGGACCCATAACTTCACCTAACAATAACATAGACCTACTGTAGGACCCATAACTTCACCTAACAATAACATAGACCTACTGTAGGACCCATAACTATAACATAGACCTACTGTAGGACCCATAACTTCACCTAACAATAACATAGACCTACTGTAGGACCCATAACTTCACCTAACAACAACATAGACCTACTGTAGGACCCATAACTTCACCTAACAATAACATAGACCTACTGTAGGACCCATAACTTCACCTAACAATAACATAGACCTACTGTAGGACCCATAACTTCACCTAACAATAACATAGACCTACTGTAGGACCCAAAACATTACCTAACAATAACATAGACCTACTGTAGGACCCATAACTTCACCTAACAATAACATAGACCTACTGTAGGACCCATAACTTCACCTAGCAATAACATAGACCTACAGTAGGACCCATAACAATAACATAGACCTACTGTAGGACCCATAACAATAACATAGACCTACTGTAGGACCCATAACTTCACCTAACAACAATAACTACAGACATACTGGAGCACATGTGTGTTGTACAATAGCCTATATATCAAGGAACAGTTCTCCACACATTATGAGCTAAGTATCTCTGTGTGCAAACAGACTAACGAGACCCTACTGTAAATCAAGCAGACAATAACATTATAAACATCAATTTGTTAGGGATGTTGGATCCAACGTGGAGCACGGCATAACTGTCTTTACCAGAGTAATGAATGAAGAAGCACTTTGGTTGTTGTTGCATGTCGTGATGTTTGTCATGTGACTGTCTTTCAGAAAATGATTTCCTGGATCAGCTGATGATAGTTGAACATTTGACTGTAACTAAACAGCTACAGTATTAAGAATTATGTGTAATTATTGAAGAACCGCGTTAATGACCGTATCCATTTGAGTGTTTTCAATATTGCTAAGACTTAAAAATATATATATGTTCCACCTTTATTTAACCAGGTAGGCCAGTTGAGAACAAGTTCTCATTTACAACTGCGACCTGGCCAAGATAAAGCAAAGCAGTGCGACAAAAACAACACAGAGTTACACGCGGGATAAACAAACGTACAGTCAATAACACAATAGAAAAATCTATATACAGTGTGTGCAAATGGAGTACGGAGGTAAGGCAATAAATAGGCCATTAGTTGCGAAGTAATTACAATTTAACAAATTAACACTGGAGTGATAGATGTGCAAGTAGAAATACTGGTGTGCAAAAGAGCAAACAAAAGTTAATAAAAACATGGGGATGAGGTAGGCAGTTGTATGAGCTATTTACAGATGGGCTGTGTACAGCTGCAGCGATTGGTAAGCTGCTCAGATAGCTGATGCTTAAAGTTAGTGAGGGAGATATAAGTCTCCAACTTCAGCGATTTTTGCAATTCGTTCCAGTCATTGGCAGCAGAGAACTGGAAGGAAAGGCGGCCAAAGTAGGTGTTGGCTTTGGTGATGACCAGTGAGATATACCTCCTGGAGCGCGTGCTATGGGTGGGTGTTGCTATGGTGACCAGTGAGCTGAGTTAAGGCAGCCTAGCAAAGACTTATAGATGACCTGGAGCCAGGTGGTTTGGCGACGAATATGTAGCGAGGGCCAGCCGACGAGAGCATACAGGTCCTAGTGGTGGGTGGTATATGGGGCTTTGGTGACAAAACAGATGGCACCGTGATAGACTGCATCCAGTTTGCTGAGTAGAGTGTTGGAGGCTATTTTGAAATAATGTCTGAGTATAATATGACAGGCGATGTTCTATGTTCTGATGGCTAGCATCTGATGGAGGTTCTAGCTACAAGGTCTAAAATAGCAGATCCATATCACATTGGGTGAGGCGGGTTGCCGGAAGGTATATTTAATTTTAAAATTAAAAAGATTGAAATATATTGCAATATATACAAAAAAAGGCGAAAAAAACAAACCATTTACAACAAACACGTCTTAATGCTACGCCATCTTGGATTATAAAATGACTCTGTTAAAAACCATTGGATTTAGCAAACTCTGAAATTATTTAGTATTTCCGTGCCCATGAAAACTGTTTCCCCAGCGTAACATAATGAGCCAATAAATGATAAGTGGGTCGAGTGCATTTCAGAATACAAAAAAATTGTCCGACAGCAAGATCCCGTTTTTAAGTTGAAGTTAATCATATGACAAGCGTAACATTATGACTATAACTACAGTTCCCTGAAGGAGGGAAACTAGGTACAACATACTATTAAATCCACGTTATGACTATAACTACTGTTCCCTGAAGGAGGGAAACTAGGTGCAACATAGTATCAAATCCATTCCTCGCTGGAAGCCCCGCCTTCCACAGGTGATGAGAGAGGCTTGGATTTATTCCTTAAATGTAATACTGCTCTTCACCAACCCAGGAAAGTGCGGGAACAAACAGGTGTTGAACACCGTTTCCCTCCTTCAGGGAAGTGTAATTATAATCAAAGTTACACACCCTTTCAGTCGGTCAACTTCGGAACAACATACTATGGGGAAATAAAATCATTCCCCAGCCGACCCCTACGGCCAAAACGGATACTAAATGAAATGGCCCCTGGCAGACCACCCAGACCTGACCCTACAAGATGCATCAGTTGTCAATTTATTAATTGTCTTTTGTTTGAAACACTCCTGTCAATGTTGAGTAAGGACACACACACCTGATTACCCATATAGAAGTAGGATTAATCTATCTGGCCTGCACACAAATGTAGGCCTATAAATGTGCCCATTTGGGGATTTCTCATTGTCTTAACGCTGCACCACTAATGAGTTGTGGAGCTTCTCAAAGTAACTTTTTTCTTCACCTCCAAACAGCAAGTAAACAAAGTCTAATCAAATTCAATTGCAAATGACAATAGTTCCTCAAAGTATTTTTGTAAAATATTTCCAGCTCTCGCCCTTTCGAAAACCACTCATCATGAAAGGGAAAAATGTAATGCTCTGATCCAGTGGAAATGTCATAAAATACCTGATTACTTCTTATCCTTTTCACAAATAGCCTACAGCTGATTACTGTCCAGAACTCACTGGAGCAGGAAACTGAGGGCCTAGAATATTTTATACAATGTTGCAAGCTTGCTATCCGAGTTTCCTGACCCAGTTGATAGTTGAAACAATGTTTCACGTTTGTTGTAGACAGGCCATGTGCAGCCAATGTGATTTCTAGGATATTTATTTTTATCAGGATATTTTCTACCTGCAGAATGCAATGTTTTTATTTGTTGGCTTTATGTAGGCTATTTTTTTTACATAGTTGGCATCTAGAATTCATCCATGATGTCATAATGGCAATAAAAGTTACTTTTAGATATCTATAATTTCCTGTTCCAGTAAAATGTGCATATGAAAATCATAACTGGCACACAGATTAGCAGAAATGGTCAGATAAAATGGCACTCCAACTGGAAAAGGTTGCAGACTGCTGGTGTAGTCTATTACTAGTCTATTAGTCGATCTATCTGTAGTTTATTAGTCTATTACTGCAAACTTCAGGAGCAGAACGGCAGAATTTACGAAGTCCAGCAGAGGAGGGGGGACTCCCTCTGGTCGGGTTATGTTGACGACCGGCTCCCTCTGGTCGGGTTGTGTTGACGACCGGCTCCCTCTGGTCGGGTTGTGTTGACGACCGGCTCCCTCTGGTCGGGTTGTGTTGACGACCGGCTCCCTCTGGTCGGGTTGTGTTGACGACCGGCTCCCTCTGGTCGGGTTGTGTTGACGACCGGCTCCCTCTGGTCGGGTTGTGTTGACGACCGGCTCCCTCTGGTCGGGTTGTGTTGACGACCGGCTCCCTCTGGTCGGGTTGTGTTGACGACCGGCTCCCTCTGGTCGGGTTGTGTTGACGACCGGCTCCCTCTGGTCGGGTTGTGTTGACGACCGGCTCCCTCTGGTCGGGTTGTGTTGACGACCGGCTCCCTCTGGTCGGGTTGTGTTGACGACCGGCTCCCTCTGGTCGGGTTGTGTTGACGACCGGCTCCCTCTGGTCGGGTTGTGTTGACGACCGGCTCCCTCTGGTCGGGTTGTGTTGACGACCGGCTCCCTCTGGTCGGGTTGTGTTGACGACCGGCTCCCTCTGGTCGGGTTGTGTTGACGACCGGCTCCCTCTGGTCGGGTTGTGTTGACGACCGGCTCCCTCTGGTCGGGTTGTGTTGACGACCGGCTCCCTCTGGTCGGGTTGTGTTGACGACCGGGTTTGACGACCGGCTCCCTCTGGTCGGGTTGTGTTGACGACCGGCTCCCTCTGGTCGGGTTGTGTTGACGACCGGCTCCCTCTGGTCGGGTTGTGTTGACGACCGGCTCCCTCTGGTCGGGTTGTGTTGACGACCGGCTCCCTCTGGTCGGGTTGTGTTGACGACCGGCTCCCTCTGGTCGGGTTGTGTTGACGACCGGCTCCCTCTGGTCGGGTTGTGTTGACGACCGGCTCCCTCTGGTCGGGTTGTGTTGACGACCGGCTCCCTCTGGTCGGGTTGTGTTGACGACCGGCTCCCTCTGGTCGGGTTGTGTTGACGACCGGCTCCCTCTGGTCGGGTTGTGTTGACGACCGGCTCCCTCTGGTCGGGTTGTGTTGACGACCGGCTCCCTCTGGTCGGGTTGTGTTGACGACCGGCTCCCTCTGGTCGGGTTGTGTTGACGACCGGCTCCCTCTGGTCGGGTTATGTTGACGACCGGCTCCCTCTGGTCGGGTTATGTTGACGACCGGCTCCCTCTGGTCGGGTTATGTTGACGACCGGCTCCCTCTGGTCGGGTTATGTTGACGACCGGCTCCCTCTGGTCGGGTTATGTTGACGACCGGCTCCCTCTGGTCGGGTTATGTTGACGACCGGCTCCCTCTGGTCGGGTTATGTTGACGACCGGCTCCCTCTGGTCGGGTTATGTTGACGACCGGCTCCCTCTGGTCGGGTTATGTTGACGACCGGCTCCCTCTGGTCGGGTTATGTTGACGACCGGCTCCCTCTGGTCGGGTTATGTTGACGACCGGCTCCCTCTGGTCGGGTTATGTTGACGACCGGCTCCCTCTGGTCGGGTTATGTTGACGACCGGCTCCCTCTGGTCGGGTTATGTTGACGACCGGCTCCCTCTAGTTATGACTTCGAGTCATTTGTGTGTCTTAATTATTTAATCAAACAGAATGCTTAAAGCATCATACAAGTTCAGTACATACAGATTTTATAAAAACACATGGGGCGATTGGTAGAAAGAACAGATGACTCTTGGTTGACCAAGATGTATTTTAGTTGGGGACAGCACTAGAACATGATTTTGGGGATCCCAGGTGGCGCAGCGGACACTGCATCTCAGTGCTTGAGGCGCCACTACAGACACCCTGGATCAAATCCAGGCTGTATCACAACCGACCGTGATTGGGAGTCCCATAGGGCGGCGCACAATTGGCCCAGCGTCTTCCGGGGTAGGCAGTCATTGTAAATAAGAATTTGTTCATAACTGACTTGCCTAGTTAAATAAAGGTTACATTCAAATAAATAAGTAAATAGTGTTTCATGACAAACCATTTTTTACAAATCTGTCAAGGCACCAACTTTGAGAAGGGTTTAAAACAAAGGTTTCAAACCAATTCATGAATGTAATTGCATCTAGGTATGTCTTGCCTTTAATGTAAGGGCATGAAAAAAAATTGGCTGAATATTATACAATGACTTAACAGCTCTAATAATTTGCCTCCACAGGAAATCTACACGGGCAATTCTAGAATGTACTATATAGCCTAGAAACCTGGTTAAACTATCACTATGACATCATGGATGAATTCTAGAATATACTATATAGCCTAGAAACCTGGTTAAACTATCATTATGACATCATGGATGAATTCTAGAAAATACTACATAGCCTAGAAACCTGGTTAAACTATCACTATGACATCATGGATGAATTCTAGAATATACTATATAGCCTAGAAACCTGGTTAAACTATCACTATGACATCATGGATGAATTCTAGAATATACTATATAGCCTAGAAACCTGGTTAAACTATCACTATGACATCATGGATGAATTCTAGAATATACTATATATACTAGAAACCTGGTTAAACTATCATTATGACATCATGGATGAATACTAGAATATACTATATAGCCTGGAAACCTGGTTAAACTATCATTATGACATCATGGATGGCCAGTCCTTGTATTCATAGTGTAGTGAATTCAGGGGGTTGCCCTGAGCTGGACTCAAACCTGGGTCCAGTGACCGTCAAGCCAACACCTTATAACTGTTACGCCAAGATGTCTGAACTTCTTGACGAGATCGCTAGGTGTTGGGTTACGGTTGATACAATAGCTTTCTCTATGAATTTGAGAGTGGTTATATTTCTCCAGCCCCCATCCCTCAGCTGTTTACCAAACCAAGTCTCTTGGCAGCCATTTTGTTGCTGTTTAAATACTAGGTTGTCCCTTTAAAAAATCCACACATCAATCAACCAATCTGCAGATGAAACAATAACACAGCAGTCATTCCACCACTGTTTTGGTAATAAGATGATGATGGGCCTGGAGACATTTAACTACTCTCAAATTCATAGACAGACCTATGGATGCAAGGACTGACCATCCATGATATCAACATTATAGTTTTAACCATGTTGAGGCTGTTGATTTACATTGTTTCTAAACATTGGAGTAAAACAAGCTTATTTTGGGTTCTGATGGGGTACAACAATTTAACTAAGCTCATGAGGCATGTGTTATATTCTCCAAGAATCAATGGCTATAAATAAATCATTTAAAAGTCAAAATATGGATGTAGCAATTGCAGATTTCCCTTTTAACACCAAACATCAGTTCAACAACTGCAGAGTTTGTACCTCTGTATTTAAGACAGTACTTACCAGTGGTAATCACGGCCCGGTTTCTCAAAACCATCTTATGGCTAAGTTCATCTTTAGAACCACTGGATGCCTTAAATTGCGTTTGGGAAATCGGGCCCAGATATCCAGTTTCTTCCTCCTCTTCTTCCGATGAGACCGTAAACTCCCCATCCTCCGCTTTCACTTCAAAAACTGAATCCTCCTCATCTTTTACTGTAACACCCTCCTCCTCTTTCACTCTGAACGCCTCTTCTTTCACTGTAACGTCTTCCTCTTCTTTCACTGAAACGTCTTTCTCTTCTTCTTTCCATGTAACAGCCTCACCCTCTACTTGTTTTTGTATTGTAACATCCTTCTCTTCCTCCTCCTCTTTGATGAGAGCTTCTTTCTCCGTCCAGCAGACCGTCTCTTCTTCAGCAGGAAGAGAGTAATTTAGTGAACTCATGGTCGGAGATGTTAGCTAGCTAGGCTAATGCTAACTTAACCAGCCCGCCAGCTGAATAATAACAACACCGTAAATATGAAATGAAATAGGATAACTAACTAACTAGACGACAGAAGAGGGTTTAAAACACAGTGGCTAATATACACTAAAGCGTCTAAAGAGCTTTATGGGTTCGGCTATTTTGGCTAGCAAGCTACCGAGGTGGCTGAATAACTGTTGCTGCTGCTGAAAGAAGCGTTCCGTCCACTAGATTATACGTCACACTAACAGCATTGCGTTCCGTCCATTAGATTATACGTCACACTAACAGCATTGCCTTAAAATCGCCCACCGCCATCTGTTGACTGGAGTGGGTAACGCTCAGTCTGAACCTCTGACTGCGATGGAGATGTGCGACTTTAAGACAATGACGCTAGTGTGACGTAAAATATATATTATAATGTTCAGACAAAAAGTTAGTGTAGGAAGCATGAGTTTTTACTCACCAGTGTAACAATACAGTGTGGCTAAAGACTTAGTAACTTAGTTGTGTTCACGATCTGGTTCCCTATACGCACAACCAGTTTTGTTGTTGAATTATCACATATGTTTTCATTTATTTCGGGATTCTGGGTAATCCACAGCAGATTTATGGAGAATTGCTGTGGGTGAGTTCAAAATTGAATAGTCCCGGGATAGAAATATATAAAGTTGACATTACATCATAAAATCCACCTTTTAAATCATACATTAGCAATTTATGTTTTAGTAAGTACTGTTGTTGGTTTGGTGTCAAATAATCCTCTCTTTATATGTTATTTGCCAAATCTCAGTTTTCCATGTGGGTTTTATGCTAAAGTTCCCTCTTTCAAATTGGTATCTAACTGGAAAATGCATCTTCTTTAGGAGTGCTATTTATATCCTGTCGACTACTGATCATTCATCCACACTGTGTGTCTCATCAATGCAGGTCATTTATGACAAATGTATAAAGTATATGTTTTATAAACTCATGAACTTCAGACAGTTTATTAGCCCGGTTTTGTTAGTTTAGGTGTATTATACTTCCTCGCCTGTAGAGGGGGACATTGAGTCATTTTCCAGGTTAATTTGATATATTTTGATACTAAAATGGATGACAGTTTATTCTGATGTAGTGAATATGAGACACATGGAAACAATTGATTCATTTATAATAGTAAATTAGGAATTAGTAGGAATGGTTAAATCCACTATACGATCACAATGACTTTGATAGACATTTCAATCGTTTTTTTGTTAGTATATTATAGGGCAGATTAATGTAGAATTGCTGTGGGAGTGCTATTTATATCCCGTCACTACTGATCATTCATCCATACTGTGTGTGTCCCATCATTGCAGCTTTGGAAATAAATGAACTATCCATCCATTGCTCCTTCCTGTGTTGACTCACTGACTTGAGAGACCAGGAAGGTCACACTAGCTCGATAGGTTGATATCTAGCTCAAGCTTCACCTCATGCTTTTCATTAACTGTGTGGTTGTGCTATCTAGTGGGAACCCGTTAGCACGGTGGGCTCTGGTGCCTTCTTGCCGTGGGCTCAAAATGACAGAGGAAATCAACCTGCTTGCTTCTTTATGTTTTGTCAACTTTTCGATGGGGATGTTATGTTTGATACCGGAGGTACGAGGCCTTGAAAGCATTAAACTTCAAAGCAGTGTGCTGATGCCTGTATCACTTTATCAGCAGCACGTGATCAATGACGTCTGGAACTTCATTTCGTCGAACAACCACCTGATTGGTTTGGTGTGTTCGACACTGCAGGCGACTGCCAACTGACTGATCTACAAATCACCTTACATCATAAATAACTACTCATTATTATTGAAGCAGTGTGTCACTTTATCAGCATTGATCAATGACTTCTGAAGGTTAATTTTTCTCCCATCATTCTGTTTGTCTCTGATCTTATGATCTGCAAACACGTTTAGGTTTTGTTAAATGGTCTCGGTGCTGGTTGGCTACGCTGGTTAGGCTAATAGCTAGTTGGCTAAATAGCTAACGTTAGCTGGTTGGCTACGCTGGTTAGGCTAATAGCTAGTTGGCTAAATAGCTAATGTTAGCTGGCTGGCTAAGATAACTGCATATAGCTAATGTTAGCTGGCCGGCTAAGATAACTGCATATAGCTCATGTTAGCTGGTGTAAGAAATTGTATAAGATACTGGTAACTTGTTTTAACCACTTCTCAACATAAGCTATTCTTGACACAACATGCACCCATCCCCTCTACTTTGTCAGACCCACACACACATCCCCTCCCCCATGAATAGGGCCTGTGAAAACAAACGCACATGCAGGATGCCTTGGGATGTGACTAGGACAAAGAACTGTGTGAAAAGCCAATGGAATGTCGACATCAGGCCGAACAGGACTACCCACGACCCAGATCGACCAATCGGAAGGCCAGACGACAAGATCAACCTACTTTGCTTGTTGCCTATATAATCTGTATGTACTGCTTAGAGGGGCCTCTTCTCCGACGATTTCATAAGAATCTGACAGAAAGGGGCCGTGCACGTTTTTGCCTGATATCTTTACACTTGAATAAAACGGCCTTATTATAAAATTATCCACCTCGTCCTATGTCTCCACTTGTTCTCCTGTCTCCAATAAACGTTTTACTAACAGAACTTGGTAAGCAGAGGATGGCTAACAGCCTTACAATTCGGTCCATAGAGAGTTGATGAGACAGGAGGCGAGTGGGAGAAAGATTCAAGAAGGAGAGGTGACCCGCTCGAGGAGGACGTCGGCGATTCAACTCACCCAGGAAACTGATCAAAGAGCTCGAAAATATTAAGGTAAGCAGAGCCGGTTTAATCAAAATCTGCATATTGTATTATAGCCAATATCTAAATTATGATCAGGAGTACTGAAGTGGGTATGAATTGTTGTTAAATTTATGTGAAATTGTTTAGAATCTAAGGCATGATGTAAGGATATCTGCGTTAAAAATCCCATTCCAAGTAGTCTGATAACAGTGAGGAATTAACTGAATGTATTCCAAGTAGTCTGATAACAGTGAGGAATTAACTGAATGTATTCCAAGTAGTCTGATAACAGTGAGGAATTAAATGAATTTTGTCTGAAATGTATTCCAAGTAGTCTGATATACCAGTGAGGAATTGAATAGCGAACCTGAGCCTACTGGAGTTGGCATTCCAGTAGACAGAAGGCTATGCGTGTTCTGAATGTATTCCAAGTAGTCTGATAACAGTGAGGAATTAAATGAATTTTGTCTGAAATGTATTCCAAGTAGTCTGATATACCAGTGAGGAATTGATGAAATTAAATGATGAAATATGAAATAAGTTGCATGAGCAGAACCGAGACTAGTCGATAACACCAAATTAATGTGAGTGATTGAACGTTCCACGAGACCGATTGCTACTAATTAGCCATATGCTAAGTTGAGGCTGTGTTGAAGTGACCGCCGTGTCTACTGGGAAGCAGTTATTTTCTGTTGAGAAGTTGACTTGAATTTTCTCTCCCGTCCTGTTGGGATTGATTTAAGAATTAGAATTCAGTTGATAATTATTCTAGAAGCGCTAGGATACAACATATATTGTCCCAGAAGGACACGTTTGAAATACTTTGGGAAAGTATTTAATTAATTAAGTTAGTTTTTGAGTTTTCAGTTTTTTAATTAGTTTTTGAGAAAAATGAGTCCTAGAATTAATTAAATATTTATTCTAGAAACGCTTGAATATACTAATATAATGTCCCGAAAGGACATTTCTGAAATGTTTTGGCAAAGTATTTAAATAATCGAAAAAGTGAAAACGAATAATAACTGTTTGAAAAAAGTTCCTAAAATTATTATTATATTTAAAATAGAAGCGCTAGATAATACTAGTAGAGTGTTCCAAAAGGATATTGCCGAAATACTTTGGGAAAGTATTTAATTAATTCGCCAAACATAAAGCAATACAATTCTTTGTACACAAGGGGGAGACAGACACCAGAGATAAGACTGTGTCAGCACCAGAGATACATTGCTAGTTTTGGCCAGTGATGGGCTAAGTGCACCAAAATAGCATAGAGCCAGACATAGCTTAACGACAAAATGGCCACGACCACCATCCTCAAACACAAATTCAATGAATACTTAGATCAGAGAATGAAAGATAGATCAGGGGGAAAGATGCAGTATAAGGAAGTTAAGATGGTCTGGGAAGGTGTGAGGCTAAAATGGACACAAGCAGGATACCTCAGTGGGGTGGCCCCATCAAAAGGGCAACTCCTCACTATGGAGAAGGAATTAGAGGAAGTAGTGAAGGAAGGGATAGAACGTGAAGTTGAAAGGAATAAGAACCACTTATTCAAAAAGGAAGGAACAAAGCATAGGGAAAGAGCAGAGGCTGAGCTGAAAATAGGAATTTGGGCAATTGAAGAAATTAGAAGAGCACTCCCTTACAGGAAACCTGATATGATGGGGGTGGCCACTGAAGCCCCAACTGACACCAAAGAGGGCAGGCCCAACAATAATGATGAGCAAAGAATTCACGTTCAGCGCTGAAAGAAAAACGAAAATCCAGAATAAATGCACACAATCACACATCACATTTGTCAACACTGACAAAAACATGGCAGACGCACTCAATGCTGAAGAAGGTCTGCCCCACTCCTGTGCAGAAAGAGCTGCACAAGAACTGAAACTGAGACCTGACCTGGGGAACGAACCACTCATCAACCCGGACCTATGGTTATACACAGATGGATGCTGCTATAGAGGAGAGGAAGGGAACATAGCAGCATACGCAGTGGTGCAGCAGCTCCCGGATAGATCACATGTGACTTTGGAATCTGCCATCATCACACAACCTGCATCAGCCCAGTTAACTGTATTCATAGGGTTGACACAAGCTCTGGAAAGAGCTGAAGGAAAGACTGTAAACATCTACACCGACTCAGCGTATGCTCATGGAGCAGTCCATACTGTTGGACCACAATGGGTTAGCAGGACATCAGCATAGATTACACAGATATGGGGCAAGACAATGTGACAAATGGAAAAAGGTACCTGTTAGTTATGGTAGACAGGTTCTCTAAATAGGTACCTGTTAGTTATGGTAGACAGGTTCTCTAAATGGGTTGAGGCAATACCAACAGCAAGGGAGGATGCAAAATCGATCATTAAGTGGCTCCAAACCGAACTCATACCAAGGTATGGAGTTCCAAGGCAAATCAGATCCGACAAACGGGTCCCATTTCAGTAACCAACACCTGAGACAGGTGGAGGAAAGATTGGGTATTGTACACAAGTTTGGGTTAGTGTACAGGCCACAATCTCAAAAGTCTCGTGGAACGCGCCAATCAAATGTATGTGCAGGTTTGAAGTTGATTTGGGTTGAAGCCCTGCCCCTGGCGTTGCTGGCCATGAGAGCCTCTCCAGGTGCAGGCACCCATCTCTCTCCTCATGAGATAATGGTTGGAAGAATTATGCTCGGTCCACCAAGGGAGGGAGGTCATATGCCCGCCCTTGATGTATAACAAATTGTAATGTCTGATAATTGACGGAACTTTCTGCAGCTCTCTCCACACAGATTCACAAGGTCCAAATGGGGAAGCTGACAGGAGATCCGCCATCACTGAAGGTAAAAAAATTGGTGACTGGGTGGGGTTAAAGTCCACAAGAGAAAGTGGCTAGAACCCAGGTGGACTGGACAGTACGAAGTGAGGGAGGTTACTTCACACTCAGTCCAGGTCAAAGGTAAATCAGGCGCACCTTGGCACCACCTCACACATTGCACTCCAGCCCCAATCCCTTCTAGAACACTGACAGAAGTCAGAGCTGATTTAAACAGCTTGAATCCGATTCCAAATGAAGACATTCCTGACTCAGGGGATGCGGCATCAAACTCCGCCTCCCCTGAAAAAGGAACCTCGCCCAGTTAGAGGGACATTTCTCCCACCCTGGGCAAGACTAGGGATATCTGGCCCCTTATTTGTGATATTCCTCCACACACTCATAACTCTTAGAATAGTTTGGGGGTGGAGAGCTATACAGAGAATGGACAGAAGATGGCAGTATTGCAGCACTCAACGGTCTCCCAGGAGCCTGTTTGAGTGCTGGTGACAGAAAAAACTTAAAACCAATTCGGAGTAGAGAGAATACGTTTAATAACTTATTCAGGTTAAATTTACAGACTAATGATATTATTGTTATGGATTGGGTGACATGCGATATAAATTTAGCGAAGTATATGGTAAGTTTACACTTTGGAATGGAGAAAGTTGAGAAGTCGATTTTACTTATACGATAGTTTTGCTGCCAAACTTAGTTGGGGTAACTAGATGTTTTGCCTAGAGGCAGGAATAAGACAGTCATTTTTGGTATTATATTGGCTAGTTGGTGCGTTCTGAACACAGGTTGAGCGCTAGTAAACGCATATCTTTATTTGAACTATACTAATCTATTTGATAAAAGTACTAAACCTGTATATTTAACATTTGATAATGATTGGCAAATCCATATATTTAACCACAACTTTGAATTTAGCATTGAGTATTATAGGAGGAACGGGATAAAATGTGTACTTTCCCCACCGGGTGTGGCCGTATTAAATTATGCTAGAGAAAATTGGTTGTGTCATTTAGAGGGAAAATGTGTACATTATAGCTTTGAGATACTTTTCAAAAGTTGCTGAAAGTTATTGGTTTTTGTTTAGGTAACACCAGAGAATTCGAACAATAAGTAAACGTATTCTAAACGTGATCTGTTTTCATTATGGGGAACAATGAACGACTCGCAACCTGGTATGGCTGGCAGGGAGTTTTTAAAGGGACAGTACACGTTTATCACAGTTGTGTTACATGAAACATCGGGGAAATTTAGAACGAATGATTTAAGGGTATTATCATAATTATTAGGTTTTGTTTTTGTGGTAAACGTTTGGGTTAAGGGGTTTTCCGTGTTCCCAGAGACAAGATATCTTAAAAGAATACACTCATATTGGAATAGGAGTTTTACTTTCTGAGTTTTATTTAGGCAAGGGACTTTGAGAAGATAAAGGGTTCTTTTGGTATGCCTAGATATGGTATGGAACACGAATGTAGGTGTAACCTTTTTGACCTATTTTCATTGCATTTTCCGGTGACTTGATCACTCACGGGAGAATGTAGTGGGAATAATGAATTTGTGTCATTTGGGATACTAGTTTATAACTCTTGACCATAAGGTTAGCATTTGTTTTGGCCATAAGAAGATAGAGATAGGTTTATTAAGGTTATGTAAGGACTTTAGAGATTGACACTATAAGACATGTTGTTATTTTAAATCCATTTGGGATAGATAAAGTCAAAACAGTGAGACACTTAGTTAATATTGCAAAAGAACACATAGTTGTTATTGACTATTATTAGAAAAAGGCAGACAGATGGGTCTATCCCGCACTGTTGAGACCTTGAAGGTTTGAGAGTAGAGTGGGGAGGGTGGACCAGGAAATGAGCAAGGTAGGCTGTGAAATAAGAAAGGAGAGAAAGGGTTTAACATATATAAGCAGCACAGATACATTTTAAAGTAGATAAGTCACTTGACAGAGAATTGGAAAAGAATAGATATGAATGTACGCCCAAGGGAGAATTGGATATGCGGCGAATGAATGGGACGTTTCTATATTATAATGTACTAAGTCATTATTTAGAGTAGGTAAGGTTGATACCTGGCCAGAGCCAGGTATCAAACGGGGGAGGGGTACATTGTGGTCTAGGATAGGATGGGGCCTATTGGAAAATAAACTAATGTAAAATTCAAAATTATAGCTAACAAATAGGTATAGAAGTTAAATATATAATCAGATAAAACAAATGAGAAACTGGTGGTTAACCAAATCTGTATGTCCAGGATTTTATGCGTTGCAGGTGAATTAAAGGAGAAGGTGATTCACTCGACCTGGGGGCATATCGCACTTGGAGGGTGAGACACACTGACACTGCCGAATGATCACAGAGTTAAGGAGAAGAACTGTTGCTAATAAAGCTCGGGGGTCAACTCCTTAATGAAAATTCCCTGACCCCGACCTTTCCTCACTGTGTACGTTCATAGAAGTGAAAGTGTTGTTTGACCTCTGGCTGATGATGTGTTCTTTGGGAGAGGGTGGGGTTTTACAGGACTGCTTGTAGTCCTGAGCTGTCTGATTAGGATACGATGGGGATGTTACCATCACAGTGTTGCCAGAACCACCACCAGTTCCAACGGACCAGGGTTCAGCCGGCCTCCTCCACCACTTCAAGACCAAGTCCCACGCCATCACCTAAGCTCTCCAATCTGGTACAGGTAATAAATATAAAAGACATCTAAGATAGTGAACAATTGGGGACTGAAACTGGTTATGAGGAAAGGGAGAATATGTGGTTGGCCTACAGAATACTTAATAGAAAGGACTGTGTCGTATGTGGACATGCCAGACCTATTCTGGCTGCTCACCCGTTTGCCCTAAGTAATGTGGAAGGTTGGATGTGTATATTGGAAAGTTTAAGCCAAATTCAACCTTGTGTAAAACTCTTGAGTTTTGTGTTCCCAGAAGTACCTCCCCAGAAGGTACCGTGGGGAGTTAAGGCATATGGAGGATATTACAGCTGTATCACTGGTACAGGTAGGGGTATAGACTATGGGAGGCTCCCTACTACTACCTGCATCACTAATGCCACTATTAACTAGAGGTGTTGCTGATGTATGGTGGATGTGGGGACCTGTCAGGCGATTGACCCCATTTTGAAAGGATATTGTCGTTGCACATGTGCTTTGGCCAGTCTGATACCACCATTGCCTATTATTGAGGTTATAGCTAACCAACTTCTGGGAGCTGCACATGACACAGAGACTCGGTACCAACCCAGGAGACGGCAGAACCGTGACGCTCCTTGGTCCGAGGGTACAGATAACATGCACACCAACCTGTTGGGGTCCCAATAGGGGTCCCCCACGAATACCAGACATCAAACAGGAATGATGGCCTGTGGCATCTATTGCCCAGTTTGGCCCAGCTATTGTTGATGCTAAGCAGAATGCTTGGATCAATTATATCTACTTTAATCAATAATGATTTGTTAAACTACACCCACACAGTACTTACGGGGATGGCTGAACGATTGGAGGCTACCTCTCAAACCAGTAGACAAAATAGACTAGAACTGGACATGATTCTGGCCAACCAGGGAGGTGTATGTAAAATGATTGGAGAACAGTGTTGCACGTTTGTCCCTAAACAATACTAGTCCGGATGGGAGCATTTCAAAAGCTCTGAGTGGGTTGGCAAGGTTATCAGTGGAGATGAAGGGTCTTGCAGGTGTGGAGGAGAGTGGACTGTTCTCTGGCTGGGTGGTTGGTTTGGTAAGTATACTGCAATGATGATTACTGGATTTCTGACACTAGTTGTTGTTTTTCATTTTTGTGTTGCCTGTATCATACCTTGTTTGAAGTCTGTTACAGATGTGGAAAGGGCCTATGGTATGATGCCGCTGCTTGATGCTCCAGTTGGAGAGGCTGATACGAAAACAAGCTTCCGCAGGAAAGTGGGCTTGACAGAGGAGGACCCTTGGTTTGCTGTAGTTGATGTTGTCGAATGAATAAAAAGTGATGTTTGTCCTCCCTGTTGTGAAGGTTTGAAGTTCCCGGGTGGCGACGAGCCCACCTGGTACAGGTTGTATAGAGGGATGGACCTGAGGGTTTAACATATTCTCATATTCTCGTTACTAATGTGTGGTTGGCCACTCCAGGTGTAGTTATTGGAGTGGTCTCCTTTTTGGTCCTTGCTCATTTACGACTCAACTTACATTGATGCTATTGGTGTCCCTAGGGGGTGCCAGATGAATATAAACTGGTGGACTAAGTGACAGCTGGGTTTGAATCTTCTGTCTGTTGGTGGTGTACGGTTAATAAAAATGTGGGCAGAATTAACTACATTCATTTTAATATCCAGAAACTGGGTAATTGGACTCAACAAGGCTTTGAGGCGGTCCATGGACAATTGGCAGCTACATCCCTGATGGCATTTCAAAATAGAATCGCGGTGGATATGTTATTGGCAGAACGGGGGGGGGGTCTGTACTATGTTTGGTGAACAGTGTTGTACTTTCATTCCCAACAACACGGCTACGGATGGGAGTCTGACTGTAGCATTGGAGGGACTTCGTACCCTTAATGGTAAGATGAAACAGCATTCTGGAGTGGACACTTCTATGTGGGACTCATGGATGGATGCTTTTGGTAAATATAAGACGTTGGTTTCCTCTATCCTAGTATCTATTTCCGTTTTTGCAGGCATTCTTGTACTTTGTGGATGCTGTTGCATTCCATGTGCGCGGACGCTTGCTAGCCGTGTTATCACTGCCGCAATAGACCCTAATCAGGAAAGGGCCCAAATGTTCCCATTGCTTGATGATGGGGAAGCTGGACCTGTCTATCTATTTGAGGACTAAGAAACCTTTATGTCACGTCTCTTGTGAGACGTGAAGAGGGGGAATTACAAAATTTGTCCTCGGACAAATTTTATCCCATAGCTTTGTCTTTTTTTACTTTTATGTCACGTCTCTTGTGAGACGTGAAGAGGGGGATTTGTAAGAAATTGTATAAGATACTGGTAACTTGTTTTAACCACTTCTCAACATAAGCTATTCTTGGCACAACATGCACCCATCCCCTCTACTTTGTCAGACCCACACACACATCCCCTCCCCCATGAATAGGGCCTGTGAAAACAAACGCACATGCAGGATGTGACTAGGACAAAGAACTGTGTGAAAAGCCAATGGAATGTCGACATCAGGCCGAACAGGACTACCCACGACCCAGATCGACCAATCGGAAGGCCAGACGACAAGATCAACCTACTTTGCTTGTTGCCTATATAATCTGTATGTACTGCTTAGAGGGGCCTCTTCTCCGACGATTTCATAAGAATCTGACAGAAAGGGGCCGTGCACGTTTTTGCCTGATATCTTTACACTTGAATAAAACGGCCTTATTATAAAATTATCCACCTCGTCCTATGTCTCCACTTGTTCTCCTGTCTCCAATAAACGTTTTACTAACACTGGCCGGCAAAGATAACTGCATATAGCTAATGTTAGCTGGCTGGCTAAGATAACTGCATATAGCTAACATTCTTTGATATTTGGTTAGATGGCGTTATGTATTTCCAAAACGATGGTTTACTTTAATCACTCAAGTCATGAGAGCAAACGATTGTTTAATTTGAAGTTCTACATTTGAAGTTATTTCTGTTGTAGTTAACATCATAGGTAATAGGCTGGTCCTCCATATTACTTCACACCTGACTTTATCATTCTTCTGAATTCTGATTGGTTTCATGTAATAACTCCAAAAATAGAACAGTGAGGTGTAACTTTGCATTGGGAAAAATATTTTATATTATCTTTTTATAAACAATACAAAACATACAAACGACAACATCATACAAACATTAACTACATCACACCTGCCCAGACCCACTAGAACCCAGCCCCATCTCCAGCGCCCGCATCAGCACCATTTTATTTCTCTCCGTCACTTTCAACTTTTAGATAATAAAGCATTTGACCTTTCTATTGAATTAACAACAGCGGATTGGTTGATTTCCAGGTTTTAATTAAGTATCATTTTTAAGATGATTTATGAGAAAAGTATCGTCCAACTCTGGGGTATCTCACTGCACCCTCAAATGTCATGTTTTGAAATATACAGACAGACGGATTAAAAGTAATTTTACATTGTATAACTGTACTTCTGACAGCCAACGTTCTAACTCCGCCCATAACTTTATGACATCATAACATTCCCAGAAGGATTATTGAGTCATTGTTAGTTTTACACTGAAGACATGACTCTGCCGTTGTGCTGTAGAATTTGTGGATTTTGTCTCTTGTATAATAAGGGACTATCATTTGTCCCAACATCACAGGCCACAGACTTTGATGCAGTTAAAGACTTCCAAAAGTGTTTCCGCAGTTTAAGATCAACTGAGTTTTTTTAAATGGTGTTTCTCCCTGTGCACCTGCCAATGTGAATCCTTTGAACGAGACAAGTTACCAGACAGGACATATTGCTAATGTTCTTCCCATTAATAACCTGAATGACAATTAACTTGTGGGCGGTTGTGGTGATGACATCCTATTCGATGACGTCGTCCATCAGGATTCCCCAAAAAAGAAGACGCTCTGGATTGATCACTGGAGTCAGATGTGAAGGAGGAGGTTGATCATCAGGAGTCAGATGTGAAGGAGGAGGTTGATCATCAGGAGTCAGATGTGAAGGAGGAGGTTGATCATCAGGAGTCAGATGTGAAGGAGGAGGTTGATCATCAGGAGTCAGATGTGAAGGGGGAGGTTGATCATCAGGAGTCAGATGTGAAGGAGGAGGTTGATCATCAGGAGTCAGATGTGAAGGAGGAGGTTGATCATCAGGAGTCAGATGTGAAGGGGGAGGTTGATCATCAGGAGTCAGATGTGAAGGAGGAGGTTGATCATCAGGAGTCAGATGTGAAGGAGGAGGTTGATCATCAGGAGTCAGATGTGAAGGAGGAGGTTGATCATCAGGAGTCAGATGTGAAGGAGGAGGTTGATCATCAGTGAACCTCTAGGATTGTGGCTGGGCTGGCGTTTCCACTTCCAGCTTGGTCATATATGTTGATACATTGAATGTTGATACTGTGAATCTATGTTATATATTTGTACCTCCTGTTTCAGGAAGTGATGTCACTAAGTACTGGCCCTATATTTACAATGCATTCGGAAAGCATTCAGACCCCTTCACTTTTTCCACATTTTGTTACGTTACAGCCTTATTCTAAAATGGATTCAATAATTTTTCCCTCATCAATCTACACTATACCCAATAATGACATCACAATACCGTATAATGACATCACATTGCCCCATAATGACATTACAATACCCCATAATGACAAAGCAAAAACAGGTAAATAAATGAAATTTTTTGATTTTCTTTAAAAAACAAGGACATTTCTTAGTGACCCCAAACTTTTGAATGGTAGTGTACATCTACATGATGTGTTGTTACACCATGTAGGAGCAGTATAGACCTAGTCTGTTCATTATATACATCTACATGATGTATTGTTGCACCATGTTGGAGCAGTATAAACCTAGTCTGTTCATTATATACATCTACATGATGTATTGTTACACCATGTAGGAGCAGTATAGACCTAGTCTGTTCATTATATACATCTATATGATGTATTGTTACACCACGTAGGAGCAGTATGGACCTACAGTAGCTTGCTAATTATTTAGATTTAGTTTGACTTAATGAAACTGCCTTAAATATGCTGTGGTAAACATTTTTTATTCGCACTAATCAATCAACACATTCCTGTCTTTGTATGTCTCAATATAATGGTATTATTTAATTAAATCCATTTACAATAATCTTTGTCTGAAAATAAAATATGATCCTCAACTGTGTTTCCCCTCCAGTCAGCAGACGGCGATGTGCGTCTTTCAGGCGACGCTGCCAGCGTGACGTATAATCTAGGGGACGGTTCTTCATAAACAGCTCGTCAACCACCGCGGTAGCTTGCTAGCCAACATAGCCGAAAGATTCAAGCTATTTAGACGCTTTCGGTGTATATTAGCTACTGTGTTTTAGACACACTTATGTCGTATCTACTTGTTAACCTATTTAATATTACGTTATTTTGTATTAGTCAGCTGGTTAAGTTAGCACTAGCCTAGTCGCTAATGATAGCTAGCTAGCTAACATCCCCGAACATGAGCTCACTAAACCTCTCCCCTCTTGTTAAAGAAGAGGGGGTCTGCTGGACGGAGAAAGAAGCTCTGGGGCTGAACATTGTCGTGAAAGAGGAGAAGGAAGAAGAGGATGTCACAGTAAAACAAGAAGTAGAGAATGAGGCTGTTACAGTGAAAGAAGAAGAGAAAGACGTTTCAGTGAAAGAAGAGGAAGACGCGTTCAGAGTGAAAGAGGAGGAGGATGTTACAGTAAAAGAAGAGGAGGATGCAGTTTTTGGAGTGAAGAAGGAAGGGGAGATTACTGTCACATTGAAAGATGAAGAGGTGGAGATAGGAGATCTGATTAACACCAGTAAGTACCGCCTTAAATTGGTTTTTAACTTTGGATATTCAGAGTTGGCTCGTCAATACCTCTTCAACGGAGGGCCCAGGATGATGACTGATATGTCTAGAATCAGACGACGTAGAGAACAAGCTACCCCTTGTTTTCTCCGTTCCGTTTCCAAAAAGTGACTTAACATATATATTTGAGAAGGGTCTATCTGCTGACCGCAGACTGGGGGGCACGGCATGTAGTGATTTTCATGTAGTGATGTTTTACTACACACCGTGCCCCCCAATAGTGCCATGCGAGAGTTGGGTTGGTGTAACGGATGTGAAATGGCTAGCTAGTTAGCGGGTACGCGCTACTAGCGTTTCAATCAGTTACCTCACTTGCTCTGAAACCTACAAGTAGCCGTGGCCTTTGTGGAGCGATGGGTAACGATGCTTCGTGGGCGACCGTTGTTGATGTGTGCAGAGGGTCCCTGGTTCGCGCCCGGGTCGGGGCGAGGGGACGTTTAAAGTTAAACTGTTACATTGGCAACACCAAAGATTATGGATATACTGACAAGATGTCTCTCCGCCCTAACAAGGGGAGTAGTTGTCCACAAAGCGGCACTGTGGGTTGTCTAGCTCCCGCCTATCCTTTCTTTGGATTGGTGAATACATCTTATTATTGTAATCTATTGTTTATATTCTATGAGGGCTGTTGTCGTCAACCGCCTGTATTCAATGGAGAGAGATGCTAAGCTACTAGCATGAATATGCATAGCCTGTATTCAATGGAGAGAGATGCTAAGCTGCTAGCATGAATATGCATAGCGATCTGGAGACAACTCCTATAGTGTTTTTTTTAATCAAAGTTGCCGGTATGTCACGTGTCCACATAACAACTTAAGCATTACGAAACTTCTGTTGGATCAAGTAAACCTCAAGTAGCAAATAATCCATTAATTTTGTTGTTGACCAAATTTGATACTTTCCACATTGAGTTGATAATTGTTTCTACTTGGATACAACCTACTGTAGCCTACTGGCATGACCTAGAGAGTTACAACCTACTGTAGCCCACTGGCATGACCTAGAGAGTTACAACCTACTGTAGCCTACTGGCATGACCTAGAGAGATGCAACCTACTGTAGCCTACTGTAGCCTACTGGCATGACCCAGAGAGATACAACCTACTGTAGCTTACTGGCATGAACTAGAGAGTTACAACCTACTGTAGCCTACTGGCATGAACTAGAGAGTTACAACCCACTGTAGCCTACTGGCATGACCTAGAGAGATACAACCTACTGTAGCCTACTGGCATGACCTAGAGAGATACAACCTACTGTAGCCTACTGGCATGACCTAGAGAGTTACAACCTACTGTAGCCTACTGGCATGACCTAGAGAGTTACAATCTACTGTAGCCTACTGGCATGACCTAGAGAGTTACAACCTACTGTAGCCTACTGGCATGACCTAGAGAGATACAACCTACTGACATGACCTAGAGAGATACAACCTACTGTAGCCTACTGGCATGACCTAGAGAGATACAACCTACTGTAGCCTACTGGCATGACCTAGAGAGTTACAACCTACTCTAGCCTACTGGCATGACCTAGAGAGATACAACCTACTGTAACCTACTGGCATGACCTAGAGAGATACAACCTACTGTAGCCTACTGGCATGACCTAGAGAGATACAACCTACTGTAACCTACTGGCATGACCTAGAGACTTACAACCTACTGTAGCCTACTGGCATGACCTAGAGAGATACAACCTACTGTAACCTACTGGCATGACCTAGAGAGATACAACCTACTGTAACCTACTGGCATGACCTAGAGAGATACAACCTACTGTAGCCTACTGGCATGACCTGGAGAGATACAACCTACTGTAACCTACTGGCATGACCTAGAGAGATACAACCTACTGTAGCCTACTGGCATGACCTAGAGAGTTACAACCTACTGTAGCCTACTGGCATGACCTAGAGAGATACAACCTACTGGCATGACCTAGAGAGATACAACCTACTGTAGCCTACTGGCATGACCTAGAGAGTTACAACCTACTGTAGCCTACTGGCATGACCTAGAGAGATACAACCTACTGTAACCTACTGGCATGACCTAGAGAGATACAACCTACTGTAGCCTACTGGCATGACCTAGAGAGATACAACCTACTGTAACCTACTGGCATGACCTAGAGACTTACAACCTACTGTAGCCTACTGGCATGACCTAGAGAGATACAACCTACTGTAGCCTACTGGCATGACCTAGAGAGTTACAACCTACTGTAGCCTACTGGCATGACCTAGAGAGATACAACCTACTGACATGACCTAGAGAGTTACAACCTACTGTAGCCTACTGGCATGACCTAGAGAGTTACAACCTATGGTAGTCTATTGGCATGACCTAGAGAGATACAACCTACTGTAGCCTACTGGCATGACCTAGACAGTTCCAACCTACTGTAGTCTACTGGCATGACCTAGAGAGATACAACCTACTGTAACCTACTGGCATGACCTAGAGAGATACAACCTACTGTAGCCTACTGGCATGACCTGGAGAGATACAACCTACTGTAACCTACTGGCATGACCTAGAGAGATACAACCTACTGTAGCCTACTGGCATGACCCAGAGAGTTACAACCTACTGTAGACTACTGGCATGACCTAGAGAGATACAACCTACTGTAGCCTACTGGCATGACCTAGAGAGATACAACCTACTGACATGACCTAGAGAGATACAACCTACTGTAGCCTACTGGCATGACCTAGAGAGATACAACCTACTGTAGCCTACTGGCATGACCTAGAGAGTTACAACCTACTCTAGCCTACTGGCATGACCTAGAGAGATACAACCTACTGTAACCTACTGGCATGACCTAGAGAGATACAACCTACTGTAGCCTACTGGCATGACCTAGAGAGATACAACCTACTGTAACCTACTGGCATGACCTAGAGAGTTACAACCTACTCTAGCCTACTGGCATGACCTAGAGAGATACAACCTACTGTAGCCTACTGGCATGAACTAGAGAGTTACAACCTACTGTAGCCTACTGGCATGACCTAGAGAGTTACAACCTACTGTAGCCTACTGGCACGAACTAGAGAGTTACAACCCACTGTAGCCTACTGGCATGACCTAGAGAGTTACAATCTACTGTAGCCTACTGGCATGACCTAGAGAGTTACAACCTACTGTAGCCTACTGGCATGACCTAGAGAGTTACAACCTACTGTAGCCTACTGGCATGACCTAGAGAGATGCAACCTACTGTAGCCTACTGGCATGACCTAGAGAGATACAACCTACTGTAGCCTACTGGCATGACCTAGAGAGTTCCAACCTACTGTAGTCTACTGGCATGACCTAGAGAGATACAACCTACTGTAACCTACTTGCATGACCTAGAGAGATACAACCTACTGTAGCCTACTGGCATGACCTGGAGAGATACAACCTACTGTAACCTACTGGCATGACCTAGAGAGATACAACCTACTGTAGCCTACTGGCATGACCTAGAGAGTTACAACCTACTGTAGCCTACTGGCATGACCTAGAGAGTTACAACCTACTGTAGCCTACTGGCATGACCTAGAGAGATACAACCTACTGACATGACCTAGAGAGATACAACCTACTGTAGCCTACTGGCATGACCTAGAGAGATACAACCTACTGTAGCCTACTGGCATGACCTAGAGAGTTACAACCTACTCTAGCCTACTGGCATGACCTAGAGAGATACAACCTACTGTAGCCTACTGGCATGACCTAGAGAGTTACAACCTATTGTAGTCTACTGGCATGACCTAGAGAGATACAACCTACTGTAACCTACTGGCATGACCTAGAGAGATACAACCTACTGTAGCCTACTGGCATGACCTAGAGAGATACAACCTACTGTAACCTACTGGCATGACCTAGAGACTTACAACCTACTGTAGCCTACTGGCATGACCTAGAGAGATACAACCTACTGTAACCTACTGGCATGACCTAGAGAGATACAACCTACTGTAGCCTACTGGCATGACCTAGAGAGTTACAACCTATTGTAGCCTACTGGCATGACCTAGAGAGATACAACCTACTGTAACCTACTGGCATGACCTAGAGTTACAACCTACTGTAACCTACTGGCATGACCTAGAGAGATACAACCTACTGTAGCCTACTGGCATGACCTAGAGAGATACAACCTACTGTAGCCTACTGGCATGACCTAGAGAGTTACAACCTACTGTAGCCTACTGGCATGACCTAGAGAGATACAACCTACTGACATGACCTAGAGAGTTACAACCTACTGTAGCCTACTGGCATGACCTAGAGAGTTACAACCTACGGTAGCCTACTGGCATGACCTAGAGAGATACAACCTACTGTAGCCTACTGGCATGACCTAGAGAGATACAACCTACTGTAGCCTACTGGCATGACCTAGAGAGTTCCAACCTACTGTAGTCTACTGGCATGACCTGGAGAGATACAACCTACTGTAGCCTACTGGCATGACCTAGAGAGATACAATCTACTGTAGCCTACTGGCATGACCTGGAGAGATACAACCTACTGTAACCTACTGGCATGACCTAGAGAGATACAACCTACTGTAGCCTACTGGCATGACCTAGAGAGATACAACCTACTGTATCCTACTGGCATGACCTAGAGAGTTACAACCTACTGTAGCCTACTGTCATGACCTAGAGAGATACAGCCTACTAGCATGACCTAGAGCGATACAACCTACTGCATCCTACTGGCATGACCGAGAGAGATACAACCTACTGTAGCCTACTGGCATGACCTAGAGAGTTACAACCTACTGTAGCCTACCGGCGTGACCTAGAGAGATACAATCTACTGTAACCTACTGGCATGACCTAGAGAGATACAACCTACTGTAGCCTACTGGCATGACCTAGAGAGATACAACCTACTGTAACCTACTGGCATGACCTAGAGAGTTACAACCTACTCTAGCCTACTGGCATGACCTAGAGAGATACAACCTACTGTAACCTACTGGCATGACCTAGAGAGATACAACCTACTGTAGCCTACTGGCATGACCTAGAGAGTTACAACCTACTGTAACCTACTGGCATGACCTAGAGAGTTACAACCTACTGTAGCCTACTGGCATGACCTATAGAGAGATACAACCACTGGTATGCATGCATTTCTAAACTTTTTTTCTCTCACTTTTATGGGGTATTGTGATGTCATTATGGGGTATTGTGATGTCATTATGGGGTATTGTGATGTCATTATGGGGTATTCTGATGTCATTATGTCTGAAGATTGATAATTTAAAAAAAAATGTAATCCATAATGTGCTGTAACAAAATGTGGGAAAAGGGAAGGGGTCTGAATGCATGTATGTTGTATGTTCTAGGGGTGTCCCAGATTTTTTTTTAAATGTATTTTCTTTCTACCAATTGATTGGTTGAAATGTTATGACGTGTATTTTTCCATATAGACACATAGAACTATATAGAACTTGAACTGAACTGATGCTTCAAGCGTTTGATTAAATAATTAACGCAAATGACCTGAGGAAGCCAGAGATCAATATAACCAGAAGGAAATAACCAACCGACCTGCTGCTGGCCTTCCTAAATTCTGACGTTATGCTCCTGAAGTTTCCGGTAAAATCTGCTAACTTTTTCCATTTCCATTCAGAGTGCCAATTTATCTGACCATTTCTACCGATCTTCGTGCCAGTTATGAACGAGTTACAACACCTGTTTGGCCCCGCCACTTCCTGGGTCGTTGAATTAAATTTAAGGAATAAATCTGAGTCTCACGCTCATCACCTGTGGGTGGTGGGGCTTCCAGCGAGGCGTGGATTTAATAGTATGTTGTACCTAGTTAACTATGTGGATTTAATAGTATGTTGTACCTAGTTTCCCTCCTTCAGGGAACAGTAGTTATAGTCATAACATGTGGATTTAATAGTATGTTGTACCTAGTTTCCCTCCTTCAGGGAACAGTAGTTATAGTCATAACGTTACGCTTGTCATATGATGAACTTCAACTAAAATAAGGGATCTTGCTGTCGGACAGTTTTTTTTGTATTCTGAAATTCACTTGAACTACGTAACATTTAGTGGCTCCTTATGTTACGCTGGGGAAACCGTTTTCATGGGCACAGAAATCCTAAATAATTTCAGAGTTTGCTAAATCCAATGGTTGTAACCGAGAGTCACCTTAACTTTATTGACAACACCCAAATGGATGCTATCATTAACGCGGTTCTTCAATAATTACACATCATACTTAATACTGTAGCTGTTTTGTTAGTCACATGTTCAACTATCATCAGCTGATCCAGGAAATCATTTTCTGAATGACAGTCAAATGACAAACATCACAACATGCAACAACAACCAAAGTGCTTCTTCATTCATTACTCTGGTAAAGACAGTTATGCCGTGCTCCATGTTGGATCCAACATCCCTAACAAATTGGTGTTTATAATGTTATTGTCTGCTTGATTTACAGTAGGGTCTCGTTAGTCTGTTTGCACACAGAGATACTTAGCTCATAATGTGTAGAGAACTGTTCCTTGATGGATAGGCTATTGTACAACACACAGAGCTATTTTCCTTTATTCAGGACATTTAGAATGACAACACATTACAGAGTAGCCTAGTGGGATTATTCACAAAATTATCTGGTTATGAAATGTCATGTTCAGTAGGTCTGTTGTTGATAGGAGAAGTTATGGGTCCTACAGTAGGTCTATGTTGTTGTTAGGTGAAGTTATGGGTCCTACAGTAGGTCTATGCTGTTAGGTGAAGTTATGGGTCCTACAGTAGGTCTATGTTGTTGTTAGGTGAAGTTATGGGTCCTACAGTAGGTCTATGTTGTTGTTAGGTGAAGTTATGGGTCTTACAGTAGGTCTATGTTGTTGTTAGGTGAAGTTATGGGTCCTACAGTAGGTCTATGTTGTTGTTAGGTGAAGTTATGGGTCCTACAGTAGGTCTATGTTGTTGTTAGGTGAAGTTATTGGTCCAGCAGTAGGTCTATGGTATAACTAGCGGTTTCCGCATTAGCTTGGAGGAGTTTCTGCAACCAAATTGCGTTTTAGCAAACACAAAGGGCAGAGAGCGATGCAGAGAGCGATGCACCTATTTGGGGATGTCTGATAGTATTTACGCACCACCACTAATGATTTGTGGAGCTTCTCAAAGTATGTTTCTCTTCACCTCAAACAGCAAGAAAACAAAGTCTTACTAAAATCAATTGGCGGATGACAATAGTTCCTCAAAGTATTTGTAAAATATTTCCAGCTCTCACTCTTGATAACATCTCGACATGAAATGGAAAAATGTAATGCTCTGATCCAGTGGAAATGTCATAAAATACCTGATTACTTCTTATCCCTTACACAAATAGCCTACAGCTGTGTCTGTCCCAAACTCACTGGCGTGGGAAACTCTCAGGGCCCAGACTATTTTATATCAAGTTTCGGACCCACCTAGGTGATAGTTGATACAATGTTTCAAATTCTATGTAGACAGGCCATGCGCAGCCAATGTGATTTATTTATTAATTAGTATGATTTGTTAATCCCAATATATTTTGCGTTTTGGTTATTTTTCACAACATCGTACAATAGATGGCAGCAATACACCTGATGAGTCTAGTCTGACAATACACCTCAGAGAAGAAGAAATGGTAGGAACCAACGTGTTGGTCAGTGTTTCCAGTTGACCCTAATTAGATGTTACATTACATGTTGTTTTCTTACTTCATGTAGCTGGCTAGCTACCCAACATATTTATACTTCGCTTACTCCTTTCTGATAAGATACCGCTGCACAAACATGCTTATCTAGGCCTACACCAGCACTGGTACCAGGCAGTATTAGCTAGCTACGTTTGCTCTGACTCTTAATACATTTAGCAAGCTAGCAAGCCCGCTAACTAGCGATTAGCAGCTAACATTACTTAAGCAACACCTTGCTAAGACAAGACAATCTTTCGTCTTTAAGGTAATGGCATGAAAAGAATTGCCAGACTATTATACAATGACTTATCAACAGCTCTAACTATTTGACCCCAACAGGAAATCTACTCTGGCAGTTATAGAAAGACCCATTTACTATATAACCATTGATTCTTGAAGAATATAACTTATAAATGCCTCAAATGTTTCAACCGTATTACCCCACCAGAAACCAAAACATAAGCTCGTATAACGCCACTGTTTGTAAACAAATACTATATGGCTGAGGAGTAGGGTCGACCCAAGCGTTCTGACCTCACAATGACAGTAAAGCACCCAAGCTAACCGGGTAACTTTGGATAGCTTGCTAGACACAAATCAGAGAAAACCTCACTCTTACCATTTTACTTGCACTAGCAGAGCTGGTTAGGCTGTTTTCATGTTATCCAGAGCGTTGGTGACTAACTGTGCTGCTGCCAACAATTTAATTTGAGCTTTTTTGCAGATGTTTACTGACACCGGCCATATTCAACGGGTGTTGAGCGTTATTAAATTCATCAGTTATTCTGCGCTCTAATCAAGTCAATAAACATTGGATAGTTAGTTAGAATATAGTTACTATACTGGCAAGTTTGATGTACAAGTAGCCAACTAACGTTAGGTAGCTAGCTCACATACTGGTACATACTGCTGTAAAGATATGCTATGCGTTTTGTAAGGATAGTGTAGCTAACATAACATGTAAGGTAACTTATTTGAAAAGTCATTACTTTATTACATTGCTCAACATTTGTCATAGTTATTTAAAGTTCATTTGTTCATTTGTATCCGCTCTCTCGTTGGACTTGGCTGCATATTTTCCTCCATTTTCTTCAAATCTGAACATGTTAAAGCCACGCCCATTTCCTGAAGAATTGCATTATGTGCCCTAAAGTACTGCGTGTTTACATCATATTTTGGCGATTTTGGTATGACATCCGGGAACTTTTGGCATACTAACTACATCATACTATGACCAATAAGCAGACTATATACTCAATTTACTTCACAAATAGTGCAGTTAGTATGAGTATTCTAACACAGCTCAGGACTCTGGGCAGCCATTTTGTTTGTTTAAAAACTAGGTTGCACCTTTAAAAAAGCCACACAACAATCAACCAATCTGCAGTTCAACCAATAACAAAGCTGTAATTCCACCACTGTTTTGGTAATAAGATGGATGGGGCTGGAGAAATGTAACTACTCTCTAATTCACAGACAGACCGATGGATGCAAGGACTGACCATCCATGATATCAACATTATAGTTTTAACCATGTTGAGGTGATACAGTGTTGATTTACATTGTTTCTAAACATTGAAGTAAAAAAAGCTTATTTGGGGTTCTGATGGGGTAAAAACAGTTGAACTAAGCTCATGAGGCATGTGTTATATTCTTCAAGAATCAATGGCTATAAATAAATAATGTAAAGTCCAAATATGGATGTAGCAATTGCACATTTCCCCTTTAACACCAAACATCAGTTCAACAACTGCAGAGTTTGTGCTTCTGTTTTTAAGACAGTACTTACGAGTGTTACTCAGGGAACGGTTTCTCAAAACCATCTTAGTACTTACGAGTGTTACGTTCATCTTTAGAACCGGATGCCTGAAGATGCGTTTGGGAAACCGGGACCAGATATCCAGTTTCGTCCTCTTCATTTTTCGATGTGACAGTCATCTCACCCTCCTCTTCTTTCACTGAAACGTCGTCGTCCTCCGCTTCCTCTGTAACGTCTTTCTCTACTTCTTTCACGGTAACAGCCTCACCTTCTACTTGTTTTTGTATAACAGCCTCCTCTTCCTCCTCCCCCTCTTTCACGAGAGCTTCTTTCTCCATCCAGCAGACGGCCTCTTCTTCAACAGGAACGGGGTTAAGTTTGAGACTGGAGCTATGAGGCATGTACTGAAGTCGCTAAGCGGTATAATTCAAAGCAGTGTCACTTTATCAGCAGCACGTGATCAATGACGTCTGAAGAATAATTTCGTCGAACACCTGATTGGTTTGGTATTGGGCTCGTTCGACATTGCAGCCGACAGTGCAGGTGGCTGCTGACCGACTAATTTACAAATCACCTTGCGTCATGAATAACTACTCATTATTATTTATAAATCAGTCAGCCAGTCACCGTTTACCCACAACGCAGCATGGATTTGATGCTCTCGAACACGGCCATTGGTTTAATATATGACATAATGGCTACGCTGCTACGGCGTGTGATTTCATCTATAAAAATGTGGCTGTTCTAAATTCTGTGTCGCTCAAAGCCTTGAGTAAATGAACCTATGTTTGACACAATTGGCTGTAAAGCATCAATGCTTCAGGAAGCTTTGTTTCCCCATCACTACTTTTCAGCATGTTCTCTGTGAAGTAGACTATGGGAGTTTTGTAACTTTTACAACCTTGGCTTACTGCTAGCGCGCTAGCTGACTGACACCTGTAATCTTTATATTTTGGATTTTGGGGATTTTCCCTGCCATCAGTCTGTTTGCCTCTTTTGATCTGCAGTTATGTTTTAGTTGGGTTTTGTTAGTTGGGTTCTAACTGGTCTCCAGTAGCTCCAGCTCGCTGACCATAGTATGACCGTAGCTAGTTGACTAAATAGCTAATGTTAGCTGGCTGGCTAAGATAACTGCATATAGCTCATGTTAGCTGGCTGGCTAAGATAACTGCATATAGCTCATGTTAGCTGGCTGGCTAAGATAACTGCATATGGCTCATGTTAGCTGGCTGGCTAAGATAACTGCATATAGCTAATGTTAGCTGGCTGGCTAAGATAACTGCATATAGCTAACGTTAGCTGGCTGGCTAAGATAACTGCGTATAGCAAACAATCTTTGATATTTGGTTAGATGGCGTTATGTATTTACAAAACTGTGGTTTACTTTAATTACTCAAGTCATGAGTGGAAACGATTGGTTTAATATGAAGTTATACATTTGAAGTTATTTCTGTTGTAGTATACATCATAGGTAATAGGCTGGTCCTCCATATTACTTCACACCTGACTTTGGCATTCTTCTAAATTCTGATTGGTTTAATGTAATAACTCCAAAAATAGAACTGTGAGGTTTTACTTTGCGTTGGAACTGTTTTAATATTTTATTTACATTTACATTTAAGTCATTTAGCAGACGCTCTTATCCAGAGCGACTTACAAATTGGAAAGTTCATACATATTCATCCTGGTCCCCCCGTGGGAATTGAACCCTGGTCCCCCCGTGGGAAATGAACCCACAACCCTGGCGTTGCAAGCGCCATGCTCTACCAACTGAGCCACACGGGACCATTTGATATTTTATAAACAATACAAAACATACACATACAAACAACATCATAGAAACATTAACTACATCACACCTGCCCAGACCCACTAGAACACACCTCCATCTCCATTAACTACATCACACCAGACCCACTAGAACACACCTCCATCTCCATTAACTACATCACACCTGCCCAGACCCACTAGAACACACCTCCATCTCCATGAACTACATCCCACCTGCCCAGAACCACTAGAACACACCTCCATCTCCATTAACTACATCCCACCTGCCCAGAACCACTAGAACACACCTCCATCTCCATTAACTACATCACACCTGCCCAGACCCACTAGAACACACCTCCATCTCCATTAACAACATCACACCTTCCCAGACCCACTAGAACACACCTCCATCTCCATTAACTACATCACACCTGTCCAGACCCACTAGAACACACCCCCATCTCCATTAACTACATCACACCTGCCCAGACCCACTAGAACACACCTCCATCTCCATTAACTACATCACACCTGCCCAGACCCACTAGAACACACCTCCATCTCCATTAACTACACCACACCTGCCCAGACCCACTAGAACACACCTCCATCTCCATTAACTACATCACACCTGTCCAGACCCACTAGAACACACCTCCATCTCCATTAACTACATCACACCTGCCCAGACCCACTAGAACACACCTCCATCTCCATTAACTACATCACACCTGCCCAGACCCACTAGAACACACCTCCATCTCCATTAACTACATCACACCTGCCCAGACCCACTAGAACACACCTCCATCTCCATTAACTACATCACACCTGCCCAGACCCACTAGAACACACCTCCATCTCCATTAACTACATCACACCTGCCCAGACCCACTAGAACACACCTCCATCTCCATTAACTACATCACACCTGCCCAGACCCACTAGAACACACCTCCATCTCCATTAACTACATCACACCTGCCCAGACCCAGTAGAACACACCTCCATCTCCATTAACTACATCACACCTGCCCAGACCCACTAGAACACACCTCCATCTCCATTAACTACATCACACCTGCCCAGACCCACTAGAACACACCTCCATCTCCATTAACTACATCACACCTGCCCAGACCCATTACAACACACCTCCATCTCCATTAACTACATCACACCTACCCAGACCCACTAGAACACACCCCCATCTCCATTAATTACATCACACCTGCCCAGACCCACTAGAACACACCTCCATCTCCATTAACTACATCACACCTGCCCAGACCCACTAGAACACAGCCAGCGCATTCATCAGCACCATATTATTTCTCTCCATCACTTTCAACTTTTAGATAATAAAGCATTTGACCTTTCCATTGGATTAACAACAGAGGATGGGTTGATTTCCAGGTTTTAATTAAGTATAGTTTTTAAGATGATTGATGAGAAAAGTATCATCCAACTCTGGGGTATCTCACTGCACCCTCAAATGCCATGTTTTGAAATATACAGACAGACAGATTAAAAGTAATTTTACATTGTATAGCTGTACTTCTGACAGCCAACTTTCTAGCTCCGCCCATAACTTTATGACGTCATAACATTCCCAGAAGGATTATTGAGTCATTGTTAGTTTTACACTGAAGACATGACTCTGCCGTTGTGCTGTAGAATTTGTGGATTTTGTCTCTTGTATAATAAGGGACTATCATTTGTCCCAACATCACAGGCCACAAACTTTGATGCAGTTAAAGACTTCCAAAAGTGTTTCCGCAGTTTAAGATCAACTGAATTTTTTTTAATGGGGTTTCTCCCTGTGCACCTGCCAATGTAAATCCTTTGAACGAGACAAGTTACCAGACATATTGCTAATGTTCTTCCCATTAATAACCTGAATGACAATTAACTTGTGGGCGGTGGTGGTGATGACGTCCTATTCAATGACGTCGTCCATCGGGATTCCCCAAAAAAGAAGACGCTCTGGATTGATCACAGCAGTCAGATGTGAAGGAGGAGGTTGATCTTCAGGAGTCAGATGTGAAGGAGGAGGTTGATCATCAGGAGTCAGATGTGAAGGAGGAGGTTGATCATCAGGAGTCAGATGTGAAGGAGGAGGTTGATCATCAGGAGTCAGATGTGAAGGAGGAGGTTGATCATCAGGAGTCAGATGTGAAGGAGGAGGTTGATCATCAGGAGTCAGATGTGAAGGAGGAGGTTGATCATCAGGAGTCAGATGTGAAAGAGGAGGTTGATCATCAGGAGTCAGATGTGAAGGAGGAGATTGATCATCAGGAGTCAGATGTGAAGGAGGAGGTTGATCATCAGTGAACCTCTAGGATTGTGGCTGGGCTGGCGTTTACACTTCCAGCTTGGTCATATATTTTGATACATTGAATGTTGATACTGTGAAACTATGTTATATATTTGTACCTCCTGTTTCATGAAGTGATGTCACTAAGTACTGCCCCTATATATACAATGCATTCGGAAAGCATTCAGACCCCTTCACTTTTTCCACATTTTGTTACGTTACAGCCTTATTCTAAAATTGTTAATGACAAAGCAAAAACAGGTAAATAAATGAAAAAAAATTGATTTTCTTTAGAAAACAAGGACATTTCTAAGTGACCCCAAACTTTTGAATGGTAGTGTACATCTACATGATGTATTGTTACACCATGTAGGAGCAGTATAGACCTAGTCTGTTCATTATATACATCTACATGATGTATTGTTACACCACGTAGGAGCAGTATAGACCTAGTCTGTTCATTATATACATCTACATGATGTATTGTTACACCATGTAGGAGCAGTATAGACCTAGTCTGTTCATTATATAGGAGCAGTATAGACCTAGTCTGTTCATTATATACATCTACATGATGTATTGTTAAACCATGTAGGAGCAGTATAGACCTAGTCTGTTCATTATATACATCTACATGATGTATTGTTACACCATGTAGGAGCAGTATAGACCTAGTCTGTTCATTATATACACCTACATGATGTATTGTTACACCATGTAGGAGCAGTATAGACCTAGTCTGTTCATTATATACATCTACATGATGTATTGTTACACCATGAAGGAGCAGTATAGACCTAGTCTGTTCATTATATACACCTACATGATGTATTGTTACACCATGTAGGAGCAGTATAGACCTAGTCTGTTCATTATATACATCTACATGATGTATTGTTACACCATGTAGGAGCAGTATAGACCTAGACTGTTCATTATATAGGAGCAGTATAGACCTAGTCTGTTCATTATATACACCTACATGATGTATTGTTACACCATGTAGGAGCAGTATAGACCTAGTCTGTTCATTATATACATCTACATGATGTATTGTTACACCATGTAGGAGCAGTATGGACCTAGTCTGTTCATTATATACATCTATATGATGTATTGTTACACCATGTAGGAGCAGTATAGACCTACAGTAGCTAATTTAGATGTAATATAACTTAATGAAACTGCCTTAAATGTGCTGTAGTAAACATTTTTTACTCGCACTAATCAATCAACACATTCCTGTCTTTGTTACTCTCAATATAATTGTATTATTTAATTAAATCCATTTAAAATAATCTTTGTCTGAAAATAAAATATGATCCTCAACTGCGTTTCCCCTCCAGTCAGCAGACGGCGATGTACGTCTTTCAGGCGACGCTGCCAGCGTGACGTATAATCTAGTGGACGGTTCTTCATAAACAGCTCGTCACCCACCTCGGTAGCTTGCTAGCCAACATAGCAGAAAGATTCAAGCTATTTATACGCTTTCGGTGTATATTACCTACTGTGTTTTAGACACACTTCTGTCGTATCAACTTGTTAACCTATTTAATTTAATATTATGTTATTTTGTATTAGTCAGCTATAGTAGCTGGCTGTTTTAGTTAGCACTAGCCTAGTCGCTAATGATAGCTAGCTAGCTAACATCCCCGACCATGAGCTCCCTAAACTTCTCCCCTCTTGTTAAAGAAGAGGGGGTCTGCTGGACGGAGAAAGAAGCTCTGGGGCTGAACATTGTCGTGAAAGAGGAGGAGGAAGAAGACGATATCACAGTAAAACAAGAAGTAGAGGGTGAGGCTGTTACCCTGAAAGAAGAAGAGATAGACGTTTCAGTGAAAGAAGAGGAAGACGCGTTCAGAGTGAAAGAGGAGGAAGACGTTACAGTTAAAGAAGAGGATGAAGAGAAAGAGGCGGATTTAGTTTTTGAAGTGAAGAAGGAAGGGGAGAATACTGTCACATTGGAAGATGAAGAGGAGATAGGAGATCTGATTAACACCAGTAAGTACCGCCTTAAATTCGTTTTTTACTTTGGATATTCGGAGTTGGCTCGTCAATACCTCTTCAACGGAGGGCCTAGGATGATGACTGATATGTCTAGAATCAGACGACGTAGAGAACAAGCTACCCCTTGTTTTCTCTGTTCCGTTTCCAAAAAGTGACTTAACATATATATTTGAGAAGGGTCTATCTGCTGACCGCAGACTGGGGGGGGGCACTGCATGTAGTGATTTTCATGTAGTGATGTTTTACTACACACCGTGCCCCCCAATAGTGCCTACCTCATGCCTTTTGCACACATTGTATATAGATTCTCTTTTTTCTACCATGTTATTGACTTGTTTATTGTATGTTATTCCATGTGTAACTCTGTGTTGTTGTCTGTTCACACTGCTATGCTTTATCTTGGCCAGGTCGCAGTTGCAAATGAGAACTTGTTCTCAACTAGCCTACCTGGTTAAATAAAGGTGAAATAAAAAAAATAAAAATAAAATGTGAGAGTTGGGTTGGCTACACCAAAGATTATGGATATACTGACAAGATGTCTCTCCGCCCTAACAAGGGGAGTCGTTGTCCACAAAGCGGCACTGCGGGTTGTCTAGCTCCCGCCTATCCTTTCTTTGGATTGGTGGATACATCTTATTATTGTAATCTATTGTTTCTATTCTGAGGGTTGTTGACGTCAACCGCCTGTATTCAATGGAGAGAGATGCTAAGCTACTAGCATGAATATGCATAGCCATCTGGAGACAACTCCTATAGTGTTTTTTATCAAAGTTGTCGGTATGTCACGTGTCCACATCACAACTTAAGCATTACGAAACTTCTGTTGAATCAAGTAAACCTCACGTACCAAATAAGCCATTAATTTTGTTGTTGACCAAATTCGACACTTTCCACATTGGGTTGATAATTGTTTCCACTTGGTTACAACCTACTGTAGCCTACTGGCATGACCTAGAGAGATACAACCTACTGTAACCTACTGGCATGACCTAGAAAGATACAACCTACTGTAACCTACTGGCATGACCTAGAGAGATACAACCTACTGTAACCTACTGGCATGACCTAGAGAGATACAACCTACTGTAACCTACTGGCATGACCTAGAGAGTTACAACCTACTGTAACCTACTGGCATGACCTAGAGAGATACAACCTACTGTAACCTACTGGCATGACCTAGACACTTGTCATATGATGAACTTCAACTTAAATACTGGATCTTGCTGTCAGAGTTTTTTGAGTTCTTCAGATCTCTGAAATGCACTCTAACATTTAGTGTCTCCTTAACAGTTTCAGTTTCAGTTACGGTGGGAAAATAATTTTCATGGGCACAGAAATCCTAAATAATTTCAGAGTTTGCTAAATCCAATGGATCTGAGTCACCTTAGCTTTATTGACAAGACCCAAATGGATACTGTCATTAACGCAGTTCTTCAATAATTACACATCATTCTTAATACTGTAGCTGTTTAGTTACAGTCACATGTTCAACTATCAGCTGAATCAGGAAATAATTTTCTGAATGACAGTCACATGACAAACATCACGACATGCAACAACAACCAAAGTGCTTCTTCATTCATTACTCTGGTAAAGACAGTTATGCCGTGCTCCACGTTGGATCCAACATCCCTAACAAATTGATGTTTATAATGTTATTGTCTGCTTGATTTACTGTAGGGTCTCGTTAGTCTGTCTGGACACAGAGATACTTTGCTCATAATGTGTAGAGAACTGTTCCTTGATGGATAGGCTATTGTACAACACACAGAGCTATTTTCCTTTATTTGTTGTTAGGTGAAGTTATGGGTCCTACAGTAGGTCTATGTTGTTGTTAGGTGAAGTTATGGGTACTACAGTAGGTCTATGTTGTTGTTAGGTGAAGTTATGGGTTCTACAGTAGGTCTATGTTGTTGTTAGGTGAAGTTATGGGTACTACAGTAGGTCTATGTTATTGTTAGGTAATGTTATGGGTCCTACAGTAGGTATATGTTATTGTTAGGTAATGTTATGGGTCCTACAGTAGGTCTATGTTGTTGTTATGGGTACTACAGTAGGTCTATGTTGTTGTTAGGTGAAGTTATGGCTTCTACAGTAGGTCTATGTTGTTGTTAGGTGAAGTTATGGCTCCTACAGTAGGTCTATGTTATTGTTAGGTGAAGTTATGGGTCCTACAGTAGATCTATGTTGTTGTTATGGGTCCTACAGTAGGTCTATGTTGTTTTTAGGTGAAGTTATGGGTCCTACAGTAGGTCTATGTTGTTGTTATGGGTCCTACAGTAGGTCTATGTTATTGTTATGGGTCCTACAGTAGGTCTATGTTGTTGTTAGGTGACGTTATGGGTCCTACAGTAGGTCTATGTTGTTGTTATGGGTCCTACAGTACACTATGTATGTCATGCAACAACAACCAAAGTGCTTCTTCGTTCATTACAGGTTTATTTGTTGTTAGGTGAAGTTATGGGACAATTTGGCAAACAGTGTACAAACCCTCATTGTCAGGCTGATGGAAAAGACAAAGAACATTTTACTGGTTGAAGGGTTTTTTAAGTACAAAGCGGTTGATTTGCGATGATCACACAAACATTATATTAAGCAGGACATTCAAACGAGCCTTACAATTATAATCCAAAGTAGTGTGAAATGCACTCATAAGCAACCTGGAAATGGAGGCTACTCCCCTGAGTTTTCACCCATTCACATTCAGAATACTTTGTGAAAAACTAAAATCTTTGCTATAACTATTATCCTCACTAGCGGGAAGGAGTTTCTACAACCAGATATACTACATCTATAACTAGTGGTTTCCTCATTACCAGATATGCTACATCCATAACTAGTGGTTTCCTCATTACCAGATATACTACATCCATAACTAGCGGTTTCCTCATTACCAGATATACTACATCCATAACTAGTGGTTTCCTCATTACCAGATATGCTACATCCATAACTATCGGTTTCCTCATTACCAGATATACTACATCCATAACTAGCGGTTTCCTCATTACCAGATATACTACATCCATAACTAGTGGTTTCCTCATTAGCAGGGAGGTGTTTCTACAATTTGATTGTATGTGCTTCGCCCTCGTGCCGCAATTTTATTAAACACAGAAAGGGGCCCATATTGGAGACCAAAAGTCATCTGGCTCAATCATCGATGTTACTACTAATGTGAAAACAATACAAAATATGATTATTGTTGCTAATTTTAAGACAAATGTCAAATCATTACATTCATTACAGACGTCAGTTGTTGTACAACATCATGGCTACGCTGTTGGCATGACCTTTTACAGTGAATTTCCACTGTTGTGGGCCTTGAACCATTTGACTTTGTTGTTCACACAGGAGAGATACTTCACTATCGTGGATCCTCTGGGAATCCTCAACAACCTCATGATGCTGACGAGGCAGAGAAGAGTCTCTCCACATCAGAACTCCTCCAGAAACACCAGCAGAGACCCGCAGGGAAGAAATCTCATTGCTGCTCTGACTGTGGGAAGAGATTCACCTCATCAGGCATTAAAATTCATCAGAGAACACACATAGGAGATAAACCATTTAGCTGTGTTCAATGTGGGAAGAGTTTTGATCAATCTTGCCATCTGATTCAACACCAGACAATACACACAGGAGAGAAACCTTATAGCTGTGATCAATGTGGGAAGAGTTTTAGTCAATCTGGACAGCTGACAGTGCACCAGAGAATACACACAGGAGAGAAGCCTTACAGCTGTGGTCAATGTGGGAAGAGTTTTACTACATCTGGTCATCTGACTCTACACCAGAGAACACACACAGGAGAGAAACCTTACAGCTGTGGTCAATGTGGGAAGAGTTTTACTCAGTCAACCAGCCTGATATCACACCAGAGAACACACACAGGAGAGAAACCTTATAGCTGTGATCAATGTGGGAAGAGTTTTACTACATCTGGCTCTCTGACATTACACCAGAGAACACACACAGGAGAGAAACCTTATAGCTGTGATCAATGTGGGAAGAGTTTTTGTCAATCTAGGGATCTGACAGTGCACCAGAGAACACACACAGGAGAGAAACCTTATAGCTGTGGTCAATGTGGGAAGAGTTTTACTACATCTGGCTCTCTGACATTACACCAGAGAACACACACAGGAGAGACACCTTATAGTTGTGGTCAATGTGGGAAGAGTTTTACTACATCTAGCAATCTGACTCTACACCAGAGAACACACACAGGAGAGACACCTTATAGCTGTGGTCAATGTGGGAAGAGTTTTACTCAGTCAACCAGCCTGATATCACACCAGAGAACACACACAGGAGAGAAACCTTACAGCTGTGGTCAATGTGGGAAGAGTTTTACTACATCTGGCCATCTGACTCTACACCAGAGAATACACACAGGAGAGAAATCGTATAGCTGTGGTCAATGTGGGAAGAGTTTTGGTCGATCTGGCCAGCTGACATTACACCAGAGAATACACACAGGAGAGAAACCTTACAGCTGTGGTCAATGTGGGAAGAGTTTTACTACATCTGGTCATCTGACTATACACCAGAGAATACACACAGGAGAGAAGCCTTATATCTGTGATCAATGTGGGATGAGTTTTACTTCATCTAGCCAGCTGACTTTACACCAGAGAACACACACAGGAGAGAAACCTTATATCTGTGATCAATGTGGGATGAGTTTTACTACATCAAGCCATCTGATTCGACACCAGAGAACACACACAGGAGAGAAACCGTATAGTTGTAATCATTGTGAGAAGAGTTTTCCTACATCTGGCCAGCTGACTTCACACCAGAGAACACACACAGGAGAGAAACTTCTCCGCTGTGATCAATGTGACAAGAGATACTCTGATAAAAGGTGTCTGATCAAACATCAGAAAATACATACATGAAGAAGTTGTTTCATGATATCAATGAAATAATGTCACAATGTAGAATGTTTTAACATTGTAGAAGGAGTATTTTAATGATGTCACAATGTAGAATGTTTTAACATTGTAGAAGGAGTATTTTAATGATGTCACAATGTAGAATGTTTTAACATTGTAGTAGGAGTATTTTAATGATATTTTACCTTATCCTTTGCTCTGTTCAATTGATTGCAGCATGATATGGATATTAGCCTCAGGGGAAAATCCAGGCTCTGAATTGAAAGAGTATTATTTAACAAAAAGTGACTAACAAAAAAAGGGCTGTGTTACACTTACTTTGTTGGTGACTCACTTTAATCAAAATGCAGCACTTCAAAATGTAGCCAGCTGTTTTTTACAAGTTAAAAAAAGCTGCTTGTTTAAAAAAAATACATGTAATATGATAATTGTTGCAGATGTTTGTGTATATACACACATGAAGCAGCATAATAATTTGGTCTATAATCAATTTGATTAACAATCTGACATCACTCCAGTATTTCTTGACAACATTCAAATGCTAATTGTCTTTATTCCACTACTGAAGAAGCATGACTCAAAGCACCTCATATTTCAAACATTCAGCCTGACAAAAGACACATGTTTTATTATACCATACCTCACCACTAAGTTAATTATTGTCACTACATATTAACAAAGGGGTGTCCATTTGGTTTTGATTTTCATATTTACAATTTATGTAACAGTTAGTAATCATAATTATTTATGCAACCAGCTGACCATTTTTGGGTACAATTATATTGACAATGTTGCCCTGCTTTTAGAATATCAGGATTCATTCTCAGATGTGCCAACCCAAATGCATGACATTGGGGACTGGGCCCCCGATCCAACAACATGCCTATCGAGTGAACCCTGAAAAGAGAGAGAGAAGTTAGGTGGAAAGTTACTACGGATGTTGCAGGAGTTGGTTGCTGATTGTCTCAAGGGTGGGCAGTCAACAAGTTTTGCGTTTAGCCAGTGCGTTGCCATGGATCACAATTTATTTTGACTGCACGTTTTTCGGGGCTCGTTCCAAGGGGACGAGAGTTCTAGAAGCTAGTTAGTTTTAGGATTCTATTGAAAGAAAAAGGATTTAAAAAATAATACGATAGTATATTATTATTTAGAAATATGTGTTTTTTCTTGTTTTTAATTGTTGACAGCCAGTAGACACCATGTTTATATTGTAGAAGCATTGTAGTTGATTATGTGAAATGGAAGTTGTTTTCTGTCGGTGGTGAGCAAACATGTCCAACAAAAATATAGGATATATTTGTTGTCTGAAGGCGGAAGGTGTTACAGGCTTTGGTTTTTCCATTTATGTTTTGAGGTTGGACTTTAGCACGTATAGCTCGTTAGCACGTATAGCTTGTTAGCACATAGGGTGCACTGATTGGTATCACCTCGTTAGTCAGTATGTGTTACACCTGTGCTGGCTTGTCCATCTCGTTAGTGGGAAGGTGTTACACCTGAGCTGGTCCAGGTTCTATTTAAGAGTGTCTGGCCCAGTGTTCCAGTTGTCTTGATAGATGTGGAGAGTCAACACCTTTAGTTGCTCCACCTTTTTGGTTTGATTCCTGTCTTTAAGTTTGGTGTGGGTTTTTCTTTTGTTTTCCTCTTCTTGGGCAGATTTAGTGGGTCTCATGGTTGGTGTCTTTTAGGTCCCAGTTGTTGTTACTAGTCAACTTTCAGTCGACACCCCCATAGTGTCTTTGAGAACCCCTCCTAAAAAACAAGGTTATATTTTGGGTTGGATATTGTATCCAATTAGTGTTTTAATCAATGCTCATTGGTCTTTCAGTTGTTAGTCTATTTAATCCCATCGGTCACAATAGTGAGCGTAAAAAACGTTTTCAGTTATAAGGCTCAAAAAATGTTACTGAATGATCTATCAATGTATTTCCAGCAAATATTGAAGTAATAAAGGGTCTCAATGAAAGATGTACAGTGTCACATGTTTAGTGTGAATTGTCACATGACCAGAGCTGTTTACTTCCTGGTTGCACCATGAGAAGAGGATGACTGCATCATAGCTCCCAAACAAAAGGTTAGTAAAGTATGTTAACATAAAGTTAGGACAAAGATTTTTGGTACACATCATCTTTAAGGTGTCTAGTATTGATACATTAATTTGCAATTACTCAACTTTGTTCAGTGTGGTCATAGAATGAGTATACATGTTGACGGCAACAATAGTGACCGGCGGGATAACAGTGCATCTAGGTATACACATAGGTCTTGTTCTACCTAACTTTCTACTCTGTTCTTTCTTGTAGTTTCACTTTGAGTCAAGTTCTGGATATGTTGGATCTAGGTGACTGCCCAGACAAGGCATGCAACATTGCAGTTATCCCTCAAAATGAGAAAGATGCTGTCCTGAGTGATTGTGATAGCGATGGGTCAGATATGGACTATGGACAGGCCATTTGCCAGCCAGGCTGTTGAATGCATATGCTGACCATATGCAAACAGATCATGACAGGAACAACGTTATTAGTGATGATGACCTACCCCTCATCCTCCCCCACCCCCCTCCATTGTTGATAATGAAGAGCCAAGGGCCTAACTCTATGATATACTGCACTCATATATAAGCACTCATTGTGCAGTGGTGCTTTTTAAATATATATATATATAATTGTATTTTTTTCAGTGTAGGCCTCTACTTGAATGCATATTCTACAGGCTACCTCTATCCTAAATGTTACCTTTATGTTCAGTGGGAATGAATCACACGACTGCTATACAGTTGTTAGTGAATGTTGCACTAAAATGTTACAATGAATATTGCACTAAAGTACAAGTTCAAATGTTACAATAAAGTTACAATATTAATGTTTCAATACATGTTGCACTAAAGTAACAATGTTGAAATACGTTGATGGTTGTTGTCTTGTTGTCTTTGCTCTCAGTATTCATATCGATGTAGTGTAATGGTTTTTGATGTGTAAAATAGTCACACTAGAATGTGACGGGGAATTCTAGTGGTAATGCTGGGGACTGCTAGTGACAGAGTTCTAAATGTGTTAATAACTGGGTTGGGATATATAAGAACTTTGATAACTGCATAGGAGAAATATGTTAATTCAGTATACGTAACATTATCCCACCGGTCACAATTGTGACCGACCATAAAACACACTTTTTCACCTACTTTTCCATTAAAATTTCAAAAAATAATGATTGATTACTTGAAAGGGTTACTAATGGCACTTGATTTGGATATTTTCATGTCTGGGAAAAATTCGGGATGGAAGGATGAATGGATCAGTCAGTCAATAAAGCGTAGAGCTGCTGTCTATGCTGTCTGACAAAATCACTATTTTAGTATTTTAGCTGAAATTTCAACTGGAGAGCAGATACTTCAACTCGACAGAGGTCAGAGTGAGGCTCTTCTCCCTGACCTGGTGGTTCTAATGACCTGGTGGTTATAATGACCTGGTGGTAATAATGACCTGGTGGTTATAATGACCTGGTGGTTATAATGACCTGGTGGTTGGCATAACACAAGCAGAACCCGAGAACAGGATGGCCTCCACCACACAGCCTGATGACACTGCACCAGCCTACCAGTCTGCTCCAGCCCAGGTCAGAATACCAGTCTCCCAGTCTGCTCCAGCACAGGTCAGAATACCAGTCTCCCAGTCTGCTCCAGCACAGTGTGCTCCAGCCCAGGTCAGCCAACCAGCCTCTCAGTCTGCTCCAGCCCAGGTCAGCCAACCAGCCTCTCAGTCTGCTCCAGCACAGTGTGCTCCAGCCCAGGTCAGAATACCAGTCTCCCAGTCTGCTCCAGCACAGGTCAGAATACCAGTCTCCCAGTCTGCTCCAGCACAGTGTGCTCCAGCCCAGGTCAGCCAACCAGCCTCTCAGTCTGCTCCAGCCCAGGTCAGCCAACCAGCCTCTCAGTCTGCTCCAACACAGTGTGCTCCAGCCCAGGTCAAAATACCAGTCTCCCAGTCTGCTCCAGCACAGGTCAGAATACCAGTCTCCCAGTCTGCTCCAGCACAGTGTGCTCCAGCCCAGGTCAGAATACCAGCCTCCCAGTCTGCTCCAGCCAGATAGTCACCCACAACTGCAATCCTTATTGATTCAAATGGGAAGTTCTTAGAGAGGGAGAGGGAGTGAAAAGGGAGAGAGACGGAGAGAGGGAGTGAAAAGGGAGAGAGGCGGAGAGAGGGAGTGAAAAGGGAGAGAGGCGGAGAGAGGGAGTGAAAAGGGAGAGAGGCGGAGAGAGGGAGTGAAAAGGGAGAGAGGCGGAGAGAGGGAGTGAAAAGGGAGAGAGGCGGAGAGAGGGAGTGAAAAGGGAGAGAGGCAGAGAGAGGGAGTGAAAAGGGAGAGAGGCGGAGAGAGGGAGTGAAAAGGGAGAGAGGCGGAGAGAGGGAGTGAAAAGGGAGAGAGGCGTAGAGAGGGAGTGAAAAGGGAGAGAGGCGGAGAGAGGGAGTGAAAAGGGAGAGAGGCGGAGAGAGGGAGTGAAAAGGGAGAGAGGCGGAGAGAGGGAGTGAAAAGGGAGAGAGGGAGTGAAAAGGGAGAGAGGCGGAGAGAGGGAGTGAAAAGGGAGAGAGGCGGAGAGAGGGAGTGAAAAGGGAGAGAGGCGTAGAGAGGGAGTGAAAAGGGAGAGAGGCGGAGAGAGGGAGTGAAAAGGGAGAGAGGCGGAGAGAGGGAGTGAAAAGGGAGAGAGGCGGAGAGAGGGAATGAAAAGGGAGAGAGGCGGAGAGAGGGAGTGAAAAGGGAGAGAGGCTGAGAGAGGGGAGTGAAAAGGGAGAGAGGCGGAGAGAGGGGAGTGAAAAGGGAGAGAGGGGAGTGAAAAGGGAGAGAGGCGGAGAGAGGGAGTGAAAAGGGAGAGAGGCGGAGAGAGGGGAGTGAAAAGGGAGAGAGGGGAGTGAAAAGGGAGAGAGGCGGAGAAAGGGGAGTGAAAATGGAGAGAGGCGGAGAGAGGCAGTGAAAAGGGAGAGAGGCGGAGAGAGGGAGTGAAAAGGGAGAAAGGCGGAGAGAGGGAGTGAAAAGGGAGAGAGGCGGAGGGGAGTGAAAAGGGAGAGAGGCGGAGAGAGGGAGTGAAAAGGGAGAGAGGCGGAGAGAGGGGAGTGAAAAGGGAGAGAGGCGGAGAGAGGGAGTGAAAAGGGAGAGCGGCGGAGAGAGGGGAGTGAAAAGGGAGAGAGGCGGAGAGAGGGAGTGAAAAGGGAGAGAGAGGGAGTGAAAATGGAGAGAGGCGGAGAGGGAGGGAGTGAAAAGGGAGAGAGGCGGAGAGGGAGGGAGTGAAAAGGGAGTGAGGCGGAAAGGGAGGGAGTGAAAAGGGAGAGAGGCGGAGAGAGGGAGTGAAAAGGGAGAGAGGCGGAGAGAGGGAGTGAAAAGGGAGAGAGGCGGAGAGAGGGGAGTGAAAAGGGAGAGAGGGGAGTGAAAAGGGAGAGAGGCGGAGAAAGGGGAGTGAAAATGGAGAGAGGCGGAGAGAGGGAGTGAAAAGGGAGAGAGGCGGAGAGAGGGAGTGAAAAGGGAGAGAGGCGGAGGGGAGTGAAAAGGGAGAGAGGCGGAGAGAGGGAGTGAAAAGGGAGAGAGGGAGTGAAAAGGGAGAGAGGCGGAGAGAGGGAGTGAAAAGGGAGAGAGGCGGAGAGAGGGAGTGAAAAGGGAGAGAGAGGGAGTGAAAAGGGAGAGAGAGGGAGTGAAAAGGGAGAGGCGGAGATAGGGAGTGAAAAGGGAGAGAGGCGAAGAGAGGGGAGTGAAAAGGGAGAGAGGCGGAGAGAGGGGAGTGAAAAGGGAGAGAGGGGAGTGAAAAGGGAGAGAGGCGGAGAGAGTGGAGTGAAAAGGGAGAGAGGCGGAGAGAGGGAGTGAAAAGGGAGAGAGGCGGAGAGAGGGAGTGAAAAGGGAGAAAGGCGGAGAGAGGGAGTGAAAAGGGAGAGAGGCGGAGAGAGGGAGTGAAAAGGGAGAGAGGCGGAGAGAGGGGAGTGAAAAGGGAGAGAGGCTGAGGGGAGTGAAAAGGGAGAGAGGCGGAGAGAGGGGAGTGAAAAGGGAGAGAGGCGGAGAGAGGGAGTGAAAAGGGAGAGCGGCGGCGAGAGGGAGTGAAAAGGGAGAGAGGCGGCGAGAGGGAGTGAAAAGGGAGAGAGGCGGAGAGAGGGGAGTGAAAAGGGAGAGAGGCGGAGAGAGGGGAGTGAAAAGGGAGAGAGGCGGAGAGAGGGAGTGAAAAGGGAGAGAGGGGAGTGAAAAGGGAGAGAGGGGAGTGAAAAGGGAGAGAGGCGGAGAGAGGTTGACAGTTTATGACAAATAGTTAAACAATTTTGCATGTAATGGCTTTTGCAAGGAACTAATGCCTAGATGTTTTGAGGGGTAAGACTATTCAACAGAGAACCATCTACTATATTTTGATCAACATGACCAAATACCAGACTAGCTTGGTTAGCTAGCTAGCTGCTGTTGGTGTTTACAATGTCCTGTTGGCAGCATTGTATCTATAGCCATGCTGTTACAGTAACCAGACTAGCTTGGTTAGCTAGCTAGCTGCTGTTGGTGTATGCAATGTCCTGTCGGCAGCATTGTATCTATAGCCATGCTGTTACAATAACCAGACTAGCTTGGTCAGCTAGCTAGCTAGCTGCTGTTGGTGTTTCCAATGTCCTGTTGGCTGCATTGTATCTATAGCCATGCTGTTACAGTAACCAGACTAGCTTGGTTAGCTAGCTAGCTGCTGTTGGTGTATGCAATGTCCTGTCGGCAGCATTGTATCTATAGCCATGCTGTTACAATAACCAGACTAGCTTGGTTAGCTAGCTAGCTGCTGTTGGTGTTTACAATGTCCTGTTGGCTGCATTGTATCTATAGCCATGCTGTTACAATAACCAGACTAGCTTGGTCAGCTAGCTAGCTGCTGTTGGTGTTTACAATGTCCTGTCGGCAGCATTGTATCTATAGCCATGCTGTTACAATAACCAGACTAGCTTGGTTAGCTAGCTAGCTGCTGTTGGTGTTTACAATGTCCTGTTGGCAGCATTGTATCTATAGCCATGCTGTTACAGTAACCAGACTAGCTTGATTAGCTAGCTAGCTAGCTGCTGTTGGTGTTTACAATGTCCTGTTGGCAGCATTGTATCTATAGCCATGCTGTTACAATAACCAGACTAGCTTGGTTAGCTAGCTAGCTGCTGTTGGTGTTTACAATGTCCTGTCGGCAGCATTGTATCTATAGCCATGCTGTTACAATAACCAGACTAGCTTGGTTAGCTAGCTAGCTGCTGTTGGTGTTTACAATGTCCTGTTGGCAGCATTGTATCTATAGCCATGCTGTTACAATAACCAGACTAGCTTGGTTAGCTAGCTAGCTGCTGTTGGTGTTTACAATGTCCTGTCGGCAGCATTGTATCTATAGCCATGCTGTTACAATAACCAGACTAGCTTGGTTAGCTAGCTAGCTGCTGTTGGTGTTTACAATGTCCTGTCGGCAGCATTGTATCTATAGCCATGCTGTTACAATAACCAGACTAGCTTGGTTAGCTAGCTAGCTGCTGTTGGTGTTTACAATGTCCTGTCAGCAGCATTGTATCTATAGCCATGCTGTTACAATAACCAGACTAGCTTGGTTAGCTAGCTAGCTGCTGTTGGTGTTTACAATGTCCTGTTGGCTGCATTGTATCTATAGCCATGCTGTTATAACAACCAGACTAGCTTGGTTAGTTAGCTAGCTGCTGTTGGTGTTTGCAATGTCCTGTCGGCAGCATTGTATCTATAGCCATGCTGTTACAATAACCAGACTAGCTTGGTTAGCTAGCTAGCTGCTGTTGGTGTTTACAATGTCCTGTTGGCTGCATTGTATCTATAGCCATGCTGTTACAATAACCAGACTAGCTTGGTAAGCTAGCTAGCTGCTGTTGGTGTTTACAATGTCCTGTCGGCAGCATTGTATCTATAGCCATGCTGTTACAATAACCAGACTAGCTTGGTTAGCCAGCTAGCTGCTGTTGGTGTTTACAATGTCCTGTTGGCAGCATTGTATCTATAGCCATGCTGTTACAATAACCAGACTAGCTTGGTCAGCTAGCTAGCTAGCTGCTGTTGGTGTTTACAATGTCCTGTTGGCAGCATTGTATCTATAGCCATGCTGTTACAATAACCAGACTAGCTTGGTTAGCTAGCTAGCTAGCTGCTGTTGGTGTTTACAATGTCCTGTCGGCAGCATTGTATCTATAGCCATGCTGTTACAATAACCAGACTAGCTTGGTTAGCTAGCTAGCTGCTGTTGGTGTTTACAATGTCCTGTCAGCAGCATTGTATCTATAGCCATGCTGTTACAATAACCAGACTAGCTTGGTTAGCTAGCTAGCTGCTGTTGGTGTTTACAATGTCCTGTTGAATGCATTGTATCTATAGCCATGCTGTTATAACAACCAGACTAGCTTGGTTAGTTAGCTAGCTGCTGTTGGTGTTTGCAATGTCCTGTCGGCAGCATTGTATCTATAGCCATGCTGTTACAATAACCAGACTAGCTTGGTTAGCTAGCTAGCTGCTGTTGGTGTTTACAATGTCCTGTTGGCTGCATTGTATCTATAGCCATGCTGTTACAATAACCAGACTAGCTTGGTAAGCTAGCTAGCTGCTGTTGGTGTTTACAATGTCCTGTCGGCAGCATTGTATCTATAGCCATGCTGTTACAATAACCAGACTAGCTTGGTTAGCCTAGCTAGCTGCTGTTGGTGTTTACTATGTCCTGTTGGCAGCATTGTATCTATAGCCATGCTGTTACAATAACCAGACTAGCTTGGTCAGCTAGCTAGCTAGCTGCTGTTGGTGTTTACAATGTCCTGTTGGCAGCATTGTATCTATAGCCATGCTGTTACAATAACCAGACTAGCTTGGTTAGCTAGCTAGCTAGCTGCTGTTGGTGTTTACAATGTCCTGTTGGCAGCATTGTATCTATAGCCATGCTGTTACAATAACCAGACTAGCTTGGTTAGCTAGCTAGCTAGCTGCTGTTGGTGTTTACAATGTCCTGTTGGCAGCATTGTATCTATAGCCATGCTGTTACAATAACCAGACTAGCTTGGTTAGCTAGCTAGCTAGCTGCGGTTGGTGTTTACAATGTCCTGTTGGCAGCATTGTATCTATAGCCATGCTGTTACAATAACCAGACTAGCTTGGTTAGCTAGCTAGCTGCTGTTGGTGTTTACAATGTCCTGTCGGCAGCATTGTATCTATAGCCATGCTGTTACAATAACCAGACTAGCTTGGTTAGCTAGCTAGCTGCTGTTGGTGTTTACAATGTCCTGTTGGCTGCATTGTATCTATAGCCATGCTGTTATAACAACCAGACTAGCTTGGTTAGCTAGCTAGCTGCTGTTGGTGTTTGCAATGTCCTGTCGGCAGCATTGTATCTATAGCCATGCTGTTACAATAACCAGACTAGCTTGGTTAGCTAGCTAGCTGCTGTTGGTGTTTACAATGTCCTGTCGGCAGCATTGTATCTATAGCCATGCTGTTACAATAACCAGACTAGCTTGGTTAGCTAGCTAGCTGCTGTTGGTGTTTACAATGTCCTGTTGGCAGCATTGTATCTATAGCCATGCTGTTACAATAACCAGACTAGCTTGGTTAGCTAGCTAGCTAGCTGCTGTTGGTGTTTACAATGTCCTGTTGGCAGCATTGTATCTATAGCCATGCTGTTACAATAACCAGACTAGCTTGGTTAGCTAGCTAGCTGCTGTTGGTGTTTACAATGTCCTGTCGGCAGCATTGTATCTATAGCCATGCTGTTACAATAACCAGACTAGCTTGGTTAGCTAGCTAGCTGCTGTTGGTGTTTACAATGTCCTGTTGGCAGCATTGTATCTATAGCCATGCTGTTACAATAACCAGACTAGCTTGGTTAGCTAGCTAGCTGCTGTTGGTGTTTACAATGTCCTGTCGGCAGCATTGTATCTATAGCCATGCTGTTACAATAACCAGACTAGCTTGGTTAGCTAGCTAGCTGCTGTTGGTGTTTACAATGTCCTGTTGGCAGCATTGTATCTATAGCCATGCTGTTACAATAACCAGACTAGCTTGGTTAGCTAGCTAGCTGCTGTTGGTGTTTACAATGTCCTGTTGGCAGCATTGTATCTATAGCCATGCTGTTACAATAACCAGACTAGCTTGGTTAGCTAGCTAGCTGCTGTTGGTGTTTACAATGTCCTGTTGGCATGCATTGTATCTATAGCCATGCTGTTACAATAACCAGACTAGCTTGGTTAGCTAGCCTAGCTGCTGTTGGTGTTTACAATGTCCTGTTGGCAGCATTGTATCTATAGCCATGCTGTTACAATAACCAGACTAGCTTGGTTAGCTAGCTAGCTAGCTGCTGTTGGTGTTTGCAATGTCCTGTTGGCAGCATTGTATCTATAGCCATGCTGTTACAATAACCAGACTAGCTTGGTTAGCTAGCTAGCTGCTGTTGGTGTTTACAATGTCCTGTTGGCAGCATTGTATCTATAGCCATGCTGTTACAATAACCAGACTAGCTTGGTTAGCTAGCTAGCTGCTGTTGGTGTTTGCAATGTCCTGTTGGCAGCATTGTATCTATAGCCATGCTGTTACAATAACCAGACTAGCTTGGTTAGCTAGCTAGCTAGCTGCTGTTGGTGTTTACAATGTCCTGTCGGCAGCATTGTATCTATAGCCATGCTGTTACAATAACCAGACTAGCTTGGTTAGCTAGCTAGCTGCTGTTGGTGTTTACAATGTCCTGTTGGCAGCATTGTATCTATAGCCATGCTGTTACAATAACCAGACTAGCTTGGTTAGCTAGCTAGCTGCTGTTGGTGTTTACAATGTCCTGTTGGCAGCATTGTATCTATAGCCATGCTGTTACAATAACCAGACTAGCTTGGTTAGCTAGCTAGCTGCTGTTGGTGTTTACAATGTCCTGTTGGCAGCATTGTATCTATAGCCATGCTGTTACAATAACCAGACTAGCTTGGCTAGCTAGCTAGCTGCTGTTGGTGTTTACAATGTCCTGTCGGCAGCATTGTATCTATAGCCATGCTGTTACAATAACCAGACTAGCTTGGTTAGCTAGCTAGCTGCTGTTGGTGTTTGCAATGTCCTGTTGGCAGCATTGTATCTATAGCCATGCTGTTACAATAACCAGACTAGCTTGGTTAGCTAGCTAGCTGCTGTTGGTGTTTACAATGTCCTGTCGGCAGCATTGTATCTATAGCCATGCTGTTACAATAACCAGACTAGCTTGGTTAGCTAGCTAGCTGCTGTTGGTGTTTACAATGTCCTGTTGGCAGCATTGTATCTATAGCCATGCTGTTACAATAACCAGACTAGCTTGGTTAGCTAGCCTAGCTGCTGTTGGTGTTTACAATGTCCTGTTGGCAGCATTGTATCTATAGCCATGCTGTTACAATAACCAGACTAGCTTGGTTAGCTAGCCTAGCTGCTGTTGGTGTTTACAATGTCCTGTTGGCAGCATTGTATCTATAGCCATGCTGTTACAATAACCAGACTAGCTTGGTCAGCTAGCTAGCTAGCTGCTGTTGGTGTTTACAATGTCCTGTCGGCAGCATTGTATCTATAGCCATGCTGTTACAATAACCAGACTAGCTTGGTTAGCTAGCTAGCTGCTGTTGGTGTTTACAATGTCCTGTTGGCAGCATTGTATCTATAGCCATGCTGTTACAATAACCAGACTAGCTTGGTTAGCTAGCTAGCTAGCTGCTGTTGGTGTTTACAATGTCCTGTTGGCAGCATTGTATCTATAGCCATGCTGTTACAATAACCAGACTAGCTTGGTTAGCTAGCTAGCTGCTGTTGGTGTTTACAATGTCCTGTTCGGCAGCATTGTATCTATAGCCATGCTGTTACAATAACCAGACTAGCTTGGTTAGCTAGCTAGCTGCTGTTGGTGTTTACAATGTCCTGTTGGCAGCATTGTATCTATAGCCATGCTGTTACAATAACCAGACTAGCTTGGTTAGCTAGCTAGCTGCTGTTGGTGTTTACAATGTCCTGTTCGGCAGCATTGTATCTATAGCCATGCTGTTACAATAACCAGACTAGCTTGGTTAGCTAGCTAGCTGCTGTTGGTGTTTACAATGTCCTGTCGGCAGCATTGTATCTATAGCCATGCTGTTACAATAACCAGACTAGCTTGGTTAGCTAGCTAGCTGCTGTTGGTGTTTACAATGTCCTGTTGGCAGCATTGTATCTATAGCCATGCTGTTACAATAACCAGACTAGCTTGGTAGCTAGCTAGCTAGCTGCTGTTGGTGTTTACAATGTCCTGTCGGCAGCATTGTATCTATAGCCATGCTGTTACAATAACCAGACTAGCTTGGTTAGCTAGCTAGCTGCTGTTGGTGTTTACAATGTCCTGTTGGCAGCATTGTATCTATAGCCATGCTGTTACAATAACCAGACTAGCTTGGTTAGCTAGCTAGCTGCTGTTGGTGTTTACAATGTCCTGTTGGCAGCATTGTATCTATAGCCATGCTGTTACAATAACCAGACTAGCTTGGTTAGCTAGCCTAGCTGCTGTTGGTGTTTACAAGTGTCCTGTTGGCAGCATTGTATCTATAGCCATGCTGTTACAATAAGCAGACTAGCTTGGTCAGCTAGCTAGCTAACTGCTGTTGGTGTTTACAATGTCCTGTCGGCAGCATTGTATCTATAGCCATAATGTTACAATAACCAGACTAGCTTGGTTAGCTAGCTAGCTGCTGTTGGTGTTTACAATGTCCTGTCGGCAGCATTGTATCTATAGCCATGCTGTTACAATAACCAGACTAGCTTGGTTAGCTAGCTAGCTGCTGTTGGTGTTTACAATGTCCTGTTGGCTGCATTGTATCTATAGCCATGCTGTTACAATAACCAGACTAGCTTGGTTAGCTAGCTAGCTGCTGTTGGTGTTTACAATGTCCTGTCGGCAGCATTGTATCTATAGCCATGCTGTTACAATAAGCAGACTAGCTTGGTCAGCTAGCTAGCTAACTGCTGTTGGTGTTTACAATGTCCTGTCGGCAGCATTGTATCTATAGCCATGCTGTTACAATAACCAGACTAGCTTGGTTAGCTAGCTAGCTGCTGTTGGTGTTTGCAATGTCCTGTTGGCAGCATTGTATCTATAGCCATGCTGTTACAATAACCAGACTAGCTTGGTTAGCTAGCTAGCTAGCTGCTGTTGGTGTTTACAATGTCCTGTCGGCAGCATTGTATCTATAGCCATGCTGTTACAATAACCAGACTAGCTTGGTTAGCTAGCTAGCTGCTGTTGGTGTTTACAATGTCCTGTTGGCAGCATTGTATCTATAGCCATGCTGTTACAATAACCAGACTAGCTTGGTTAGCTAGCTAGCTGCTGTTGGTGTTTGCAATGTCCTGTTGGCAGCATTGTATCTATAGCCATGCTGTTACAATAACCAGACTAGCTTGGTTAGCTAGCTAGCTAGCTAGCTGCTGTTGGTGTTTACAATGTCCTGTTGGCAGCATTGTATCTATAGCCATGCTGTTACAATAACCAGACTAGCTTGGTTAGCTAGCTAGCTGCTGTTGGTGTTTACAATGTCCTGTTGGCAGCATTGTATCTATAGCCATGCTGTTACAATAACCAGACTAGCTTGGTTAGCTAGCCTAGCTGCTGTTGGTGTTTACAATGTCCTGTTGGCAGCATTGTATCTATAGCCATGCTGTTACAATAACCAGACTAGCTTGGTTAGCTAGCCAGCTGCTGTTGGTGTTTACAGTGTCCTGTTGGCAGCATTGTATCTATAGCCATGCTGTTACAATAAGCAGACTAGCTTGGTCAGCTAGCTAGCTAACTGCTGTTGGTGTTTACAATGTCCTGTCTGGCAGCATTGTATCTATAGCCATGAATGTTACAATAACCAGACTAGCTTGGTTAGCTAGCTAGCTGCTGTTGGTGTTTGCAATGTCCTGTTGGCAGCATTGTATCTATAGCCATGCTGTTACAATAACCAGACTAGCTTGGTTAGCTAGCTAGCTAGCTGCTGTTGGTGTTTACAATGTCCTGTCGGCAGCATTGTATCTATAGCCATGCTGTTACAATAACCAGACTAGCTTGGTTAGCTAGCTAGCTGCTGTTGGTGTTTACAATGTCCTGTTGGCAGCATTGTATCTATAGCCATGCTGTTACAATAACCAGACTAGCTTGGTTAGCTAGCCAGCTGCTGTTGGTGTTTACAATGTCCTGTTGGCAGCATTGTATCTATAGCCATGCTGTTACAATAACCAGACTAGCTTGGTTAGCTAGCCTAGCTGCTGTTGGTGTTTACAAGTGTCCTGTTGGCAGCATTGTATCTATAGCCATGCTGTTACAATAAGCAGACTAGCTTGGTCAGCTAGCTAGCTACTGCTGTTGGTGTTTACAATGTCCTGTCGGCAGCATTGTATCTATAGCCATGCTGTTACAATAACCAGACTAGCTTGGTTAGCTAGCTAGCTGCTGTTGGTGTTTACAATGTCCTGTTGGCAGCATTGTATCTATAGCCATGCTGTTACAATAACCAGACTAGCTTGGTTAGCTAGCTAGCTGCTGTTGGTGTTTACAATGTCCTGTTGGCATGCATTGTATCTATAGCCATGCTGTTACAATAACCAGACTAGCTTGGTCAGCTAGCTAGCTACTGCTGTTGGTGTTTACAATGTCCTGTCGGCAGCATTGTATCTATAGCCATGCTGTTACAATAACCAGACTAGCTTGGTTAGCTAGCTAGCTGCTGTTGGTGTTTGCAATGTCCTGTTGGCAGCATTGTATCTATAGCCATGCTGTTACAATAACCAGACTAGCTTGGTTAGCTAGCTAGCTAGCTGCTGTTGGTGTTTACAATGTCCTGTCTGGCAGCATTGTATCTATAGCCATGCTGTTACAATAACCAGACTAGCTTGGTTAGCTAGCTAGCTGCTGTTGGTGTTTACAATGTCCTGTTGGCAGCATTGTATCTATAGCCATGCTGTTACAATAACCAGACTAGCTTGGTTAGCTAGCTAGCTGCTGTTGGTGTTTGCAATGTCCTGTTGGCAGCATTGTATCTATAGCCATGCTGTTACAATAACCAGACTAGCTTGGTTAGCTAGCTAGCTAGCTAGCTGCTGTTGGTGTTTACAATGTCCTGTCGGCAGCATTGTATCTATAGCCATGCTGTTACAATAACCAGACTAGCTTGGTTAGCTAGCTAGCTGCTGTTGGTGTTTACAATGTCCTGTTGGCAGCATTGTATCTATAGCCATGCTGTTACAATAACCAGACTAGCTTGGTTAGCTAGCCAGCTGCTGTTGGTGTTTACAATGTCCTGTTGGCAGCATTGTATCTATAGCCATGCTGTTACAATAACCAGACTAGCTTGGTTAGCTAGCCAGCTGCTGTTGGTGTTTACAGTGTCCTGTTGGCAGCATTGTATCTATAGCCATGCTGTTACAATAAGCAGACTAGCTTGGTCAGCTAGCTAGCTAACTGCTGTTGGTGTTTACAATGTCCTGTCGGCAGCATTGTATCTATAGCCATAATGTTACAATAACCAGACTAGCTTGGTTAGCTAGCTAGCTGCTGTTGGTGTTTGCAATGTCCTGTTGGCAGCATTGTATCTATAGCCATGCTGTTACAATAACCAGACTAGCTTGGTTAGCTAGCTAGCTAGCTGCTGTTGGTGTTTACAATGTCCTGTCGGCAGCATTGTATCTATAGCCATGCTGTTACAATAACCAGACTAGCTTGGTTAGCTAGCTAGCTGCTGTTGGTGTTTACAATGTCCTGTTGGCAGCATTGTATCTATAGCCATGCTGTTACAATAACCAGACTAGCTTGGTTAGCTAGCCTAGCTGCTGTTGGTGTTTACAATGTCCTGTTGGCAGCATTGTATCTATAGCCATGCTGTTACAATAACCAGACTAGCTTGGTTAGCTAGCTAGCTGCTGTTGGTGTTTACAAGTGTCCTGTTGGCAGCATTGTATCTATAGCCATGCTGTTACAATAACCAGACTAGCTTGGTCAGCTAGCTAGCTACTGCTGTTGGTGTTTACAATGTCCTGTCGGCAGCATTGTATCTATAGCCATGCTGTTACAATAACCAGACTAGCTTGGTTAGCTAGCTAGCTGCTGTTGGTGTTTACAATGTCCTGTTGGCAGCATTGTATCTATAGCCATGCTGTTACAATAACCAGACTAGCTTGGTTAGCTAGCTAGCTAGCTGCTGTTGGTGTTTACAATGTCCTGTTGGCAGCATTGTATCTATAGCCATGCTGTTACAATAACCAGACTAGCTTGGTTAGCTAGCTAGCTGCTGTTGGTGTTTACAATGTCCTGTCTGGCAGCATTGTATCTATAGCCATGCTGTTACAATAACCAGACTAGCTTGGTTAGCTAGCTAGCTGCTGTTGGTGTTTACAATGTCCTGTTGGCAGCATTGTATCTATAGCCATGCTGTTACAATAACCAGACTAGCTTGGTTAGCTAGCTAGCTGCTGTTGGTGTTTACAATGTCCTGTCGGCAGCATTGTATCTATAGCCATGCTGTTACAATAACCAGACTAGCTTGGTTAGCTAGCTAGCTGCTGTTGGTGTTTACAATGTCCTGTCGGCAGCATTGTATCTATAGCCATGCTGTTACAATAACCAGACTAGCTTGGTTAGCTAGCTAGCTGCTGTTGGTGTTTACAATGTCCTGTCGGCAGCATTGTATCTATAGCCATGCTGTTACAATAACCAGACTAGCTTGGTCAGCTAGCTAGCTACTGCTGTTGGTGTTTACAATGTCCTGTCGGCAGCATTGTATCTATAGCCATGCTGTTACAATAACCAGACTAGCTTGGTTAGCTAGCTAGCTGCTGTTGGTGTTTACAATGTCCTGTTGGCAGCATTGTATCTATAGCCATGCTGTTACAATAACCAGACTAGCTTGGTTAGCTAGCCTAGCTGCTGTTGGTGTTTACAATGTCCTGTTGGCAGCATTGTATCTATAGCCATGCTGTTACAATAACCAGACTAGCTTGGTTAGCTAGCCAGCTGCTGTTGGTGTTTACAATGTCCTGTTGGCAGCATTGTATCTATAGCCATGCTGTTACAATAACCAGACTAGCTTGGTCAGCTAGCTAGCTACTGCTGTTGGTGTTTACAATGTCCTGTCGGCAGCATTGTATCTATAGCCATGCTGTTACAATAACCAGACTAGCTTGGTTAGCTAGCTAGCTGCTGTTGGTGTTTACAATGTCCTGTCGGCAGCATTGTATCTATAGCCATGCTGTTACAATAACCAGACTAGCTTGGTTAGGCTAGCTAGCTGCTGTTGGTGTTTACAATGTCCTGTTGGCAGCATTGTATCTATAGCCATGCTGTTACAATAACCAGACTAGCTTGGTTAGCTAGCTAGCTGCTGTTGGTGTTTACAATGTCCTGTCGGCAGCATTGTATCTATAGCCATGCTGTTACAATAAGCAGACTAGCTTGGTCAGCTAGCTAGCTAACTGCTGTTGGTGTTTACAATGTCCTGTCGGCAGCATTGTATCTATAGCCATAGTGTTACAATAACCAGACTAGCTTGGTTAGCTAGCTAGCTGCTGTTGGTGTTTGCAATGTCCTGTTGGCAGCATTGTATCTATAGCCATGCTGTTACAATAACCAGACTAGCTTGGTTAGCTAGCTAGCTAGCTGCTGTTGGTGTTTACAATGTCCTGTCGGCAGCATTGTATCTATAGCCATGCTGTTACAATAACCAGACCTAGCTTGGTTAGCTAGCTAGCTGCTGTTGGTGTTTACAATGTCCTGTTGGCAGCATTGTATCTATAGCCATGCTGTTACAATAACCAGACTAGCTTGGTTAGCTAGCCAGCTGCTGTTGGTGTTTACAATGTCCTGTTGGCAGCATTGTATCTATAGCCATGCTGTTACAATAACCAGACTAGCTTGGTTAGCTAGCCTAGCTGCTGTTGGTGTTTACAGTGTCCTGTTGGCAGCATTGTATCTATAGCCATGCTGTTACAATAAGCAGACTAGCTTGGTCAGCTAGCTAGCTAACTGCTGTTGGTGTTTACAATGTCCTGTCGGCAGCATTGTATCTATAGCCATAATGTTACAATAACCAGACTAGCTTGGTTAGCTAGCTAGCTGCTGTTGGTGTTTACAATGTCCTGTCGGCAGCATTGTATCTATAGCCATGCTGTTACAATAACCAGACTAGCTTGGTTAGGCTAGCTAGCTGCTGTTGGTGTTTACAATGTCCTGTTGGCTGCATTGTATCTATAGCCATGCTGTTACAATAACCAGACTAGCTTGGTTAGCTAGCTAGCTGGCTGCTGTTGGTGTTTACAATGTCCTGTTGGCAGCATTGTATCTATAGCCATGCTGTTACAATAACCAGACTAGCTTGGTTAGCTAGCTAGCTAGCTGCTGTTGGTGTTTACAATGTCCTGTTGGCAGCATTGTATCTATAGCCATGCTGTTACAATAACCAGACTAGCTTGGTTAGCTAGCTAGCTGCTGTTGGTGTTTACAATGTCCTGTTGGCAGCATTGTATCTATAGCCATGCTGTTACAATAACCAGACTAGCTTGGTTAGCTAGCTAGCTGCTGTTGGTGTTTGCAATGTCCTGTTGGCAGCATTGTATCTATAGCCATGCTGTTACAATAACCAGACTAGCTTGGTTAGCTAGCTAGCTGCTGTTGGTGTTTGCAATGTCCTGTTGGCAGCATTGTATCTATAGCCATGCTGTTACAATAACCAGACTAGCTTGGTTAGCTAGCTAGCTGCTGTTGGTGTTTACAATGTCCTGTTGGCTGCATTGTATCTATAGCCATGCTGTTACAATAACCAGACTAGCTTGGTTAGCTAGCTAGCTAGCTGCTGTTGGTGTTTACAATGTCCTGTTGGCAGCATTGTATCTATAGCCATGCCTGTTACAATAACCAGACTAGCTTGGTCAGCTAGCTAGCTGCTGTTGGTGTTTACAATGTCCTGTTGGCAGCATTGTATCTATAGCCATGCTGTTACAATAACCAGACTAGCTTGGTTAGCTAGCTAGCTAGCTGCTGTTGGTTTTTGCAATGTCCTGTTGGCAGCATTGTATCTATAGCCATGCTGTTACAATAACCAGACTAGCTTGGTCAGCTAGCTAGCTGCTGTTGGTGTTTACAATGTCCTGTCGGCAGCATTGTATCTATAGCCATGCTGTTACAATAACCAGACTAGCTTGGTTAGCTAGCTAGCTGCTGTTGGTGTTTGCAATGTCCTGTTGGCAGCATTGTATCTATAGCCATGCTGTTACAATAACCAGACTAGCTTGGTTAGCTAGCTAGCTAGCTGCTGTTGGTGTTTACAATGTCCTGTCGGCAGCATTGTATCTATAGCCATGCTGTTACAATAACCAGACTAGCTTGGTTAGCTAGCTAGCTGCTGTTGGTGTTTACAGTGTCCTGTTGGCAGCATTGTATCTATAGCCATGCTGTTACAATAAGCAGACTAGCTTGGTCAGCTAGCTAGCTAACTGCTGTTGGTGTTTACAATGTCCTGTCGGCAGCATTGTATCTATAGCCATAATGTTACAATAACCAGACTAGCTTGGTTAGCTAGCTAGCTGCTGTTGGTGTTTACAATGTCCTGTCGGCAGCATTGTATCTATAGCCATGCTGTTACAATAACCAGACTAGCTTGGTTGGCTAGCTAGCTGCTGTTGGTGTTTACAATGTCCTGTTGGCTGCATTGTATCTATAGCCATGCTGTTACAATAACCAGACTAGCTTGGTTAGCTAGCTAGCTGGCTGCTGTTGGTGTTTACAATGTCCTGTTGGCAGCATTGTATCTATAGCCATGCTGTTACAATAACCAGACTAGCTTGGTTAGCTAGCTAGCTAGCTGCTGTTGGTGTTTACAATGTCCTGTTGGCAGCATTGTATCTATAGCCATGCTGTTACAATAACCAGACTAGCTTGGTTAGCTAGCTAGCTGCTGTTGGTGTTTACAATGTCCTGTTGGCAGCATTGTATCTATAGCCATGCTGTTACAATAACCAGACTAGCTTGGTTAGCTAGCTAGCTAGCTGCTGTTGGTGTTTGCAATGTCCTGTTGGCAGCATTGTATCTATAGCCATGCTGTTACAATAACCAGACTAGCTTGGTTAGCTAGCTAGCTGCTGTTGTTGTTTACAATGTCCTGTTACAAGTAGTATCAAGAATTGCACTTTTGATCTAAGAAATGCACCAAAGTCACTGAGAAAACTGTAATCACTTTCCCATTGGAATACAACCTAACAGACAAGAAGCCATTCTTTACAAAACAGTATGAATACAAACAATGGCAGGGCTGATTGGTGATGGGGAGGGTATGGGCCATTAACAAAGCCATCACCTACAGAGAGATGAACCTGGAGAAGAGTCCCCTAAGCAAGCTGGTCATTGTGCTCTAACATTGTGCTCACAAACATAAACACACCCCACAGAGCCCCTGGACAACAGCACAATTAGACCCAACCAAATCATGAGAAAACAACAAGATAATTACTTGACACATTGGAAAGAATTAACAAAAAAACAGAGAAAACTAGAATGCTATTTGGCCCTAAACAGAGAGTACACAGTGGCAGAATACCTGACCACTGTGACTGACCCAAACTTAAGGAAAGCTTTGACTATGTACAGACTCAGTGAGCATAAATGTCAAATGTGTGATTTCATGAACTGGTACATACAAGAAAACCAGGTTTTAAAGTTCTGTTCAATAGCCATCCTATCATTACAAAACATTTGAAAGGCTAAGTCTATCATCTCCTGAGAAGTGGTAACTATTCACATGAACTTTTCAAAGAGGTTTGGTGCCCCCTGGTGGCTGAACCCGAGATCAATGAGAGATCTTGTCAGAAAAATGCCAGAGTCCCACTTCTCTGTCATTGCACAAACTAGAGAGGGGGAAAAAATGTGTGAAAATCAATACAGATAATCCTTTAAAATGTGGGACATTTAGCCCACCGGGAAGTATTTTTAATCATTATTTGAATATTTCGGCAATTGGTCGAAAAAGTGACAGAGTGCCACCTCCGTGCACCTGGTATTATTTTGGGTTACCAGGCACGATTTTCAAAAGTGTCTTAAATGATATTCAGGGGACATACAGACATACATGCCCGCTATGGGAACACCATACTACGGCCCTAAGTCAATGGGGGCCGGCCTGAGGGATTTATGGAGGTTTAAAAAAGATTCTGGCCTGATCCATCCGTGCACCTGGTATTATTTTGGGTTACCAGGCACAATTTTCAAAAGTGTCTTAAATGATATTCAGGGGACATACAGACATACAGTGGGGAGAACAAGTATTTGATACACTTTATCATAGGTACACTTCAACTGTGAGAGACGGAATCTAAAACAAAAATCCAGAAAATCACATTGTATGATTATTAAGTAATTAATTTGCATTTGCATACTCTACTGTAGACCAGGGCCATATTCCCTATATAATACTCTACTTTAGACCAGAGCCCTATTCCCTATATAATACTCTACTTTAGACCAGGGCCATATTCCCTATACAATACTCTACTTTAGACCAGGGCCATATTCCCTATATAATACTCTACTGTAGACCAGGGCCATATTCCCTATATAATACTCTACTTTAGACCAGGGCCATATTCCCTGTATAATACTCTACTTTAGGCCAGGGCCCTATTCCCTATATAATACTCTACTTTAGACCAGGGCCCTATTCCCTATATAATACTCTACTGTAGACCAGGGCCATATTCCCTATATAATACTCTACTGTAGACCAGGGCCCTATTCCCTATATAATACTCTACTTTAGACCAGGGCCATATTCCCTATATAATACTCTACTTTAGACCAGGGCCCTATTTCCTATATAATACTCTACTGTAGACCAGGGCCCTATTCCCTATATAATACTCTACTGTAGACCAGGGCCATATTCCCTGTATAATACTCTACTTTAGACCAGGGCCCTATTCCCTATATCATCCTCTACTGTAGACCAGGGCCATATTCCCTATATAATACTCTACTTTAGACCAGGGCCCTATTCCCTATATAATACTCTACTTTAGACCAGGGCCCTATTCCCTATATAATACTCTACTTTAGACCAGGGCCCTATTCCCTATATAATACTCTACTTTAGACCAGGGCCCTATTCCCTATATAATACTCTACTGTAGACCAGGGCCCTATTCCCTATATAATACTCTACTGTAGACCAGGGCCCTATTCCCGATATAATACTCTACTGTAGACCAGGGCCCTATTCCCGATATAATACTCTACTGTAGACCAGGGCCCTATTCCCTATATAATACTCTACTGTAGACCAGGGCCATATTCCCTATATAATCCTCTAATTTAGACCAGGGCCCTATTCCCTATATAATACTCTACTTTAGACCAGGGCATTATTCCCTATATAATACTCTACTGTAGACCAGGGCCCTATTCCCTATATAATACTCTACTGTAGACCAGGGCCCTATTCCCTATATAATACTCTACTGTAGACCAGGGCCATATTCCCTATATAATCCTCCAATTTAGACCAGGGCCCTATTCCCTATATAATACTCTACTTTAGACCAGGGCCATATTCCCTATATAATACTCTACTGTAGACCATGGCCATATTCCCTATATAATACTCTACTGTAGACCAGGGCCCTATTCCCTATATAATACTCTACTTTAGACCAGGGCCATATTCCCTATATAATCCTCTAATTTAGACCAGGGCCCTATTCCCTATATAATACTCTACTTTAGACCAGGGCCATATTCCCTATGTTATACTCTACTGTAGACCAGGGCCCTATTCCCTATATAATACTCTACTTTAGACCAGGGCCCTATTCCCTATATAATCCTCTACTTTAGACCAGGGCCCTATTCCCTATATAATCCTCTACTGTAGACCAGGGCCCTATTCCCTATATAATACTCTACTGTAGACCAGGGCCATATTCCCTATATAATCCTCTACTTTAGACCAGGGCCCTATTCCCTATATAATACTCTACTTTGGACCAGGGCCATATTCCCTATGTTATACTCTACTGTAGACTAGGGCCCTATTCCCTATATAATACTCTACTTTAGACCAGGGCCCTATTCCCTATATAATCCTCTACTTTAGACCAGGGCCCCATTCCCTATATAATACTCTACTTTAGACCAGGACCCTATTCCCTATATAATACTTTACTTTAGACCAGGGCCCTATTCCCTATACAATACTCTACTTTAGACCAGGGCCCAATTCCTTATATAATACTCTACTTTAGACCAGAGCCCTATTCCCTATATAATACTCTACTGTAGACCAGGGCCATATTCCCTATATAATCCTCTACTTTAGACCAGGGCCCTATTCCCTATATAATACTCTACTTTAGACCAGAGCCCTATTCCCTATATAATACTCTACTTTAGACCAGGGCCCTATTCCCTATATAATACTCTACTGTAGACCAGGGCCCTATTCCCTATATAATCCTCTACTTTAGACCAGGGCCCTATTCCCTATATAATCCTCTACTTTAGACCAGGGCCCCATTCCCTATATAATACTCTACTTTAGATCAGGGCCCTATTCCATATATAATACTCTACTTTAGACCAGGGCCCTATCCCTATTCCCTATATAATCCTCTACTTTAGACCAGGACCCTATTCCCTATATAATACTCTACTTTAGACCAGGGACCTATTCCCTATATAATACTCAACTTTAGACCAGGGACCTATTCCCTATATAATCCTCTACTTTAGACCAGGGCCCCATTCCCTATATAATACTCTACTTTAGACCAGGGCCCTATTCCCTATATAATACTCTACTTTAGACCAGGGCCCAATTCCCTATATAATACTCTACTTTAGGCCAGGGCCCTATTCCCTATATAATCATCTACTGTAGACCAGGGCCCTATTGCCTATATAATACTCTACTTTAGACCAGAGCCCTATTCCCTATATAATACTCTACTTTAGACCAGGGCCCAATTCCTTATATAATACTCTACTTTAGACCAGAGCCCTATTCCCTAAATAATCCTCTACTTTAGACCAGGGCCCTATCCCTATTCCCTATATAATCCTCTACTTTAGACCAGGGCCCTATTCCCTATATAATACTCTACTTTAGACCAGGGCCCTATTCCCTATATAATACTCTACTGTAGAACAGGGCCCTATTCCCTATATAATACTCTACTTTAGACCAGGGCCCTATTCCCTATATAATACTCTACTTTAGACCAGGGCCCTATTCCCTATATAATCCTCTACTGTAGACCAGGGCCCTATTCCCTATATAATCCTCTACTTTAGACCAGGGCCCTATTCCCTATATAATACTCTACTGTAGACCAGGGCCATATTCCCTATATAATCCTCTACTTTAGACCAGGGCCCTATTCCCTATATAATACTCTACTTTAGACCAGAGCCCTGACAGACAGACAGACAGTGTGTTATAACAGAGTGATCTCACTAGGTGACAAGGTGAGTCTCTTCTCCCTGACAGACAGACAGACAGACAGACAGACAGACAGACAGACAGACAGACAGACAGACAGACAGACAGACAGACAGACAGACAGACAGACAGACAGACAGACAGACAGACAGACAGACAGTGTGTTATAACAGAGTGACCTCACTAGGTGACAAGGTGAGTCTGTTGTTTCATTCAATTTCACATAATAAGGATATTTCATATTTTCAAGTTCAGAAGTCAGAACCCATCACCTGCTATGTAAAAGAGACAGAAGAATGCACAATGGTCAATGCTATCTGGGATCCTTGGGACATCCCTACCCTAAACCCTAACCTTAAACCCCTAACCTTAACCCCTTTAAATGTCAACTTCAACAGGCTAGGGACGTCCCAAGGATGTATCTCTATCTCTTTACATTGCTTATTTATATTCAGTGGCCTGACTGCGTCCAGACTGTCAAAGGCCCATCCTGTTAGATCTGAACCTAATGGAGCTTGGAGTGATCGGATGACAGAAGTCACATTTAGGTACCAGGTGTAACTGAGGCCATAGATGCTCCATATCCATTACTTTTTATGTTTTATATAATATGACTAAATGTGTTTATTTCTGTGTTGCAGGGGCAGTCAAGAAATGGAACAGTAAGGCCACAGAACATGACATAAGCAGAGCTGTGGGAAACCACCTCAAGCCCCTGGTAGAGCCGGGGGTGGTGTTTACCACTCCACCAGCAGAGCTGTGGGAGACCACCTCAAGCCCCTGGTAGAGCCGGGGGTGGTGTTTACCACTCCACCAGCAGAGCTGTGGGAGACCACCTCAAGCCCCTGGTAGAGCCGTGTTTACCACTCCACCACGCCTTCAGCAGGCTGGAAAAGTGATACTGTTTTTCATACTAAGAGGGACCAAGAGTCTGTTGATTGGTCATTGGGTTCATTTGTTGAAATCAAATCAAGCTTTATTTATACAGCACATTTCAGACATGGTGCAACACAATGGCTTCACAGGAAAAAACAGTGAAAATAAACAGAAATATTGAGGATAAAAAAACAAAGAACAACTGAAAGACTAATGAGCATTGCAAAGGAAATGCCATTGATTAAAATATTAACAATATGATGCTACATCCAACCCAAAACATAACTTGATTTTTAGGAGGGGCTCTGAAAGATACTATGGGGGCATCGGCTGGAAAAGTGGGATTGATCCATTTGTTTGTTTCAGTTTTCAGTGTTTGAATCCTTTGAAGTATTGTTGATTTCAAAATGTTTCATTTTCAACATATGAACTGGGTTGGTTGAAAAATGATACTAAACTTACATACCAGCACTATTTTGACATAGTGGGAGATATACTGAATTCATACTGTTTTTCATACTAAAGATGGACCAAGATATGTGTTGCTTTTGCACATTTTTATTCATTGGTTTAGCAAGAGTCTGTTGATTGGTCAGTCATTGGGTTCATTTGTTTTGCAATTTGTTTTAAAATATGTTCAAATCAAATCAAGCTTTATTTATACATCACATTAAAAATATATATATATATTTAGCAAACAGAAGATTAACAACTGAAAGACAAATAAGCCTAAAGAAATGCCATTGATTAAAATATTAACAATTGGATGCAACATCCAACCCAAAATATAAGCTTGTTTTACTACATTGTTATAAAGAAAACCAGAAATAACACTTAATAGCGAACTAACAAAGAGTCACTGACAACTAAACAGGTGGGGTTTTACTGACTAACGAGGTGACACCATCAGTGCGTCCTACGAGCTAACGAGCTATACGTGCTAACGAGCTAACGAGTTATACGTGCTAACGAGCTATACGCGATAAAGTCCAACCTCAAAACATAAATGGCTAACCAAAGCCTGTAACACCTTCCCCCTTAAACTATCATTATGACATCATGGATGAATTCTAGAATATACTATATAGCCTAGAAACCTGGTTAAACTATCATTGTGACATAATGGATGAATTCTAGAATATACTATATAGCCTAGAAACCTGGTTAAACTATCATTATGACATCATGGATGAATTCTAGAATATACTACACTGCTCAAAAAAATAAAGGGAACACTTAAACAACACAATGTAACTCCAAGTCAATCACACTTCTGTGAAATCAAACTGTCCACTTAGGAAGCAACACTGATTGACAATAAATTTCACATGCTGTTGTGCAAATGGAATAGACAAAAGGTGGAAATTATAGGCAATTAGCAAGACACCCCCAATAAAGGAGTGATTCTGCAGGTGGTGACCACAGACCACTTCTCAGTTCCTATGCTTCCTGGCTGATGTTTTGGTCACTTTTGAATGCTGGCGGTGCTCTCACTCTAGTGGTAGCATGAGACAGAGTCTACAACCCACACAAGTGGCTCAGGTAGTGCAGCTCATCCAGGATGGCACATCAATGCGAGCTGTGGCAAGAAGGTTTGCTGTGTCTGTCAGCGTAGTGTCCAGAGCATGGAGGCGCTACCAGGAGACAGGCCAGTACATCAGGAGACGTGGAGGAGGCCGTAGGAGGGCAACAACCCAGCAGCAGGACCGCTACCTCCGCCTTTGTGCAAGGAGGAGCACTGCCAGAGCCCTGCAAAATTACCTCCAGCAGGCCACAAATGTGCACAGAACTGAACTAAAGAAGCGGATAGAAATACTAGGAGAGAGGGGAAAACCTACACAGAACTGAACTGAATCAAAGATGGAGGATAGAAATACTAGGAGAGAGGGGAACCCCTACACAGAACTGAACTGAATCAAAGATGGAGGATAGAAATACTAGGAGAGAGGGGAAATCCTACACAGAACTAAACTGAATCAAAGGTGGAGGATAGAAATACTAGGAGAGAGGGGAACCCCTACACAGAACTGAACTGAATCAAAGATGGCGGACAGAAATACTAGGATGGAAGCAACTGTAAGGGATTATAACGTCATAAAAAAATTATGCAAAAACATGTACAGTTGACAGGAATGTTAGTTCATGTAGAGACAAACGATTATGCATTTTTTTAACATAAAATTAATTTACGAAAATCGCGATTTAGCCAGCTAGCTGACTATCTTTATGGGTGTTGTGACATGAGTATGACATTGTAATTCTGGTTGTTTTAGGGACTCATGAAACAACCAGCGAACCAGGCTGCCATTTTGTGAAACAGTGGATGTATAGAATCTAGCTAGCTGAAGAATTTACTGCAAATTGAATGTACAATTTTGTAAGCTTGCCTTGCTGATATTTACCATGCAGATAGATGAAATAACATAGCTAGCTATGTTCTTGTTTATTGTGCAGTGGATGATTAAAATCCCCGTATGCCCATGGATGTGTAGCTAGCTATCTAGCCGATCTGTGTATGGACCCAACCGTTTGGTATACATATTAGTTCAGAACCTAGCTATGAACCTCAGCTATCATAGCCAGTTGTATCAACTTCAAAACAGCCTGAATGACATTAATGAAGCCTATGGATTGAGTAGAATATAATATCATGTTGTGCCAAGGATGCAAGTCGTTATTGTAGTTATTACCATGCATGAGATCCCCACATTGTAGCCTGTACATTTAATATATTCACTGATCATGTACTCTACCTTGGCAAATAAATGTGCAGTTTAGGTATGAATGTCTTTCAGATTATTTTTCAGTCATATCCAATACCAGGAGAATCAAATTCCAGTCTTTGAATGATGCTGTGTCTGCATGTATGTATTACAATTATACACTTCAACAGTGTTTACCAATCTTGGTCCTAGGACATCAATGGTTACACATTGTAACTAATAGACTAGAAACAGGATTTAACTAGTTAATTCATATATACAGAAATATAATGTTAAAAAACAGTACACTACACTTCCTATGCATCATGTAAATACTCCAACACCGGTTCATCTCAACATCTAATGCCCTTCATCTGCATTGATCTGATAAACACAGGATAGGTGGAGTATTTCATCACATTACACTTAATTTCAACCAGTAGAGAATGTGAAACGCTTTATTGAAAAGCTCATTATCCAAGTGTTATAAATACAAGTTCAATCTGTACTTCAATGCACATCTGTTGTGAATTATAAAAACAGAGGAAGAAAGAGGCGGCGGGAGAGGTATAAAAGACAGAAAGGGAAAGAGGTAAGCACATAGGCGCAGGGAAGGCAGCACATTAAATATTCTCTCAGTTCATCACAATTACATAATAGTGTCTCACATCGGCCTAAAGGTTATCTTAAATGCAGGTGAGGTGGCGATGATGGGACTGGGGGTTGGCATCCTCTCACATCAAAACATATCTGCAGACGAGAGACAGATGGAGAGAGAGAGCATGTTTAAGCCTTGTGTTTTTATTTTTTATTCTAACAGTGTTAGTCATCAATCAGGAGGTGAAATGCAAAACTGACCTTGGATCATTAACTCTGGGACTACTGCATCTATCTGTATTTCAATGTAAAGCATCTCTTTAATAATACTTCCTGTATAATATAAACTGACCTGGGATCATTAACTCTGGGAATACTGCATCTCTGTCTGTATTTCAATGTAAAGCATCTCTTTAATAATACTTCCTGTATAATATAAACTGACCTTGGATCATTAACTCTGGGACTACTGCATCTATCTGTATTTCAATGTAAAGCATCTCTTTAATAATACTTCCTGTATAATATAAACTGACCTTGGATCATTAACTCTGGGACTACTACATCTCTCTGTATTTCAACTTCCTGTTGACCTGACCAAGTGACCTCTCAACTCTGATCATGCTGTGCCCTCTATGTAGCCAGTTCAGATGCAGGAGGGGTTCACTGACACAGCTGATATAACCTAGAGGATTTAGGGAGAAGGGAAGAGAGGGATGAAGTGGAGGAGAGCGACTGTTATTGAGAAAATAAGGTAGTTAAAGCGACAGTGTTCAACAGGAATCTGTGTGTGGCCTCACCTGGTGTCCACACCACACTAAGTGGCTGCAGAGTACTTAATGCTGAAAAACATGAACGGACACACAAGGACAAACAATATAGCGTAGTTATAGAAATAATGAAGTGTCTTACTATTCTCCATGGTTGGCCCTCTTGCCTATTCTTTGAAGGTGGAAGGAGCCACAGTTATACACCTGAGCCTGCTTACTACACAACACAATCCATAAATCAGATTGATACATGAGTGTGTAGGTGTATAGGGTGTCTAATTGTTCTACATTTTTTCAATATGGGTGATTTAAAACAGCCTGTTTTGTTTTTGCACAGACATCACACCCTTACCTAAACAGCACCCTCACATGAGAAGTAGAAATCAAAGGGAGAGAAACTAGCTAAGTAAATGGAAGAATACTCTTATTGTAATGTGGATGGCTCTTAAAAGAGCCTTTGGTTGTGCATAGTGTAGTCTATAGTGTTGCCAGGGAACAGTACCCTCTTTGAAGAAGTAGGAGGTGAAGATCTCCTGCACACGGATTGCCTCTCTTGCTGCGTTGTTGGACCCCATCCTTGAAACATCCTGCAGAGCAGCAGACTCCTCCTCTGGGACACGGCGGCGAGCTGCAGATCCCCTCCTGGTCCTCGTGTCCATCCTCATGAAGTTACGCAGGACACAGGTAGCCTTCACACATCTGAATTCCTCCAGGAGGCAGTCCCAGATGACCCTGGTCACCCAACCTTGCAGTGCCCTACACGGTAACTGTAGGCAATCGTTTTGAAGGAATCTCCAGTTACAAGGTATCTGTAGGAATATGGAAGACAATGTAATTATTAGACTGTTACATCACCAGGTCATTGTGGATTACTAAAGTATAATATCCCTGATAACAAATCATGATAACATTGGATTGATAGATGCATGGGCACACATATGTACATGTGTAGCATGTGACAATAACAGGATCATATCAAGGATGGCATCACAAATGAATACATAAATACCACTTGAAGCGTGATGATGAGTTGATCATTTGAATCAGCTGTGCAGTGCTGAGACAAAAACAACAATGTGCCTCTGAGTCCCCAGGACTGAGAACCACTGCTCTTCATTGGGACCTCTTCATATGTAGACTGGCTTTCATAGCGCTCTTTATCTGAGGACAGAAAACCTCACAAGAAACACACTTCATTATAGTCAAATTACACCACACTGAATATTATGTTACTATTATCTCCGTCCTCACGTCTAGGGACAGGAACTACACAAAAGTACCTGCCCTATCCAGAATAGCCTCCTCTCTCACTGACAGTTGGGGCTGCTATCCTTTCACCCTCCTCCATGGCTGTTAGCTAGCTACCTACAAATGCATTGGAGTTTGTTTTTTACAGTGATAAATACATCAAGATAGCTAGCTAATATGAAGTTAGGTATCTGGTGATATTTAATTCACTTAGCTAGCTATCTATCTATCTATACAGAATGTGAAGTTGGCTGGATAGCTAGATATCTATCTATACAGAATGTGAAGTTGGCTAGATAGCTAGCTATCTATCTATACAGAATGTGAAGTTGGCTAGATAGCTAGCTATCTATCTATACAGTATTTGAAGTTGGTTAGATAGCTAGCTAGCCAACTAGCTAGCTCATTTAGCAGCTCATTAGAGTTAGCCTGCACTGTAGCTAGTTAGCAAATAATACATCGTTGTTTCTTTACATTTCCAAAATCTATTTACTTACTTGAATAGGTTCTCCCAGCCATGTGGACAACTGGAAACAGGGCAGCAAAGTTTGTCCCCAGAGCGTTTTAGAGGATATTACTATTGAACTATGTACCCATTTAATAACCAGACCTCCATACAAACTTGCTCTGCTGAATTCTTGACGGAGTCACAACGGGCGGCCTAAGCGGCACACAGCAGTTTACCGCTATTTATCTAGTGTACATTCACCCTCAGTCACCTTGTCCTAGAGAGATTTACATGGTTATCAAAACGTCACACCAGGGTAAGCCTATACAAAACACAGCCCTGTGGGAAAAATGAATGGTGGAAAAACGATGTGAACCATTTCCCTGTTTGACCTGTAGTTGTTATGGATATTATGACTCTACAGCGCCCCCCAGTGGACGGGTCACAATATGTTCCATTGATAAAGCAGACTTTATTTACCCTCCATGACGGGTCACAATATGTTCCATTGATAAAGCAGACTTTATTTAACCTCCATGACGGGTCACAATATGTTCCATTGATAAAGCAGACTTTATTTAACCTCCATGACGGGTCACAATATGTTCCATTGATAAAGCAGACTTTATTTAACCTCCATGACGGGTCACAATATGTTCCATTGATAAAGCAGACTTTATTTAACCTCCATGACGGGTCACAATATGTTCCATTGATAAAGCAGACTTTATTTAACATCCATGACGGGTCACAATATGTTCCATTGATAAAGCAGACTTTATTTAACCTCCATGACGGGTCACAATATGTTCCATTGATAAAGCAGACTTTATTTAACCTCCATGACGGGTCACAATATGTTCCATTGATAAAGCAGACTTTATTTAACCTCCATGACATCTTGTTTTTACATGACGTTGTAGATTGCAGCGGTATATAGTATGTATTTAGGATGTTTTCAGCGTGTTTTTAACTCTTTCAGACAATGGATTAATCACAATTTTTAAAAAACAGTACACTAACATTACATTAAGTAAACTACATTTTGACAGCCCAAACAAAAACACAAATTCTCTGTCAGAAACACAAGTCAGAACACAGCCTCTCTATTCTCTCATGTGTTTTCAGGTCCTCTGACTGGGAAAATGTCTTTCCACAATGAGAGCAGTGGTATGTCTCCTTCTCCTGTGTATTTGTATGTATTCTTTCATGCTCTTTCAGGTACCTTAACCGGGTAAATCTCTTTCCACACTGGGAGCAGCGGTACATCTTCTTACCTGTGTATGTTCTCTCATGCTGGTTCAGGTTTCCTAACTGGGCAAAATGATTTCCACAATGGGAACATTGGAAAGGCTTTTCTCCTGTGTGTGTCCTCTCATGCCTTTCCACGCTCCCTAACCACCTAAAACTCTTTCCGCACAAGGAGCAGTGGTAAGGCTTCTCTTCTGTGTGTATTTTCTTATGTGTTTTCAGGCTCCCTAACTGAGTACAACTCTTTCCACACTGGGAGCAGTGATGTCGTCCAGCTGGTTTGGACGTCTCTGGGTCTGGTTCCCCTGAAGGACTCTTCCTGCTGTCCAAAGGAGAGTCTGGTGTCTCTCCTGTCAAAGACAAACATATTATTTAATTTAACAGAGACCTGAATGAATCCTCGACATGATAAAACTTCCTATGACGTTTAATCTAGACTAGATCCCTCAATCACCTGAAGTCAGTTTTCACAAGTATTATAAAACCGACTTCAAAATGCAGGTCTCTGTGTGCTTCTTAGGATGTCCAGGCAGGTGATTCACTTCTAACTTAAGTCTTGCAGGTGTTTACATGGTTTGACACATCTGCCAGGTGATCCACTTCTAACTTAAGTCTTGCAGGTGTTTACATGGTTTGACACATCTGCCAGGTGATTCACTTCTAACTTAAAAACTTCTTCTGGCTGCAAGCCCGACGTCGGTACACTTATGACAACAGCCAGCTCAAGTGCAGGGCGCGAAATTCAAAATATATATTTTTTAAATATTTAACTTTCACACATTAACAAGTCCAATACAGCATATGAAAGGTACACATCTTGTGAATCCAGCCAACATGTCCGATTTTTAAAATGTTTTACAGCGAAAACACCACGTATATTTATGTTAGCTCACCACCAAATACAAAAAGGACAGACATTTTTCACAGCACAGGTAGCATGCACAAAGCCAACCTAACTAACCAAGAACCAACCAAACTAACCAAGAAACAACTTCATCAGATGACAGTCTTATAACATGTTATACAATAAATCTATGTTTTGTTCGAAAATGTGCATATTTAGAGCTGAAATCAGTGGTTACACATTGTGCTAAGGTAGCATCTTTTTCCCAGAACGTCCGGATATTTTTCTGACTCTCACATATTCTGACCAAATAACTATTCATAAACATTACTAAAAAATACATGTTGTATAGGAAATGATAGATACACTAGTTCTTAATGCAATCGCAGTGTTAGAATTCTAAAAATAACTTCATTACGACATAAGGCTTACGTTATGGCGAGCGAGTGCCCAAAACCTGGGCGCAAAACTAATAGTACACAGTTCGACAGATATATGAAATAGCATCATAAAATGGATCCTACTTTTGCTGATCTTCCATCAGAATGTTGTACAAGGGGTCCTTTGTCCAGAACAATCGTTGTTTGGATTTAGAACGTCCTTTTTCCCTCTTGAATTAGCAAGCGCACTAGCCAAGTGGCGCGAAGCTCTCCTTCCTGAACAAAGGCACACAACGCAACACGCCTAACGTCCCGAATAAATTTCAATAATCTAATAAAACTATATTGAAAAAACATACTTTACGATGATATTGTCACATGTATCAAATAAAATCAAAGCCGGAGATAGTAGTCGCCTATAACGACAGCATTTCAGAAGGCAATTCCAGGTCCATCCTCGCGCTTTCCAGAAAACAGGAAATGGGTGACACGTCATTCCAAGAGGATTTATTCCATCTCAGACCAAGTTATACACTCCATTTCTTCTCTCACTGCCTCTTGACATCTAGGGGAAGGTGTATGACGTGCATGTATACTAATACGTATCATGCCCATTTATAGGCAGGACCTAGAACAGAGAATAGTTTTCAGACTTTCCACTTCCTGGTCAGGAAGTTTGTGCCAAATGAGTTCTTTTTTACTCACAGATATAATTCAAACGGTTTTAGAAACTAGAGAGTGTTTTCTATCCAATAGTAATAATAATATGCATATTGTACGAGCAAGAATTGAGTACGAGGCCGTTTGAAATGGGCACCTTTTATCAGAGCTACTCAATACTGCCCCTGCAGCCAGAAGAAGTTAAGTCTTGCAGGTGTTGACATGGTTTGACACATCTGCCAGGTGATTCACTTCTACTTTAAGTCTTGCAGGTGTTGACATCGTTTGATCTGCCAGGGGATCCACTTCTAACTTAAGTCTTGCAGGTGTTTACATGGTTTGACACATCTGCCAGGTGATCGAAAAATCAGTACCAGCGTATTATTATTACTTTGTTGTACTTTTACCCCTTTTTCGTGAAATCCAATTGTAACTCCCCTCCGGACTCGGGGGAGAGGCGAAGATCGAGAGCCATGCATCCCCCGAAACACGACCCTGCCAAGCCACACTGCACTTCTTGACACACTGCTCGCTTAAAACTTCTTATGGCTGAGATCCCGGTAACGGGATCGATATGACAACAGCCAGTGAAAGTGCATGGCGCCAAATTCAAACAACAGAAATCTCATAATTAAAATTCCTCATACATACATGTATCTTAAACCATTTTAAAGGTAACCTTGTTGTTAATCCCACCAAAGTGTCCGATTTCAAATAGGCTTTACAGCGAAAGCACCAAAAACGATTATGTTAGGTCACCGCCAAATCACAGACAAACACAGTCATTTTTACGGCCAAAGACAAGAGTCACAAAAAGCACAAATAGAGATAGAATTAATCACTAACCTTTAATGATCGTCATCAGATGACACTCATAGGACTTCATGTTACACAATACATGCATGTTTTGCTTGATAAAGTTCATATTTATATAAAAAAATCTGAGTTTACATTCACACATTCGTGTTACATTCACTAGTTCCAAAAACATCCAGTGATTTTGCGTAGCCACATCGATTCAACAGAAACACTCATCATAAATGTAGATGAAAATACAAGTTATACACATGGAATTATAGATATACCTCTCCTTAATGCAACCGCTGTGTCAGATTTAAAAAAAACTTTACGTAAAAAGCAAACCATGCAATGATCTGAGACGGCGCTCAGAACAATAGACAAATTAGCCGCCATGTTGCAGTCAACAGAAACCAGAAAATACATGATAAATATTCCCTTACCTTTGATGATCTTCATCAGAATGCACTCCCAGGAATCCCAGGTCCACAATAAATGCTTGATTTGTTCGATAATGTCCGTTATTTATGTCCAATTAGCTACTTTTGTTAGCGCGTTTGGTAAACAAATCCAAAGTCACAAAGTGCGTTGCCTAAAAGCTGACGAAATGTCCAAAAGTTCAGTAACAGTCAGTAGAAACATGTCAAACGATATATTGAATCAATCTTTAGAATGTTTTTAACATAAATCTTGAATAACGTTCCAACTGGAGAATTACATTGACTTCGGATGAGCGATGGAACAGAGCATGGTTAGAGGATGGTCAGGTCATGGCAGACTTGACGAATTCCCCTCTCATTCGGCCCCCCTTCACAGTAGAGGCATCAGACAAAGTTCTACAGACTGTTGACATCTAGTGGAAGCCAAAAACTCATCCACATCTCGCTGTGATTTCAATAGGATCTTGGTTGAAAATCGACCAGCCTCATAATTCCCACTTCCTGTTTGGATTTTTTTCTCAGGTTTTTCCCTGCCATATGAGTTCTGTTATACTCACAGACATCATTCAAACAGTTTTAGAAACTTCAGAGTGTTTTCTATCCAATATGAATAATACTATGCATATATTAGCAACTGGGACTGAGGAGCAGGCAGTTTACTATGGGCACCTCTGTGCACCTTTCATCCAAGCTAGTCAATACTGCCCCTGCACCCATAAGAAGTTAACCCTGGAAGCCAGCCACACCAATGTGTCGGAGGAAACACCGTCCAGCTGGCGACCGAAGTCAGCGTGCATGCGCCCGGCCGCCACAAGGAGTCGCTAGAGCGCGATGGGACAAGGACATCCCGGCCGGCCAAACCCTCCCCTGACCTGGACAATACTGGGACAATTGTGCGCCGCCTCTATGAGACTCCCAATCACAGCTGGTTGTGATACAGCCTGGATTAGAACCAGGGACTGTAGGGCCAATGACAAGCATACCCATAACATGATGCAGCCACCACCATGCTTGAAAATATGAAGAGTGGTAGTCAGTGATGTGTTGGATTTTCCCCAAACATAAAACACTTTGTATTCAGGATATAAAGTTAATTTCTTTGCCAATTATTTTTGCAGTATTACTTTAGTGCCTTATTGCAAACAGGATAAATGTTTTGTAATAAAACAAATTCTGTACAGGCTTCCTTCTTTTCACTCTGTCATTTAGGTTAGTATTGTGGAGTAACTACAATGTTGTTGATCCATCCTCAGTTTTGTCCTATCACAACCTTTAAACACTAACTATTTTAAAGTCACCATAGGCCTCATGGTGAAATCCCTGAGCGGTTTCCTTCCTCTCCAGCAACTGAGTTAGGAAGGACGCCTGCATCTTTGTAGTGACTGGTTGTATTGATACATCATCTAAAGTGTCATTAATAACTTCACCATGCTCAAAGGGATATTCACCAATAGGTGTCTTTCTTTGCGAGGCATTAGACAACCTACCTGGTCTTTGTGGTTGAATCTGTGTTTGAAATTCACTGCTCGACTGAGGGACATTACAGATAATTGTATGTGTGGGGTACAGAGATGAGGTAGTCATTCAAAAATCATGTTAAACACTATTATTGCACACAGAGTGAGTCCCTGCAACTTATTATGTGACTTGTTAAGCAACATCTTTACTCCTGAACTTATTTAGGCTTTTAATTACATTTGTAAACATTTCCAAAAACATAATTCCACTTTGACATTATGGGGTATTGAATCCATTTAACCCCAGTATCTCTACTTGCACATTCATCTTCTGCTATTCACATTCCCTACCATTCCAGTGTTTAATTGCTATATTGTAATTACTTCGCCACCATGGTCTATTTATTGCCTAACCTCTCTTATCCTACCTTATTTGCACATGCTGTATATAGATTTTTCTATCTATTCAATCTAATAGTATCAGTAAAATCTGTTGAAATAAAACCAGAGATAAATATACCTAACATTGTGCAATCTAATAGCATCAGTAAAATCTGTTGAAATAAAACCACAGATAAATATACCTAACATAGTACAATCTAATAGCATCAGTAAAATCTGTTGAAATAAACCACAGATAAATATACCTAACATAGTACAATCTAGTAGCATCAGTAAAATCTGTTGAAATAAAACCACAGATGAATATACCTAACATAGTACAATCTAATAGCATCAGTAAAATCTGTTGAAATAAAACCACAGATAAATATACCTAACATAGTACATCTATTAAACAATACATCACAATACAGCAGAAATAGTTACACATTATAGAGATCCATTCCTGGATGTACAGGTCTGTTGGATAAACCTTCAGAAATAGTTACACATTATAGAGATCCATTCCTGGATGTACAGGTCTGTTGGATAAACCTTCAGAAATAGTTACACATTATAGAGATCCATTCATGGATGTACAGGTCTGTTGGATAAACCTTCAGAAATAGTTACACATTATAGAGATCCATTCCTGGATGTACAGGTCTGTTGGATAAACCTTCAGAAATAGTTACACATTATAGAGATCCATTCATGGATGTACAGGTCTGTTGGATAAACCTTCAGAAATAGTTACACATTATAGAGATCCATTCCTGGATGTACAGGTCTGTTGGATAAACCTTCAGAAATGTCCGCTGCTGATTTCTTCCAGGTGTCCATAGCGGACACCCTGGTCCTGTGAATCCTGGCCGTGGACAAATTCTCAGTCAGAAACACAAGTCAGAACACAGCCTCTCTATTCTCTCGTGTGTTTTCAGGTCCTCTGACTGGGAAAATGTCTTTCCACAATGAGAGCAGTGGTATGTCTTCTCCTCCTGTGTATTAGTATGTTGGAAAGGCTTCTCTCCTGTGTGTGTTCTCTCATGCGTTTTCAGACTCCCTGATCACCTAAAACTCTTTTCACACTGGGAACATTGGAAAGGTTTTTCTCCTGTGTGTGTTCTCTCATGCGTTTTCAGGTCCTCTGACTGGGAAAATGTCTTTCCACAATGAGAACAGTGGTATGTCTTCTCCTCCTGTGTATTAGTATGTTGGAAAGGCTTCTCTCCTGTGTGTTTTCTCTCGTGCTTTTTCAGACTCCCTGACCACATAAAACTCTTTTCACACTGGGAACATTGGAAAGGTTTTTCTCCTGTGTGTGTTCTCTCATGCGTTTTCAGACTCACTAACCACCTAAAACTCTTTCCACAGTGAGAACAGTGATACGGCGTTTCTCCTGTGTGTTTTCTCTCATGCATTTTCAGATACCTTGACCACCCAAAACTCTTTCCAAAGTGAGAACAGTGATACGGCTTTTCTCCTGTGTGTATTCTCTCATGCATTTTCAGACTCCCTGAACACCTAAAACTGTTTTCACAGTGAGAACAGTGATACGGCTTTTCTCCTGTGTGTATTCTCTCATGCATTTTCAGGTTCCCTGACCACCTAAAACTCCTTCCACAGTGAGAACAGTGGTAGGGCTTTTCTCCTGTATGTATTCTCTCATGCCCAACCAGGGCCCCTAACTGAGTAAAATTCTTTCCACAGTGAGAACAGTGATACGGCGTTTCTCCTGTGTGTATTCTCTCATGCGTTTTCAGACTCCCTAACCACCTAAAACTCTTTCCACAGTGGGAGCAGTGGTGTTGGTTAGGCGTCTCTGGGTCTGTTTCCTCTGAGGAACTCTTCCCGTTGTCAGTCTGGTCTCTCTCCTGCCAAAAGACAAACAGATTATTTAGTTAAACAGAGACCTGAATGAAGCCTGCATTAAATAAAATTGTCTTCCTATGAGGTTTAATCTAGACTAGATCCTTCAATAACCTGAGGTCCGTCTTCACAACCTTACATCATTAAAAATAAACTTGGTGACGGTGAGATTTAAAAACAAATAATGTAGAGCTCCAAATCTAATCTCTCAGGGAATGTCATGTTTATAGGCTGAGCAGAGCTCTATAATAATAGATAATGTCATGTTTATAGGCTGAACAGAGATGGTTGTTTGCCATTCTGTGAGACAATTAAGTTGTGATTTTGTGGTGGGGGGGACTCTGATGGTATACACATGTTACAGTTAAGCAATAAGACCCGAGGAAGTGTGGTATATGGCCAATATAGCATGGTTAAAGACTGTCCTTATGCACGACGCAACGCAGAGTGCCTGGATACAGCCCTTAGCCGTGGTATATTGGCCATATATCACAAAACCCTGAGGTGGATTATTGCATTTATAAACTGGTTACCAACGTAATTAGAGCAGTAAAAATACATGTTTTGTCATACCCATGGTATACGGCCTGATATACCACGGCTGTCAGCCAATCAGCATTCAGGGCTTTAACATTATATTATCACATAAATTCCTATAGTACAGAACAACATTTTCAAGTATAGAATTTCAGTAGCATGCTGCTTAAAAACCACACAATCATTCAAAACCTTTAGAGAGTTAGAGCCCGTTTTTAAGACAGTACTTACTGGTGGTAATCAGATCTCCTGACTCCTCTGTCAATATGACCGTTATCTCTCCCTCTTTCTCCTTCTTCACTCCAAAAACTGCATCCTCCTCTTTCTCTTCCTCCTCCTCTTCTTTTACTGTAACATCTTCCTCCTCTTTCACTCTGAACGCGTCTTCCTCTTCTTTCACTGTAACAGCCTCATCCTCTACTTCTTGTTTTACTGTAACACCCTCCTCTTCCTCCTCGACAATGTTCAGCCCCAGAGCTTCTTTCTCCGTCCAGCAGACCGCCTCTTCTTTAACTGGAGGGGGGATGTTTAGGGAGCTCATGGTCGGAGATGTTAGCTAGCTAGTTAGCATTAGCGACTAGCCTAGCGCTAGGCAAATTTAAGACGTCTGCCTGACTAACAACGTAAATATGAAAATAAATGGGGCAACTCGCTATAAAACAGAAGTATGTCTAAAACACATAGGCAAATATGCACTGAAACAGTCTGAACAGCTTGAATGTTTAGGCCATGTCGCCTAGCAAGCTACTGAAGTGACTGACTCGCTGTTGTTGTTGAAGTGTCCCGTCCACTAGATTATACGTCACACTGGCAGCATCGTCATCAGCTGACTGGAGTGGGTAACGCAGTCTAAGGAAATGTTTATTTTATTTCCTGACAAAAAATTGTATTTTAAAATGTATTTAATTAAATAATATTATATTGATACGTCCAAAAGAAAGCATGTGTTGATTGATTAGTGAAGATTTGTAATGAATGAGAATTTAAACTTTACATCTAACGCTGCATTTAAGGCAATGTCATATTCATTCAGTCAAACAAACGCTCTGCAGCAACTGGTTTAACAGTGATCTACGTTCTATGAAAGCAGCTGGGAGCAAACTGGAGAATAGCTAGAGGAAAACAACGCTAACTGTGCATCCCCAGTCCCTGGTATATCACCAGACTGCATACAAACCTAACTGCATCCCCAGTCCCTGGTATATCACCAGACTGCATACAAACCTAACTGCATCCCCAGGCCCTGGTATATCACCAGACTACATACAAACCTAACTGCAGGCCCTGGTATATCACCAGACTACATACAAACCTAACTGCATGCATAGTCCCTGGTATATCACCAGACTGCATACAAACCTAACTGCATCCCCAGTCCCTGGTATATCACCAGACTGCATACAAACCTAACTGCATCCCCAGTCCCTGGTATATCACCAGACTGCATACAAACCTAACTGCATCCCCAGTCCCTGGTATATCACCAGACTGCATACAAACCTAACTGCATGCATAGTCCCTGGTATATCACCAGACTGCATACAAACCTAACTGCATGCATAGTCCCTGGTATATCACCAGACTGCATACAAACCTAACTGCATCCCCCGTCCCTGGTATATCACCAGACTGCATACAAACCTAACTGCATCCATAGTCCCTGGTATATCACCAGACTGTACAAACCTAACTGCATGCATAGTCCCTGGTATATCACCAGACTGCATACAAACCTAACTGCATCACCAGTCCCTGGTATATCACCAGACTGCATACAAACCTAACTGCATCCCCAGGCCCTGGTATATCACCAGACTGTACAAACCTAACTGCATCCATAGTCCCTGGTATATCACCAGACTGTACAAACCTAACTGCATCCCCAGTCCCTGGTATATCACCAGACTGCATACAAACCTAACTGCATCCCCAGTCCCTGGTATATCACCAGACTGCATACAAAACTAACTGCATCCATAGTCCCTGGTATATCACCAGACTGTACAAACCTAACTGCATCCCCAGTCCCTGGTATATCACCAGACTGCATACAAACCTAACTGCATCCATAGTCCCTGGTATATCACCAGACTGCATACAAACCTAACTGCATCCCCAGTCCCTGGTATATCACCAGACTGCATACAAACCTAACCGCATCCATAGTCCCTGGTATATCACCAGACTGCATACAAACCTAACTGCATCCCCAGACCCTGGTATATCACCAGACTGCATACAAACCTAACTGCATCCATAGTCCCTGGTATATCACCAGACTGCATACAAACCTAACTGCATCCATAGTCCCTGGTATATCACCAGACTGCATACAAACCTAACTGCATCCCCAGTATATCACCAGACTGTATACAAACCTAACTGCATCCCCAGTATATCACCAGACTGTATACAAACCTAACTGCATCCCCAGTATATCACCAGACTGTATACAAACCTAACTGCATCCATAGTCCCTGGTATATCACCAGACTGCATACAAACCTAACTGCATCCCCAGGCCCTGGTATATCAACAGACTGCATACAAACCTAACTGCATCCCCAGACCCTGGTATATCACCAGACTGCATACAAACCTAACTGCATCCCCAGGCCCTGGTATATCACCAGACTGCATACAAACCTAACTGCATCCATAGTCCCTGGTATATCACCAGACTGCATACAAACCTAACTGCATCCATAGTCCCTGGTATATCACCAGACTGCATACAAACCTAACTGCATCCCCAGTCCCTGGTATATCACCAGACTGCATACAAACCTAAATACATGCCCAGTCCCTGGTATATCACCAGACAGCAAACAAACCTAAATACATGCCCAGTCCCTGGTATATCACCAGACTGTATACAAACCTAACTGCATCCCCAGTCCCTGGTATATCACCAGACTGCATACAAACCTAACTGCATCACCAGTCCCTGGTATATCACCAGACTGCATACAAACCTAACTGCATCCCCAGTATATCACCAGACTGCATACAAACCTAACTGCATCCCCAGTCCCTGGTATATCACCAGACTGCATACAAACATAACTGCATCCCCAGTCCCTGGTATATCACCAGACTGCATACAAACCTAACTGCATGCATAGTCCCTGGTATATCACCAGACTGCATACAAACCTAACTGCATGCATAGTCCCTGGTATATCACCAGACTGCATACAAACCTAACTGCATCCATAGTCCCTGGTATATCACCAGACTACATACAAACCTAACTGCATCCCCAGTCCCTGGTATATCACCAGACTGCATACAAACCTAACTGCATGCATAGTCCCTGGTATATCACCAGACTGCATACAAACCTAACTGCATGCATAGTCCCTGGTATATCACCAGACTGCATACAAACCTAACTACATGCATAGTCCCTGGTATATCACCAGACTGCATACAAACCTAACTGCATCCCCAGGCCCTGGTATATCACCAGACTCCATACAAACCTAACTGCATGCATAGACAGATAAACAAAATAAACAAAATGGAGAACCGTGATTAATGAACAGTCCAGCAGGCATCAGCTATGTAGCCAAGTGATCATAGGGTCCAGTGAACAGCAATATATGAACTAGGGAAGCCGTTAGGTAGTCATTACTACGCTAGCCTGGAGATGCGCCTGGCTCGAGGCTAACTGGTGCTAGCTTCGGGACAAGGGCATTAGCCACTATAGTGCGTCCGGTGCAAAGGTCCAGAGCTTACGGCAGGAATCCGGTGATGTAGTGGCTTCTAGTCGTGTTAGTGAAGAGTCTGGGAGACATCAGCTGTGTAGCTGAGTGATCATAGGGTCCACTGAGCAGGCCGGGAGATGGGCCTTGCTCAAGGCTAGCTTAGGGGCTGGGCCACTCGGTGGCAGCTAGCTAGCTGCGATTATCCGGTGTAATGGTCCAGAGCTTACGGCAGGAATATGGTGATGTAGTGGAGAAAAACAGTCCGATATGCTCAGGGTTGATATCGCGCTGTGCAGACTGGCAGGTACTATCCAGGCTAAAAGCAGCTGGTGTCTGAGCTAAAAAGGTAAAGGCCTTTAGCAGTGGCTAACAATGACTAAATAGCTAGTAGCTAATTAGCTGGTTAGCTTCTGATGGCTAGCTTCTGATGGAGGTTCTAGCTATAAGGTCAAAAAAAAAAAAACAGCAGATCCATATCATAATGGGTGAGGCGGGTTGCCGTCTTGGATTACAAGATGAGTCTGTTAAAAACCATTGGATTTAGCAAACTCTGAAATTATTTTGTGTTTCTGTGCCCATGAAAACTGTTTTCCCAGCGTAACATAAGGAGCCACTAAATTATACATAGTTCGAGTGCATTTCAGAATACAAAAAAACTGCCCGACAGCAAGATCCCGTATTTAAGTTGAAGTTCATCATATGACAAGCGTAACGTTATGACTATAACTACTGTTCCCTGAAGGAGGGAAACTAGGTACAACATACTATCACAAATTCACGCCTCGCTGGAAGCCCCGCCTTCCACAGGTGATGAGCGTGAGGTTTGGATTTAATCCTTCAATTTAATACCGCTCTTCACCGACCCAGGAAGGGGTGGGGCCAATTAGGTGTTATACCTCGTTTCCCTCCTTCAGGGAAGTGTAATTATAATCAAAGTTACACTCCCTTTCAGTCGGTCAACTTCGGTACAACATACTATGGAGAAATACAATCATTCCCCAACCGACCCAAACGAATACTAAATGAAACAGCCCATGGCAGATCACCCAGACCTGACCCCGCAAGATGCGTCAGTTGTCAATTTATTCATTGTCTTTTGTTTGAAACACTCCTGTCAGTGTTGAGTAAGGACGCACACCTGATTACACATATAGAAGTAGGACTAGTCAACCTGGACTGAGCACAAATGTAGGCCTATAAATGTGCCCATTTGGGGATGTCTGATAGTATTTCTGATTGTCTTAACGCTGCACCACTAATGAGTTGTGGAGCTTCTCAAAAAAAAAATTATTCAGCTTCTCCAACTAATTTTTTCTTCACCTCAAACAGCAGGTAAACAGTCTTATTAGAATCCATTACGAATGACAATAGTTGCTCAAAGTATTTGTAAATTATTTCCAGCTCTCGCCCTTTCGATAACCACTCAGCATTAAAGGGAAAAATGTAATGCTCTGATCCAGTGGAAATGTTATAAAATACCTGATTACTTCTTATCCTTTGCACAAATAGACGACAGATGTGTCTGTCCAGAACTCACTGGCGGGGGAAACTGAGGGCCCAGAATATTTTATACAATGTTGCAAGTTTCGGAGGACCCAGTTGATAGCTGATAGAATGTTTCAAGTTTGTTGTTGACAGGCCATGTGCAGCCAATGGGATTTATAGGATATTTATTTTTAAAAATCAGGATATTTTCTACCTGCAGGCTGCAAATGTTTTTGTTTGTTGGTTTCATGTAGGCTATTTTTACATAGTTGGCAACGGCAATAAAAGTAACTTTTACATTTTTATAATTTTCATTTAGATAGAATGTAGATTAATCACAGATAATGATGTTGAGATAAAGACTATTATAATTATTATTACTATTATAAATTAAATGAAACTGTTCCAGTAAAATGTGAATATGAAAATCCTAACTGGTACCAGATCAGTAGAAATGGTCAGATAAATTGGCACTCCAAATGGAAAAGGTTGCTGACTGCTGGTGTAGCCTATTACCAGAAACTATAGGAGCATAACGACTGCTGGTGTAGTCTATTACCAGAAACTATAGGAGCATAACGACTGCTGGTGTAGCCTATTACCAGAAAATATAGGCGCATAACATCAGAATTTACGAAGGCAAGCAGCAGCGGGAGGAGTAGGCTAAGGAAGAGTTTTTTCTGATGGTTATCTTGTTTCAGAGGGGTGTCATCAATAGCCCACAATGACAAAGTGAAAACAGGTAAAAAACAGAAATAACTTATTTACATAAGTATTCAGACCCTTTGCTATGAGACTCAAAATTGCTTTCAGGTGCATCTTGTTTCCATGAATCATCCTTGAGATGTATCTACAACTTGTTCAGAGTCCACCTGTGGTAAATTAAATTGATTGGATATGATTTGAAAGGCACACACCTGTCTATATAAGGTCCCACAGTTGACAGTGCATGTCAGAGAAAAAACCAAGCAATGAGGTCGAAGGAATTGTCCATAGAGCTCCAAGACAGGATTATGTCGAGGGACAGATCTGGGGAAGGGTACCAAAAAAATTCTGCAGCATTGAAGGTCCCCAAGAACACAGTGACCTCCATCATTTTTAAATGGAATACGCTTCCTAGAGCTCGTCACCTGGCCAAACTGAGCGATTGGGGGAGAAGGGCCTTGGTCAGGGAGGTGACCAAAAACCTGATGGTCACTCTGACAGAGCTCCAGAGTTCCTCTGTGGAGATGGGAGAACTTTTCAGAAGGACAACCATCTCTGCAGCACTCCAACAATCAGGCCTTTATGGTAGATTGGCCAGACGGAAACCACTCCTCAGTAAAAGACACATGACAGCCTGCTTGGAGTTTGACAAAAGGAACCCAAAGGATGGATGGAATGGAAAAGGTTGCCGACTGCTGGTGTAGCTTATTACCAGAAACTATAGGAGCATAACATCAGAATTTACGAAGGCCAGCAGCAGCGGGAGGAGGAAGAGTTTCTTTCTGATGGTTAGGCTATCTTGATCTCTGGCTCCCGAGTCATTTGTGTGTCTTAATTATTTAATCAAACATCGTGCTTAAAGCATCAGACCAGTTCAGTACATATAGTTGATTTAATTAAAACACATGGGGTGTGTCTATATATGGAAAAATACACGTTATAACATTTATACCAATCGGTTGGTAGAAAGAAAAGAAGACTCTTGGTTGACCCAAGATTTTTTTAGTTGGGGCCCTAGTGCATTCATTAAGTTCAGACCGCTTCCCTTTTACACATTTTGTTACGTTACTTATTCTAAATTAGATTTTTTTAAAGAATTAAATGAGAATGTTAAATGTTTTAGAAATTCTTGAGACTCAATTAAATCAATTAATCATGTTTTGAGGATATACAGTGTTCGTTTATATTTACTGACAAACATTGGAGTAAAAAAAAGCTTATATTTTGGGTTCTGATGGGGTACGACAGTTGAACTAACCTCATGAGGCATTTATAAGTGAATTCTTAAAGAAACAGATGGGTACATATCATTAATGTATAACTCCCAAAATGGATGTAACAACTACTGATTGCCCCTTTAAGACTAGATATTGGGCTAATCTAATAGGAGATATTGAGGACTACAGTATTTCAGGCATTGTCATTGGATGCATTTTATCAATTGTTAACGTTTTGTTGATGGTCCACTCTTGATGTTCTACACGTTACAGTGTAGCTTCAGCCATTCCTACAGAACAACATTAAAGTGTAGAACCCCTTTACTGCATATTGGTTCAACGACTGCAGAGACGGTACTTACTGGTGTTAAACGGATCTCCAACATCCTCTTCTTCCTCCAATGTGACAGTCATCTCCCCCTCCTCCTCTTTCACTCCAAAAACTGCATCCACCTCTTTCTCTTCCTTCTCTCCTTTTACTGTAACTTCCTCCTCTTTCACTGAAACGTCTTTCTCTTCTTCTTTCACGGTAACAGCCTCACCCTCTACGTGTTTTAATATTGTAACATCCTCCTCTTCTTTCACTGAAACGTCTTTCTCTTCTTCTTTCACCGTAACAGCCTCACCTTCTACTTGTATTTGTATTGTAACATCCTTCTCTTCCTCCTCCTCTTTCACCAGAGCTTCTTTCTCCGTCCAGCAGACCGCCTCTTCTTTAGCAGGAGGAGAGTAGCTTAGTGAACTCATGGTCGGAGATGTTAGCTAGCTAGCATTAGCGACTAGCCTAGTTCTAAGCTAACTTAGCAAACCAGCTAGCTGACAAACAACGTAAATATATAATTAAATGGGCCAACAAGTACATACGACAGAAGTGTGTTTAATACACATCGACTAATATACACCAAAACAGTGTACAGCGGGTGAATGTTGTAGCTGTGTTTGCTAGAAAGCTACGGAGGTGTCTGACTAGCTGTTGTTGTTGAAGGAGCGTCCCGTCCACTAGATTATACGTCACACTGGCAGCATCGCCTGAACCTAAAAGACGCACATCGCCATCTGCTGACTGGAGTGGGAAACGCAGTTGAGGAACCAAACGTTTATTTTTCATTTATTTCATAAAAGTTTAATATTATATTAAGTCGTTCAATGAGAAGCATGTGTTGATTGATTCGTGTTTAATGAGTGAGAGTTTAAAACAAGCTTTACACCCACTACACATTTGCATTGAACCACACTTCTGACATGGATCATTTTGACCCCAGAGGCATATCTTTGATCATAGCCAAAATGTGGGTTATTCAATTCCTCCAATTTTTCATGACTTTGTCAATCAACTTGTTCTTAATAAATCTAAATCATGGTTTAGTGTTTCTGTATCAATATGGGCTTTTAACAAACTCAAATCCTTTGGAGTCATTTTGACCCCAGCTAAAAGCACCTTTGATAAATAGGACATTTATTTCAAATCAAAATCAAATCACATTTTATTGGTCACATACACGTGTTTAGCAGATGTTATTGCGGGTGTAGTGAAATGCTTGTGTTTCTAGCTCCGACAGTGCAGTAATATCTAACAAGTAATATCTAACAATTTCACAACATATACCCAATACACACACATCTAAGTATTTGAATCTAGGTTTCTCTGTAGACATGATTCATCCCACCAGAGGGTGGAGGGGCACCTGTATCAGTGGTTTTGACCAGATAGACACCTGCAGACACACAGTATAGTGCCTCCCATGTACTCTCCTATGATTGGACTTTTCTATACCACGTATCACGTGACTGTGTACAAAACTGCCAATGGTAGAAAACTCTGCCAGAGGTAGAAAACTCTGCCAGTGGTATACAGTGCATTCGTTAAGTATTCAGACCCCTTCACTTTTTTTTTCATCCTGATTCCATTGATCATCCTTGAGATGTTTCTCCAGCTTGATTGGAGTCTACTTGTGGTAAATTCAATTGATTAGACATGATTTGGAGAGGCACACACCTGTCTATATAAAGTCCCATAGTTTACAGTGCATGCCAGAGCAAAAACCAAGCCATGAGATCAAAGGAATTGTCCATAGAGCTCTGAGACAGGATTGTGTCGAGGCACAGATCTGGGGAAAGGTACCAAAAAATGTATTCAGCATTGAAGGTCCCCAAGAACACAGTGGCCTCCATCATTCTTAAATGGAAGAAGTTTGGAACCACCAAGACTCTTCCTAGAGCTGGCCGCCCGGCCAAACTGAGAAATGGGGGTGGAAGGGCTTTGGTCAGGGAGGTAAAAGAGAACCCGATGTTCACTCTGACAGAGCTCCAGAGTTCCTCTGTGGAGATTGGAGAACCTTCCAGAAGGACAACTAACTCTGCAGCACTCCACCAATCAGGCCTTAATGTAGCAATGATCAAATTGTCAACATTTATTTCAATGGACAATTCTGTGAACTGTTCTGTGAAAGGTGTCAGCTAGAGATGACATGCAGGAGCATGCAGGGATTTGTAGTCTTGCATGTCGTCTACTTTGATGCTAATTAGCATTTTCGAATCCGAGAGAAAAGAGAGACAAATATATTGATACAAGTATTTGTATTTATTATGGATCCCCATTAGTTCCTGCCAAGGCAGCAGCTACTCTTCCTGGGGTTTATAATGGATCTCCATTAGTTCCTGCCAAGGCAGCAGCTACTCTTCCTGGGGTTTATTATGGATCTCCATTAGTTCCTGCCAAGGCAGCAGCTACTCTTCCTGGGGTTTATTATGGATCTCCATTAGTTCCTGCCAAGTAAGGTCAGGGAGCGTGCCAGCCTGCCTGAACCGCCCCTGAATTAACAGGTATAAATGATGGGTTATGAATTAACAGGTATAAATGATGGGTTATGAATTAACAGGTATAAATGGGTTATGAATTAACAGGTATAAATGATGGGTTATGAATTAACAGGTATAAATGATGGGTTATGAATTAACAGGTATAAATGATGGGTTATGAACTAACAGGTATAAATGATGGGTTATGAATTAACAGGTATAAATGATGGGTTATGAACTAACAGGTATAAATGATGGGTTATGAACTAACAGGTATAAATGATGGGTTATGAACTAACAGGTATACATGATGGGTTATGAATTAACAGGTATAAATGATGGGTTATGAATTAACAGGTATAAATGATGGGTTATGAACTAACAGGTATAAATGATGGGTTATGAATTAACAGGTATAAATGATGGGTTATGAACAGGTATAAATGATGGGTTATGAATTAACAGGTATAAATGATGGGTTATGAACTAACAGGTATAAATGATGGGTTATGAATTAACAGGTATAAATGATGGGTTATGAACTAACAGGTATAAATGATGGGTTATGAATTAACAGGTATAAATGATGGGTTATGAATTAACAGGTATAAATGATGGGTTATGAACTAACAGGTATAAATGATGGGTTATGAACTAACACATCCCCTCCAGGCATTTCAATACATTCAGGATTTCTTATAGTGAGCATAACATGACAATACATGACATCTAAATAGCTGAATATGATTATGGACTAACAGTCTAACAGTTTGTAGGGCACAACTCATGTTATTCTGGTTAAACAGTGAGAGACTAGTTGATTAAGGAGTGGGGATTTTTTGACAATTAGGAAATAATATGTCATGTTTTACTCGTACCTCAGCCAGCATTGTGAATGGTTAGGAAATAATATGTCATGTTTTACTCATACCTCAGCCAGCATTGTGAATGGTTAGGAAATAATATGTCATGTTTTACTCGTACCTCAGCCAGCATTGTGAATGGTTAGGAAATAATATGTCATGTTTTACTCATACCTCAGCCAGCATTGTGAATGGTTAGGAAATAATATGTCATGTTTTACTCGTACCTCAGCCAGCATTGTGAATGGTGTCTGAGGCGGTGACAGACCAGGACAGTAAATCTAATACTTAGGTGTTTTTAGTCAGGCATGAAAGGTCTGTGTTGGTTCTATGGTTATAAGTTACATCTCTGGCCATGCTGGCAGGGTCTGAATCAAACCCAATGTCCACCTGGTACACTGGCAGGGTCTGTATCAAACCCAATGTCCACCTGGTACACTGGCAGGGTCTGAATAAAACCCAATGTCCACCTGGTACACTGGCAGGGTCTGAATCAAACCCAATGTCCACCTGGTACACTGACAGGGTCTGAATCAAACCCAATGTCCACCTGGTACACTGACAGGGTCTGAATCAAACCCAATGTCCACCTGGTACACTGACAGGGTCTGAATCAAACCCAATGTCCACCTGGTACACTGACAGGGTCTGTATCAAACCCAATGTCCACCTGGCACACTGGAAGGGTCTGAATCAAACCCAATGTCCACCTGGTACACTGGCAGGGTCTGAATCAAACCCAATGTCCACCTGGTACACTGACAGGGTCTGTATCAAACCCAATGTCCACCTGGCACACTGGAAGGGTCTGAATCAAACCCAATGTCCACCTGGTACACTGGCAGGGTCTGAATCAAACCCAATGTCCACCTGGTACACTGGCAGGGTCTGAATCAAACCCAATGTCCACCTGGTACACTGGCAGGGTCTGAATCAAACCCAATGTCCACCTGGTACACTGGCAGGGTCTGAATCAAACCCAATGTCCACCTGGTACACTGGCAGGGCCTGAATCAAACCCAATGTCCACCTGGCACACTGACAGGGTCTGAATCAAACCCAATGTCCACCTGGTACACTGACAGGGTCTGAATCAAACCCAATGTCCACCTGGTACACTGACAGGGTCTGTATTAAACCCAATGTCCACCTGGCACACTGGAAGGGTCTGAATCAAACCCAATGTCCACCTGGTACACTGGCAGGGTCTGAATCAAACCCAATGTCCACCTGGTACACTGGCAGGGTCTGAATCAAACCCAATGTCCACCTGGTACACTGGCAGGGTCTGAATCAAACCCAATGTCCACCTGGTACACTGGCAGGGTCTGAATCAAACCCAATGTCCACCTGGTACACTGACAGGGTCTGAATCAAACCCAATGTCCACCTGGTACACTGGCAGGGCCTGAATCAAACCCAATGTCCACCTGGCACACTGGAAGGGTCTGAATCAAACCCAATGTCCACCTGGCACACTGACAGGGTCTGAATCAAACCCAATGTCCACCTGGTACACTGACAGGGTCTGAATCAAACCCAATGTCCCAATGTCCAGTGGGATTGATCTGTTTGAGACAATTGTTTGTTTCAGTTTTCAGTAGTTGAATCCTTTGACATATTGTTGATTTCAAAAATTTTCACTTTCAACAAATGCACTGGGTTGGTTGAAAAGTGATACTAAACGTACATACCATGCACTATATTGACATAGTGGAAGAATTTTTATTTATTTTTATATATAAAAGTTTTTATTACGTACAATGCCATTCCTACAAAACAAAACCATCAATATTCCAAACAAACTCAAATATAGGCATTTTTAAATTTAAAACAAAACAAAAACCCAATAACAAAAAACTCAGGGGAGCATCTTCCCTTCATGCCTACAAACTACATCTCTAAAGCCCTACCTTCCCCTATCTCCCGTCCCTAATCTATCCCCTTAAAATCATCTAAATTAACCCCAGCCCTAAACCTCCCTTTCACCTCTCCCGGGCAGCATGCTGCCCACACTTCCTCTCCTCCCTCCCCCTCAAAGTTCCTTCCACCCTCCTCACTATCTTCTCCACCCCCCAATCTCTCCCTGTCTTTACCATGTCCTGCCTGGCATCCCACAGCCCCCGTTTAAAGAGGCTTATGAGAAGTCAGAGCAGAAACCTGTCCCTGACCATCCCCCTCGCTCTCCCTACACCTCTCTCTACCCCAAGTTAAAACAAAATTCCCTTTCACCCACCTAACAACAGCCGTGCCCATACTACTCCGGCAAAGGCACAGTCCCAATAGTTGTCTCCTCCCCGCCACAAGATGGTCTTGGACAGGTGGGGGATCGCGCCAAGCTATGCTTGTACATGATGAAACGTACCGGCAAGCACTTGTGGAGGCTCAACCAATTCAGGTCCTTGAGCTTGTTGTCCATACCTTAACTAAATCCCACCACTCTAACACCCCCTCACACATGGACCGGAGGCCTTCAATCCCATGGAACAAACCAGTAAAGGCTTCAATGAAAGCTCATCCAGCACATCCCGGTCTAATTCCCAGTACCCCCTACCGAAGAGGCAGACTGGTGACCTCACCTGCAGGAGCACCCCGTCGTGATCCGAAAATAAAACAGGCAACAGCTGCCTAGACAACTGACCCAAGGACCTAGACAGAAAAATATAGTCAAGCCTCCGTGCAACCCCCCGGGAGTTGCACCAAGTGGAATCAGCCATTGTCGGAGTAGTGTGCAGGCCTCCATCAACCATACCATGGCAAGCCATTAGCCCGGTTATGGCGCCTGCACTGCTATCCCCCCATACCCCTAAATCTATATTAAAATCACCCCCATCACCACTTGCCTATTTGTGGCGCACAGGGGCGCCAGACAGTCCACCATCTCCTTCCTGTCTGCCGCCACCTGTGGCCCGTACACCCCCACTAATCTATATCTGCAATCCCTTAAGGTGACATCCACCCCCAAAACCCTCCCCTGCATAACCACAAATGAACCCTCAGCCTTTACCCACACAAAATTACTACCCCCGATGAGTGCAACCCACCTATACCCCAAACCGATTCCCCTTTCCCTCTCCCTCCTAAATCTGTTAACATCCCCTCCATCCCTCAGGTGAACCTCCTTTAAAAAAACAAAAGTCAAAACCCACACCTTCTAAATAACTAAAAACCGCCCTCTTAACAAAATCCCTTAACGCTTACATTTAAACTAACAAAAGTTATAGTACGCTCTATGAAAAAAAATTGATAACAAAAAAATAAAAACAACACCCAACTACTAACCCCCCCCCGATGGGGGTTAGTCTCACCCGATGCTCCCCTGCTCCATCTCCAGGAGTCTCACCCGATGCTCCACTGCTCCATCTCCACCGGCAGGGACGCCGTCTCTCCTCCCGACGTCCACCCGTCTTCCTCCATCTCACCAACCCAGGATGCAGGAAGGGTGTTTGGCTCCCGAGTGCCCTGCATTCTGGGTTGACCACCAAACTCCTTCACTTCCCCAGCCCCGTATCTGGGTGGGTAGAGAGTAGGGAAGCCCGTGTCCCTAAACAGGAACTGCGACCCCCCCTCAGTTGACCAGCCCTGAGCCGTGCTTGGTGTATCAAGCTCCACCAGGAGTTGAGGGGCTGGTGAAGCCAGCGAGGACACAGTTTCTCCCGCCCCCATCACTCGCTTCGCCACCCCCTCCCCCCCCATACCCCCGTCCCTCTCGCTGTCTGTCAAGAGCCCCTTCCTCTTCCCTCTCTTCTTTGGCGATGGCGGTAACAGGGAGACACCACCCTCCCTCCCCGCAAGTTCCTCCACCATTTCCCCTATCTCTTCCACAAGGGCGCTCCACATTCTGCTGTCCCCCCACTCCCCCTCCTCCTCCACTGGTCCTGCCACCGACTCCTTCTCCACAACCTCTCCCCCCATTGCTGCCTCCTCTGGCTCCTCCACTCCCTTGCTTCCTTCCACCTCTTTTCCCTCCTCTCCTCCCGGTTCTGCTGCTCCCGTGCCTTCTCTGTCCCCCTCTCCTCCTGCTGCCACTAATTGCTCCATCTCCTTCCGTGAGGCCGTCCCCTCTGGGCCTGTGCTCGGTTCTTGGTCTGGGCCTCCCCTTCTTCCCCCATCCCCCGCCCCTGCTCCCCCCCAGCCGCAGACATGTGTGACCTCTGACGAGACGGGCATTCCTGCCACAGGTGTGCTGACGAGCCACACCCGTGGCACGCCTTGAGCTCGTCACAGTCCTTCGCCTCGTGCTCCCCAGATCCACAAAATCTGCACTTTCTTGTGCTGCACGAGGCTAGGATGTGGCCGTAGGCCATACAACGCTTGCAAAACGGGGGCTGACGTGCATAAAACAATGTCCCCCTGTCAGCCCCCAGGGAGAACATAGCTGGAGGATGAAGGTAGCCGCCCAGTCCCTTTGAGTCCTTCCTGAGGAGGGCCTGGAAGTCTCTCCTCCCGTTCCAAAAGCCCAGGGAGTCCTTGAGGTGCCTTGCTGAGGAGATGTCATCCATGTATCTCTCCAGAAAGGCCCTCACCTCCTCGTCCTTGACGTACGGGTTCTAAATGTTCACAGTTACAATCCTGAAATTGTTTTTTGCCAAGCTGGTTACCTCGTATTGGCACATCGGCCTCGCACCTCCCACTTCTCTCACCTTTTTCAGGATCTCGTCATGTTTTTCTTCTGTGTGTAAAGCCACATCATAAGTTCCCTCCAACGGGTAACCTAGGAGGCAAAACACATCCTTCCCTGTCAGTTTAAGGATCCACGTTAAGATAGTCCTTCCAAAAGTTTCACGCTCCATCTCCTTGTCCTTCCACACAAAGCGAACCGTATTCGCCAGCCCGATCCCAGGAGCCGACCTATTTGAAGAATGTTGCGCCATCTCCACTCCCGCTCTCTTCCAAAAAAGGAAAAACTGAAAAGAAAAGCAAAAACGGCTGAGAATCGTTACCCCAAAAAACTTTTTTACGGTTTTACTGCCCCCCGGCCTTCGACTTTCAGCTTAGAGCTGAGAGGAACCTCAGTAGCCAACTTGAACTTAGCCACACAGGAGAGAAGCATAATCAGTGTGACAAGAGATACTCTCATTCAAGTGGTCTGATTAAACATCAGAAAATACATGCAGGAGATCCACAGAGTGTGGAATGATCTCCAACACCAGACCTGGGTAGTAGAACACAGAGTGTAGAATGATCTCCAACACCAGACCTGAGTAGTAGAACACAGAGTGTGGAATGTTCTCCAACACCAGACCTGGGTAGTAGAACACAGAGTGTGGAATGACCTCCAACACCAGACCTGGGTAGTAGAACACAGAGTGTAGAATGTTCTCCAACACCAGACCTGGGTAGTAGAACACAGAGTGTGGAATGACCTCCAACACCAGACCTGGGTAGTAGAACACAGAGTGTGGAATGATCTCCAACACCAGACCTGGGTAGTAGAACACAGAGTGTGGAATGACCTCCAACACCAGACCTGGGTAGTAGAACACAGAGTGTGGAATGATCTCCAACACCAGACCTGGGTAGTAGAACACAGAGTGTGGAATGATCTCCAACACCAGACCTGGGTAGTAGAACACAGAGTGTGGAATGATCTCCAACACCAGACCTCTATACATCAAATCACATTTTATTTGTCACATACACAAGTTTAGCAGATGTTATTGCGGGTGTAGCATAATTGTAATAATTGTGTTTCTAGCTCCAACAGTCCAATAATATCTAACAAGTAATATCTAATAATATACACAATCTAAAGGAATGGAATTAAGAATATATAAATATTTGGACGAGTGATGTCAGAGCGGCATAGACTGATACAGTAGGATAGAATACAGTATATACATATGAGATGAGTAATACGTAGACTAAGATACAGTAGAATAGGATAGAATACAGTATATACATATGAGATGAGTAATACATAGACTAAGATACAGTAGAATAGGATAGAATACAGTATATACATATGAGATGAGTAATACATAGACTGATACAGTAGAATAGGATAGAATACAGTATATACATATGAGATGAGTAATACATAGACAGATACAGTAGAATAGGATAGAATACAGTATATACATATGAGATGAGTAATACATAGACTAAGATACAGTAGAATAGGACAGAATACAGTATATACATATGAGATGAGTAATACATAGACTAAGATACAGTAGAATAGGATAGAATACAGTATATACATATGAGATGAGTAATACATAGACTAAGATACAGTAGAATAGGATAGAATACAGTATATACATATGAGATGAGTAAGCGCATTCTTGGGTGCAATGTTCACGTTCCCGTACTGACTGACTGTGTGGAGGCTCATTGATTTAATGTTACGTTAGCCTACATGCTATACTAGCAAAAACAAATATTGTATAGCTGTTGGCTATATTAGCCACGACTTACCGTTCTTTGTGCAGCTTCAAATGTCGAACAAAGTTGGAAGTTGTTGCGCCTCCGTCTGATGTTTTGCAAGTTGCAATCCGTTTTTTGTTGATACAGCGTATTCTTTATATCCGAAAAGAACAATTACTTAATTACATCAAGCGTCCCAATGGTAAAACGTTTGATTTAATTACATCAAGCGTTCCAATGGTAAAACGTTTGATTTAATTACATCAAGCGTCCCAATGGTAAAACGTTTGATTTAATTACATCAAGCGTTCCAATGGTAAAACGTTTGATTTAATTACATCAAGCGTTCCAATGGTAAAACGTTTGATTTAATTACATCAAGCGTCCCAATGGTAAAACGTTTGATTTAATTACATCAAGTGTTCCAATGGTAAAACGTTTGATTTAATTACATCAAGTGTCCCAATGGTAAAACATTTGATTTAATTACATCAAGCGTTCCAATGGTAAAACGTTTGATTTAATTACATCAAGCATCCCAATGGTAAAATGTTTGATTTAATAAAATGTCCTCATTAATAGTGGAAAGATCCTAAACAAAAAAAATATTCTCTATCTTCTATTGTGTTGTTGACTGAACGTTTGTTTATGTGTAACTCTGTGTTGTTGTTTTTTGTCACACTGCTTTGCTTTATCTTGGCCAGGTTGCAGTTGTAAATGAGAACTTGTTCTCAACTGGCCGACCTGGTTAAATAAAGGTGAAATAAATACAACATAATAATACAAAAATGTAGGAGCAGTATAGACCTAGTCTGTTCATTATATACATCTACATGATGTATTGTTACACCATGTAGGAGCAGTATAGACCTAGTCTGTTCATTATATACATCTACATGATGTATTGTTACACCGTGTAGGAGCAGTATAGACCTAGTCTGTTCATTATATACATCTACATGATGTATTGTTACACCATGTAGGAGCAATATAGACCTAGTCTGTTCATTATATACATCTACATGACGTATTGTTACACCATGTAGGAGCAGTATAGACCTAGTCTGTTCATTATATACATCTATATGATGTATTGTTACACCATGTAGGAGCAGTATAGACCTAGTCTGTTCATTATATACATCTATATGATGTATTGTTACACCATGTAGGAGCAGTATAGACCTAGTCTGTTCATTATATACATCTACATGATGTATTGTTACACCATGTAGGAGCAGTATAGACCAAGTCTGTTCATTATATACATCTATATGATGTATTGTTACACCATGTAGGAGCAGTATAGACCTAGTCTGTTCATTATATACATCTATATGATGTATTGTTACACCATGTAGGAGCAGTATAGACCGAGTCTGTTCATTATATACATCTATATGATGTATTGTTACACCATGTAGGAGCAGTATAGACCTACAGTAGCTAGCTGCTAATTTAGATGTAGTATAACTTAATGAAACTGCCTTAAATATGTGGTAAACATTTTTTATTCGCACTAATCAATCAACACATTCCTGTCTTTGTATGTCTCAATATAATGGTATTATTTAATTAAATCCATCTAAAATAATCTTTGTCTGAAAATAAAATATGATCCTCAACTGCGTTTCCCCTCCAGTCAGCAGACGGCGATGTGCGTCTTTCAGGCGACGCTGCCAGCGTGACGTATAATCTAGTGGACGGTTCTTCATAAACAGCTCGTCAACCACCTCGGTAGCTTGCTAGCCAACATAGCCGTAAGATTCAAGCTATTTATACGCTCTCGGTGTATATTAGCTACTGTGTTTTCGAAACACTTCTGTCGTATCTACTTGTTAACCTATATCATTTAATAGTACGTTATTTTTTATTAGTCAGCTATAGTAGCTGGCTGGTTTAGTTAGCACTAGCCTAGTCGCTAATGATAGCTAGCTATCTAACATCCCCGAACATGAGCTCCCTAAACATCTCCCCTCTCGTTAAAGAAGAGGGGGTCTGCTGGACGGAGAAAAAAGCTCTGGGGCTGAACATTGTCGTGAAAGAGGAGAAGGAAGAGGAGGATATCACAGTAAAACAAGAAGTAGAGGGTGAGGCTGTTACAGTGAAAGAAGAAGAGAAAGACGTTACAGATAAAGAGGAGGAAGACGCTTTCAGAGTGAAAGAGGAGGAGGAGGTTACAGCTAAAGAAGAGGAGGAAGAGAAAGAGGCGGATGCCGTTTTTGGAGTGAAGAAGGAAGGGGAGAATACTGTCACATTGAAAGATGAAGAGGTGGAGATAGGAGATCTGATTAACACCAGTAAGTACCGCCTTAAATGTGTTTTTAACTTTGGATATTCGGAGTTGGCTCGTCAATACCTCTTCAACGGAGGGCCCAGGATGATGACTGATATGTCTAGAAAGACGACGTAGAGAACAAGCTACCCCTTGTTTTCTCTGTTCCGTTTCCAAAAAGTGACTTAACATTTATATTTGAGAAGGGTCTATCTGCTGACCGCAGACTGGGGGGCACGGCATGTAGTGATTTTCATGTAGTGATGTTTTACTACACACCGTGCCCCCCAATAGTGCCATGTGAGAGTTGGGTTGGCTACACCAAAGATTATGGATATACTGACAAGATGTCTCTCCGCCCTAACAAGGGGAGTCGTTGTCCACAAAGCGGCACTGCGGGTTGTCTAGCTCCCGCCTATCCTTTCTTTGGATTGGTGGATTCATCTAATTATTGTAATCTATTGTTTATATTCTATGAGGGTTGTTGACGTCAACCGCCTGTATTCAATGGAGAGAGATGCTAAGCTACTAGCATGAATATGCACCGCCTGTATTCAATGGAGAGAGATGCTAAGCTATTAGCATGAATATGCATAGCGATCTGGAGACAACTCCTATAGTGTTTTTATCAAAGTTGTCGGTATGTCACGTGTCCACATAACAACTTTAGCATTATGAAACATCTGTTGGATCAAGTAAACCTCACGTAGCAAATAAGCCATTCATTTGGTTGTTGACCAAATTCGACACTTTCCACATTGCGTTGATAATTGTTTCCACTTGGATACAACATACTGTAACCAACTGGCATGATCTACAGAGATACAACCTACTGTAACCTACTGGCATGATCTACAGAGATACAACCTACTGTAACCTACTGACATGACCTAGAGAGTTACAACCTACTGAAACCTACTGGCATGACCTAGAGAGTTACAACCTACTGTAGCCTACTGGCATGACCTGGAGTGATACAACCTACTGTAGCCTACTGGCATGACCTAGAGAGATACAACCTACTGTAGTCTACTGGCATGACCTGGAGTGATACAACCTACTGTAACCTACTGGCATGACCTAGAGTTACAACCTACTGTAGCCTACTGGCATGACCTAGAGAGATACAACCTACTCTAACCTACTGGCATGACCTAGAGAGTTACAACCTACTGTAACCTACTGGCATGACCTAGAGAGTTACAACCTACTGTAACCTACTGGCATGACCTAGAGAGATACAACCTACTGTAACCTACTGGCATGACCTAGAGAGATACAACCTACTGTAACCTACTGGCATGACCTAGAGAGTTACAACCTACTGTAGCCTACTGGCATGTCCTAGAGAGTTACAACCTACTGTAGCCTACAGGCATGACCTAGAGAGATACAACCTACTGTAGCCTACTGGCATGACCTAGAGAGATACAACCTACTGTAGCCTACTGGCATGACCTAGAGAGATACAACCTACTGTAGCCTACTGGCATGACCTAGAGAGATACAACCTACTGTAACCTACTGGCATGACCTAGAGAGTTACTACCTACTGTAACCTACTGGCATGACCTAGAGAGATACAACCTACTGTAGCCTACTGGCATGACCTAGAGAGATACAACCTACTGTAGCCTACTGGCATGAACTAGAGAGATACAACCTACTGTAGCCTACTGGCATGACCTAGAGAGATACAACCTACTGTAACCTACTGGCATGACCTAGAGAGATACAACCTACTGTAGCCTACTGGCATGACCTAGAGAGATACAACCTACTGTAGCCTACTGGCATGACCTAGAGAGATACAACCTACTGTAGCCTACTGGCATGACCTAGAGAGATACAACCTACTGTAACCTACTGTCATGACCTAGAGAGATACAACCTACTGTATCCTACTGGCTTGACCAAGAGAGCTGAAGTTGTAAAAATCCTGGATTTTAAATGAATATTTTCCATAATAATGATAATTTCTATCTTCCTATCCATATGTGGGTTCCCTCTCTTTTGTCTTCCCCTCTACACCAATAACAGACAACTACTGTGGGACTCCCAATCACGGCCGGATGTGATACAGCCTGGATTCGAACCAGGGACTGTAGTGACACCTCTTGCACTGAGATGCAGTGATTTAGACCGTTGCATCCGTGTGTGTGTTAACTATTAGAGTGCTGTACTAGAATGCTTAAAAGGCCTCTAAAATTTTAAATACCGGTTATCTGTATCGTTTTTTGGGGCAAGGAAAATATTAGATATTGGTATTGGCCAAAAATGTAATATCGGTGCATCCCTTTATTCTAAAATGTATCACAATACCCCATAATGACATCACAATACCCAATAATGACATCACAATACCCCATAATGACATCACAATACCCCATAATGACATCACAATACCCCATAATGCCAAAGCAAAAACAGGTTTAGTTTTTTTTCAAATGTATTGAAACTATTCCCCAGGATAACTAGTCTCAGAGTAATGTTAGATCCCAGGATAACTAGTCTCAGAGTAATGTAAGAACCCAGGATAACTAGTCTCAGAGTAATGTAAGATCCCAGGATAACTAGTCTCAGAGTAATGTAAGATCTCAGGATAACTAGTCTCAGAGTAATGTAAGATCCCAGGATAACTAGTCTCAGAGTAATGTAAGATGCTTGGAAAAAGAAGCTGAAAAGAATAACAGAACGGCACCATTAGAACTAAAATGTGTATCCTGGATGTCAGACCCCCAACCCTCCAAACTGTAAATAAATAAAATGTGTCTCCTTGGCAACATTAGAACCTCAGCAGGTTTACTGTATATGTTGAGACAAAGGAATGATGTAAACAAATAATCCAAAATATTTTTGTCAATGAGACAGTATATAAACAAAGGAATGACCGAACCCCCTTTGGTGACTGAATGCTTGTAAGGAAAACTAGATGATCAAAACATTAGATCACATCAAATAAGCCTGAGTGGTTTCACCTCCTCCCAGACTATACTGGATACTACAGTTATACAGGATACTACAGTTATAACTATACATAGTTATACAGGATACTACAGTTATACAGGATACTACAGTTATACAGGATACTACAGTTATAACTACATAGTTATACAGGATACTACAGTTATACAGGATACTACAGTTATAACTATACATAGTTATACAGGATATTACAGTTATACTGGATACTACAGTTATAACTATACATAGTTATACAGGATACTACAGTTATACAGGATACTAGAGTTATACAGGATACTACAGTTATAACTATACATAGTTATACAGGATACTACATTTATACAGGATACTACAGTTATAACTATACATAGTTATACAGGATACTACAGTTATAAATATACATAGTTATACAGGATACTACAGTTATACAGGATACTACAGTTATAACTATACATAGTTATACAGGATACTACAGTTATACAGGATACTACAGTTATACAGGATACTACAGGTATACAGGATACTACAGTTATACAGGATACTACAGTTATAACTATACATAGTTATACAGGATACTACAGTTATACAGGATACTACAGTTATACAGGATACTACAGTTATACAGGATACTACAGTTATACAGGATACTACAGGTATACAGGATACTACAGTTATACAGGATACTACAGTTATAACTATACATAGTTATACAGGATACTACAGTTATACAGGATACTACAGTTATACAGGATACTACAGTTATACAGGATACTACAGTTATAACTATACATATAACTATTACTCTGGTAAAGACAGTTATACCGTGCTCCACGTTGGATCCAACATCCCTAACAAATTGATGTTTATAATGTTGATTTACTGTAGGGTATCTTTAGTCTGTTTGGACACAGAGATACTTAGCTCATAATGTGTAGAGAACTGTTCCTTGATGGATAGGCTATTGTACAACACACAAAGCTATTTTCCTATATTTGTTGTTAGGTGAAGTTATGGGTCCGACAGTAGGTCTATGTTATTGTTAGGTGAAGTTATGGGTCCTACAGTAGGTCTATGTTATTGTTAGGTGAAGTTATGGGTCCTACAGTAGGTCTATGTTATTGTTAGGTGAAGTTATGGGTTCCTATAGTAGGTCTATGTTGTTGTTAGGTGAAGTTATGGGTCCTACAGTAGGTCTATGTTATTGTTAGGTGAAGTTATGGGTCCTACAGTAGGTCTATGTTGTTGTTATGGGTCCTAGAGTACACTATGTATGTCATGCAACAACAACCAAAGTGCTTCTTCGTTCATTACAGGTATATTTGTTGTTAGGTGAAGTTACGGGCCAATTTGGCAAACAGTGTACAAACCCTCATTGTCAGGTTGATGGAAAAGCTAGACAAAGAGCATTTTACTGGTCTAAGTGTTTTTAAATACAAAGCGGTTGATTTGCGATGATGACACAAACATTATATTTAGCAGGACATTCAAACGAGCCTTACAATTATAATCCAAAGTAGTGTGAAATGCACTCATTAGCAACCTGGAAATGGAGGCTACTCATCTGAGTTTTCCCCCATTCAGAATTCATTGTGAAAAACTCAAATCTTTGCTCACCATTTTTGCTCCAGGCAGATATACTACATCCATAACTATCGGTTTCCTCATTACCAGTGTAGAAAAGGCCCATGGAGTTGGTGGAATAATCCTTTAATTCATGGCCACTTACTCAGCTGGGCCAGGAGCGCTTTAATTAGGTCAGGTGGCAATGACCGACATCTCATCCCCATAAAAGGAGGAAAACGGTCCGTCTGCGTGAGAAGTTCTGTACGAATCGACTCCTTTAATCTGATCTGTTGCGATCGGGAGAGTGGGCCATCAGTTATTGTTTGTAGTTGTAGCGGCTTGGAGAGCACGCTTCAAAACATATTGTGTAATGTGAATTGTAAATGATCGCGGCCATACAGATCCTCACAGGCCAATTATGCAATCGATATGGTTAATATGTAATTAAATTAATTACATGTACACATGAAGACAATTGAAAGGGTGAAATGAGAAACGTCATTGTTTGCTAACTGATCGACTTTGATATCAAACTAAAGGAGATTATAGATTGAATGACCATTCACTGTTTGTATTTATTTCATGATTATGATAAATAGTTAAGAGCCTAAATGACTCACGGGTGATTACTACTAGTACTAGTACTATTACTACTGATTACTATTGACTTCTTAATGAACTGGATTGTTGAATTCTCTAATTATGTTAATAATGAATGATTGTTATGATCTTTGTGATTATGAATTTGATTGGATACATGTTATTTGTTTCCTTTGTTATGCAGCACAGACTACTCAGTAAATATACCACTGTCACCTGACACGTGACCACCTGTTCACCTTCACTGTCAGTCATCCTACCTGTCCAGCTACCCACACAGATTCCACTAATCTTTCAACCAGATATACTACATCCATAACTAGTGGTTTCCTCATTACCAGATATACTACATCCATAACTAGTGGTTTCCTCATTAGCAGGGAGGAGTTTCTACAATCAAAATGTATGTGCTTTGCCCTCGTGCCGCACTTTTATTAAACACAGAAAGGGGCCTATATTGGAGACCAAAAGTCGTCTGGCACACTGCTTACAGTTTCAACAACATGAATAACTTATTTCAAGCCTACAATCATTGATGTTACTACTAAAATATGACTATTCTTGCTCATTTTAAGACAATTGTCAAATAATTTTAACATTCATTACAGACGTCAATTGTTGTACAACATCATGGCTACGCTGTTGGCATCACCTTATACAGTGGATTTCCACTGTTGTGGGCCTTTAATCATCTGACTTTGTTGTTCACACAGGAGAGATACGGGACTATCGTGGATCCTCTGGGAATCCTCAACAACCTCATGATGCTGAAGAGGCAGAGAAGAGTCTCTCCAGATCAGAACGCCTCAATAAACACCTGCAGAGATCCACAGGGAAGAGAACTCACTGCTGCTCTGACTGTGGGAAGAGATTCACCTCATCAGGCATTAAAATTCATCAGAGAATAAACAGAGGAGAGAAACCTTATAGCTGTGATCAATGTGGGACGAGTTTTACTACTTCTTGCTATCTGACAGTGCACCAGAGAATACACACAGGAGAGAAACCTTATATCTGTGATCAATGTGGGAAGAGTTTTACTGCATCTGGCTCTCTGACTATACACCAGAGAACACACACAGGAGAGAAACCTTATAGCTGTGATCAATGTGGGATGAGTTTTACTACTTCTGGCTCTCTGACTTTACACCAGAGAACACACACAGGAGAGAAACCTTATAGCTGTGATCAATGTGGGAAGAGTTTTACTGATTCTAGTCAACTGATTAGTCACCAGAGAACACACACAGGAGAGAAATCTTACAGCTGTGATCAGTGTGGGAAGAGTTTTACTACATCTAGCTATCTGACTATACACCAGAGAACACACACAGGAGAGAAGCCTTATAGCTGTGATCAATGTGACAAGAGATACTCTGATAAAAGATCTCTGATCAGACATCAGAAAATACATACATGAAGAAGTTGTTTCATGATATCAATGAAATGTCACAATGTAGAATGTTTTAACATTGTAGAAGGAGTATTTTAATGATGTCACAATGTAGAACCCTAAGCGTTTGTTAAATTGATTTTAGGGAAAAAGAGGAAAAATCCAGGCTCTGAATTGAAAGAGTATTATTTATGAGATTTAACAAGAAGTGACTAACAAAAAAGAGCTGTGTTACACTTACCATGTTGGTGACCCACTGGAATCAAAATGCAACACTTCAAACTGTTTCTGCATATTGGTTATTGATTTGGACACGTTAAAACTGTGTTTTGACATTGCACTATTCCCATTTATCAAAATGTCATTCAAAAGACGTTGAAAATAAGACTATGCCTGACGTCCAATATATGTTCTGTCCAGTATATGTTTCGTTGTAGTTGAAAGTGAAAGTTGAAAATATTTATTTTCGGGTCGATTTTTTTCAATGACTTAAACTGCTTAATTTCAACGTACTTGCAGCCGATACACCTATAATCAATTTTTATTAACAATCTGACATCACTCCAGTATTTCTTGACAACATTCAAGTGCTAATTGTCTTTATTCCACTACTGAAGAAGCATGACTCAAATCACCTCATATATTCAAACATTCAGCCTGACAAAAGATACATGTTTTATTATTCCATGCCTCACCATTAAGTTAATTATTGCCAATACATATTAACAAATGGGTGTACATTTGGTTTTGATATTTCTTATTTACAATTATGTAACATTTAGTAATCATAGTTATTCATGCAACCAACTTGACATTTTTGGGTACAATTATATTGACATTGTCACGATCGTGTTGACGTGAAAGAGAGGACCAAGGCGCAACATGACTTGAATACATCTTCTTTAATTATAACGACGAAGATGAACACGCAACACTTATACAAACTAACAAAAACAACAAACGATCGTGAAACCTAAAACGCAAGTGCACACACAAACTACTTACGTTCGACATAAACATATACAATGACCCACAAACAACTAAAGCCTATGGCAGCCTTAAATATGGCTCCCAATTAGAGACAACAGAAATCAGCTGTCTCTAATTGAGAACCCATTCCGGCCACCATAGACTTTCCTAGAAAACTACACACCCATAGACACCGCTAGATACATACACTCAACACAAAACTATAAACTACAACCAACACCCCCTCTACCATATAATACCCCAAAATACACACATACCCCATGTCACACCCTGACCTAACTAAAATAATAAAGAAAACAAATAATACTAAGGCCAGGGCGTGACAGACATTGTTACCCTGCTTTTATATCCAACAACATGCCTATCTAGTGAACCCTGAAAAGAGAGAGAAGCTCCGCAGTCAGGTGTAAAGTTACTACGGATATCGCAGGAGTTTCCTCTTGAAATCAGACATGTCTGTGTTAAGGACAACTTGGTTGCTGATTATCTCAAGGGTGTGCAGTCAAATAGATTTGTGTTTTGCGTTTAGCCAGTGAGTTACCATGATCACAATTTATTTTGACACGTTTTTCCCGTGTTGGAGATTCGTTTTATCTCTTATTCTTTTCTGTGTTTTTTTGAAACTGCACTGTTAGGGGCTCGTAAGTAAGAGTTCCAGTGTTGTATCCGGCGCATGTGACTAATACAATTTGATTTGAGTTTTGTTTGGGCTCGTTCCAAGGGGACGAGAGTTCTAGAAGCTAGTGAGTTTTAGGAAGACGAGAGTTCTAGAAGCTAGTGAGTTTTAGGAAGACGAGAGTTCTAGAAGCTAGTGAGTTTTAGGAAGACGAGAGTTCTAGAAGCTAGTGAGTTTTAGGAAGATGAGAGTTCTAGAAGCTAGTGGGTTTTAGGAAGACGAGAGTTCTAGAAGCTAGTGAGTTTTAGGAAGATGATTCTATGGAAAGAAAAAAGGAGAAAAAAAATAATACGATTGTATATTATTATTTAGAAATACGTGTTTTTTCTTGTTTTTAATTGTTGACAGCCAGTAGACACCATGTTTATATTGTAGAAGGTGAAGCATTGTAGATGATTATTATGTGAAATGGAAGTTGTAGAGATACTCTGAATGATTGGCTATGAAAAGCTAACTGACATTTACTCCTGAGGTGCAGATCTGTTGCACCTTCGACAACCACTGTGATTATTATTATTTGACCTTGCTGGTCATCTATGAACATTTGAACATCTTGGCCATGTTCTGTTATAATATCCACCCGGCACAGCCAGAAGAGGACTGGCCACCCCTCAGAGCCTGATTCCTCTCTAGGTTTCTTCCTAGGTTCTTGTCTTTCTAGGGAGTTTTTCCTAGTCACCGTGCTTCTACACCTGCAATGCTTGCTGTTTGGAGTTTTAGGCTGGGTTTCTGTACAGCAATCTGTGACATCAGCTGATGTGAGAAGGGCTTTATAAATACATTTGATTGATTGTACAACTGAATGCATTCAACTGAAATGTGTCTTGGGAGCACTGATTGGTGTCACCTCGTTAGTCAGTATGTGTTACACCTGTGCTGGCTTGTCCATCTCGTTAGTGGGAAGGTGTTTCACCTGAGCTGGTCCAGGTTCTATTTAAGAGTGTCTGGCCCAGTGCTCCAGTTGTCTTGATAGATGTGGAGAGTCAACACCTTTAGTTGCTCCACCTTTTTGGTTTGCTTCCTGTCTTTAAGTTTGGTGTGGTTTTTCTTTTGTTTGCCTCTTCTTGGGCAGATTTAGTGGGTCTCATGGTGGGTGTCTTTTAGGTCCCAGTTGTTGTTACTAGTCAATTTTCATTGGACACCCCCCATAGTGTCTTTCAGAGCACCTCCTGAAAAACAAGCTTATATTTTGGGTTGGATATTGCATCCAATTAATATTTTAATCAATTGCATTTCCTTAGGATGCTCATTAGTCTTTCAGTTGTTAGTCTTCTGTTTGTTGTGTACTAAATATTTCATTTTTTTATTTGTTTTTTCTTGTGAAGCCATTGTGTTGCATCCATGTCTGAAATGTGCTGTATAAATAAATCTTGATTTGATTTCAACAAATGAACCCAATGACTGACCAATCAACAGATTCTTGGTCCCTTTTAGTATTTGTTAATGAATAGAATACAGTATATACATATGAGATGAGTAATACATAGACTAAGATACAGTAGAATAGGATAGAATACAGTATATACATATGAGATGAGTAATACATAGACTAAGATACAGTAGAATAGAATACAGTATATACATATATGATGAGTAATGCCAGATATGTAAACATTATTAAAGTGACTAGTGTTCCATTCCTTGAAGTGGCCAATGATTTCAAGTCTGTGTATGTAGGCAGCAGCCTCTGTGTTAGTGTTGTAAAAACAGCTTCTGTCTCTCGGTCCCAGCTTTGATGCACCTGTACTGACCTCGCCTTCTGGATGATAGCGGGCTGAACAGGCAGTGGCTCGGGTAATAACTAAGAACAAATGTGTGTGCCTGAGGGGAAATTCACTTTCATACAGCCAAAAAGGGTGAGAAATTACACCAATATGAGTGGACAATTTGCACTAATGTAAATAAACATAGATGATGGAACATATTCCCTTTTGCTGACGTGATGAACCGCTAAGGGGACATAAATATTTACCATCTACACCATCTGTGACCTCTCACCTCTCTGGCTGTAGAAGTGTTCTTCCTAACCAGTCCCTCAACAGCTCTCTGACTGAGCTCCACCCTCACTGGGTCTTCAGAGGAGAGGAAGGCTGAGGAGGGATGGAAGGATGAATGGATTAGTCAGTCAATAAAGTGTAGAGCTGCTGTCTATGCTGTCTGACAAAATCACTATTTTAGTAGTTCATTAAAGTAAATAAGGCTTTATGACTGCTCAATACCAACGATCAATCACTTAGATAATATATTTTCAGGTAGAGATACATCCTTGGGACGTCCCTAGCCCATTGAAGTTGACATTTAAAATGGTTAAGTTAGGGGTTAGGGTTAAGGGTAGAGATGTCCCAAGGATTCCAGATAGCATTGACCATCGTGCATTCTTCTGTCTCTTTTACATTGCAGGTGTAAAAGACAAGTAGACATGCAGTACATTATGGTCATTGTTTTTTTTTTTTTAAATAGCGCCTAATTATGCCAATCTGTATGTGGGGTTGTTTGAGAAGAATGTGATTGTCAGCCCTAACAATCCATTCTAGCACCTCATCAGGCTCTGTAAAAGTCTTCATTGATGACGTGTTCCTTCTATTCCAGGGGACAGCAGAGGAACTTCATCGATTCCACTCCTTCATCAATACAAGCAGTGAACATCTGAAATTCACCCTCACCTTTGATGAGCATGAAACATGTTACCGGATGGTTGGACTATACTGTTCTCGTCAATCATTTTAAATACTATACTTAACTGTATATCAACCAATCCTCCATTGTTAACGCAATAGAAAGGTCAAATGCTTTATTATCTAAAAATGTAAAGTGCTGGGCGACGTAGAGAAATAAAATGTTGCAGTTTGAGGCCATGTGGCGGACAGTGATGCAGGATAGGGAGAAGGAGTTGTGTTCTAGTGGGTCTGGACAGGTGTGATGTAGTTAATGGAGATGGGGGTGTGTTCTAGTGGGTCTGGGCAGGTGTGATGTAGTTAATGGAGATGGAGGTGTGTTCTAGTGGGTCTGGGCAGGTGTGATGTAGTTAATGGAGATGGAGGTGTGATCTAGTGGGTCTGGGCAGGTGTGATGTAGTTAATGGAGATGGAGGTGTGTTCTAGTGGGTCAGGTGTGATGTAGTTAATGGAGATGGAGGTGTGTTCTAGTGGGTCTGGGCAGGTGTGATGTAGTTAATGGAGATGGAGGTGTGATCTAGTGGGTCTGGACAGGTGTGATGTAGTTAATGGAGATGGAGGTGTGTTCTAGTGGGTCTGGGCAGGTGTGATGTAGTTAATGGAGATGGAGGTGTGTTCTAGTGGGTCTGGACAGGTGTGATGTAGTTAATGGAGATGGAGGTGTGTTCTAGTGGGTCTGGGCAGGTGTGATGTAGTTAATGGAGATGGAGGTGTGTTCTAGTGGGTCTGGGCAGGTGTGATGTAGTTAATGGAGATGAAGATGTGTTCTAGTGGGTCTGGGCAGGTGTGATGTAGTTAATGGAGATGGAGGTGTGTTCTAGTGGGTCTGGGCAGGTGTGATGTAGTTAATGGAGATGGAGGTGTGTTCTAGTGAGTCTGAACAGGTGTGATGTAGTTAATGGAGATGGAGGTGTGTTCTAGTGGGTCTGGGCAGGTGTGATGTAGTTAATGGAGATGGAGGTGTGTTCTAGTGGGTCTGGGCAGGTGTGATGTAGTTATGGAGATGGAGGTGTGTTCTAGTGGGTCTGGGCAGGTGTGATGTAGTTAATGGAGATGGAGGTGTGTTCTAGTGGGTCTGGGCAGGTGTGATGTAGTTAATGTTTGTATGATGCTGCCGTTTGTATGTTTTGTATTGTTTATAAAAAGATTAAATAAAATATTTTTCCCAATGCAAAGTTACACCTCACTGTTCTATTTTTAGAGTTATTACATTAAACCAATCAGAATTCAGAAGAATGCCAAAGTCAGGTGTGAAGTAATATGGAGGACCAGCCTATTCCCTATGATGTAAACTACAACAGAAATAACTTAAAATGTAGAACTTCAAATTCAACCAATCGTTTGCGCTCATGACTTGACTGATTAAAGTAAACCAACTTTTTGGAAATACATAACGCCATCTAACCAAATATCAAAGAATGTTAGCTATATGCAGTTATCTTAGCCAGCCAGCTAACGTTAGCTATATGCAGTTATCTTAGCTAGCCAGCTAACGTTAGCTATATGCAGTTATCTTAGCCAGCCAGCTAACATTAGCTATATGCAGTTATCTTAGCCAGCCAGCTAACATTAGCTATATGCAGTTATCTTAGCCAGCCAGCTAACGTTAGCTATATGCAGTTATCTTAGCCAGCCAGCTAACATTAGCTATATGCAGTTATCTTAGCCAGCCAGCTAACGTTAGCTATATGCAGTTATCTTAGCCAGCCATTTCACGTTAGCTATATGCAGTTATCTACGCCAGCAAGCTAACATTAGCTATATGCATTTATCTTAGCCGGCCAGCTAACTTTAGCTATATGCAGTTATCTTAGCCAGCCAGCTAACGTTAGCTATATGTAGTTATCTACGCCAGCCAGCCAACATTAGCTATATGCAATTATCTACGCCAGCCAGCTAACAATAGCTATATGCAGTTATCTTAGCCAGCCAGCTAACATTAGCTATATGCAGTTATCTACGCCAGCAAGCTAACATTAGCTATATGCAGTTATCTTAGCTAGCCAGCTAACGTTAGCTATATGCAGTTATCTTAGCCAGCCAGCTAACATTAGCTATATGCAGTTATCTTAGCCAGCCAGCTAACATTAGCTATATGCAGTTATCTTAGCCAGCCAGCTAACGTTAGCTATATGCAGTTATCTACGCCAGCAAGCTAACATTAGCTATATGCAGTTATAGAGGGGAGCTGGTATAGAGGGGAGCTGGTATAGAGGGGAGCTGGTATAGAGTAGGTGTGATGGGTTCTTAACCCCCTGCTACTCTGATATCAATGTGAAATAATCTACAGTGGATCTACTGTTTACAATACAGACTGGAACATGGGCTTTTTCTGAAGGAGGTCCCACACTCAATAACATAAAAGCTTTGAATATTAGATTTCTACAGTCAGTCAAAACCAACCCAATGTAATTCAAAAGGCACTACATCAGCACAGAGATGGGGGAGAGCCTTGCGATGTTCTTAACCCCCTGCTACTCTGATATCAATGTGAAATAATCTACAGTGGATCTACTGTTTACAATACAGACTGGAACATGGGCTTTGTTTTAGCCAACTAGCTATTAGCCTAACCAGCGTAGCCAACCAGCTAACGTTAGCTATTTAGCCAACTAGCTATTAGCCTAACCAGCGTAGCCAACCAGCTAACGTTAGCTATTTAGCCAACTAGCTATTAGCCTAACCAGTGTAGCCAACCAGCTAACGTTAGCTATTTAGCCAACTAGCTATTAGCCTAACCAGTGTAGCCAACCAGCTAACGTTAGCTATTTAGCCAACTAGCTATTAGCCTAACCAGCGTAGCCAACCAGCTAACGTTAGCTATTTAGCCAACTAGCTATTAGCCTAACCAGCGTAGCCAACCAGCTAACGTTAGCTATTTAGCCAACTAGCTATTAGCCTAACCAGTGTAGCCAACCAGCTAACGTTAGCTATTTAGCCAACTAGCTATTAGCCTAACCAGCGTAGCCAACCAGCTAACGTTAGCTATTTAGCCAACTAGCTATTAGCCTAACCAGCGTAGCCAACCAGCACCGAGACCATTTAGAACCAAACTAACAAAACCTAAACGTGTTTGCAGATCAAAAGATCAGAGACAAACAGAATGATGGGAGAAAATTAACCTTCAGAAGTCATTGATCAATGCTGATAAAGTGACACACTGCTTGAATAATAATGAGTATAATAGTTATTTATGATGTAAGGTGATTTGTAGAGCAGTCAGTTGGCAGTCGGCTGCAGTGTCGAACCAAACCAAACCAATCAGGTGGTTGTTCGACGAATTGAAGTTCCTGACGTCATTGATCACGTGCTGCTGATAAAGTGATACAGGCATCGGCACACTGCTTTGAAGTTTAATGCTTTCAAGGTCTCGTACCTCCGGTATCAAAACATAACATCCCCATCGAAAAGTTGACAAAACAAAAAGGAGCAAGCAGGTTGATTTCCTCTGTCATTTTGAGCCCACGGCAAGAAGTCACCAGAGCCCACCGTGCTAACGGGTTCCCACTAGATAACACAACCACACAGTTAATGAAAAGCATGAGGTGACGCTTGAGCTAGATATCAACCTATCGAGCTAGTGTGACCTTCCTGGTCTCTCAAGTCAGTGAGTCAACACAGGAAGGAGCAATGGATGGATAGTTAATTTATTTCCAAAGCTGCAATGATGGGACACACACAGTCTGGATGAATGATCAGTAGTGACGGGATATAAATAGCACTCCCACAGCAATTCTCCATTAATCTGCCCTATAATATACTAACAAAAAACAATTGAAATGTCTATCAAAGTCATTGTGATCATATAGTGGATTTATAAATTCCGACTAATTCCTAATTTACTATAATAAAATAAATACATTGTTTCCATGTGTCTCATATTCATTCACTGTCATCCATTTTACTATCAAAATATATCAAATTAACCTGGAAAATGACTAAATGTCCCCCTCTGGTGGTGAAGAAGTATAATACACCTAAACTAACAAATCCGGGCTGATCAACTGGCTGGTGTTCATGAGTTTATAGAACATGTACTTTATACATTTGTCATAAATGACCTGCATTGATGAGACACACAGTGTGGATGAACGATCAGTAGTCGACAGGGTAAAAATATCACTCCTAAAGAAGATGCATTTTCTAGTCAGATACCAACCTGAAAGAGGGAACTTTAGCATAAAACCCACATGGAAAACTGAGATTCGGCAAATAACATATCTAGAGAGGCTTATTTGACGCCAAACCAACAACAGTAGTTACTAAAACATAAATTGCTAATGTATGATTTAAAAGGTGGTTTTTATGATGTAATGTCAACTTAATATATTTCTATCCCGGGACTATTCAATTTTGAACTCACCCACAGCAATTCTCCATAAATCTGCTGTGGATTACCCGGAATCCCGAAATAAATTAATACATATGTGATAATTCAAAAACATAACTGGTTGTGTTTATAGGGAACCAGATCGTGAACATAACTAAGTTACTAAGTCTTTAACCACGCTGTATTGTTACACTGGTGAGTAAAAACTCATGCTTCCTACACTAACTTTTTGTCTGAACATTATAATATATATTTTACGTCACACTAGCGTCATTGTCTTAAAGTCGCACATCTCCATCGCAGTCAGAGGTTCAGACTGAGCGTTACCCACTCCAGTCAACAGATGGCGGTGTGCGATTTTAAGGCAATGCTGTTAGCGTGACGTATAATCTAGTGGACGGAACGCAATGCTATTAGTGTGACGTATAATCTAGTGGACGGAACGCTTCTTTCAGCAGCAGCAACAGTTATTCAGCCACCTCGGTAGCTTGCTAGACAAGATAGACGAACCAATAAAGCTCTTTAGACGCTTTAGTGTATATTAGCCACTGTATTTTAAACCCTCGTCTGTCGTCTAGTTAGTTAGTTATCCTATTTCATTTCATGTTTACGGTGTTGTTGTTATTATTCAGCTGGCGGGCTGGTTAAGTTAGCATTAGCCTAGCTAGCTAACATCTCCGACCATGAGTTCACTAAATTACTCTCTTCCTGCTGAAGAAGAGACGGTCTGCTGGACGGAGAAAGAAGCTCTCATCAAAGAGGAGGAGGAAGAGAAGGATGTTACAAAACAAAAACAAGTAGAGGGTGAGGCTGTTACAGGGAAAGAAGAAGAGAAAGACGTTTCAGTGAAAGAAGAGGAAGACGTTACAGTGAAAGAAGAGGCGTTCAGAGTGAAAGAGGAGGAGGGTTCAGTTTTTGAAGTGAAAGCGGAGGAGGGGGGGATTACGGTCTCATCGGAAGAAGAGGAGGAAGAAACTGGATATCTGGGCCCGATTTCCCAAACGCAATTTAAGGCATCCAGTGGTTCTAAAGATGAACTTAGCCATAAGATGGTTTTGAGAAACCGGGCCGTGATTACCACTGGTAAGTACTGTCTTAAAAACAGAGGTACAAACTCTGCAGTTGTTGAACTGATGTTTGGTGTTAAAGGGGAAATCGGCAATTGCTACATCCATATTTTGACTTTTAAATTATTTATTTATAGCCATTGATTATTGAAGAATATAACACATGCCTCATGAGCTTAGTTCAACTGTTGTACCCCATCAGAACCCCAAATAAGTTTTTTATACTCCAATGTTTAGAAACAATGTAAATCAACACTGTATAGCCTCAACATGGTTAACTATAATGTTGATATCATGGATGGTCAGTCCTTTCATCCATAGGTCTGTCTATGAATTTGAGAGTAGTTAAATGTCTCCAGGCCCATCATCATCTTATTACCAAAACAGTGGTGGAATGAGAGCTTTGTTATTGTTTCAACTTCAGATTGGTTGATTGATGTGTGGCTTTTTTAAAGGGACAACCTAGGATTTAAACAGCAACAAAATGGCTGCCAAGAGACTTGGTTTGGTAAACAGCTAAGGGATGGGGGCTGGAGAAATGTAACCACTCTCAAATTCATTGAGAAAGCTATTGTAGCAACCGTAACCCAACACCTAGCGATCTCGTCAAGAAGTTCAGACATCTTGGCGTAACAGTTATAAGGTGTTGGCTTGACAGTCGCTGGACCCAGGTTTGAGTCCAGCTCAGGGCTACCCCCTGAATTCACTACACTATGAATACAAGGACTGGCCATCCATGATGTCATAATGATAGTTTAACCAGGTTTCTAGGCTATATAGTATATTCTAGAATTCATCCATGATGTCATAATGATAGTTTAACCAGGTTTCTAGGATATATAGTATATTCTAGAATTCATCCATGATGTCATAATGATAGTTTAACCAGGTATCTAGGATATATAGTATATTCTAGAATTCATCCATGATGTCATAATGATAGTTTAACCAGGTTTCTAGGCTATATAGTATATTCTAGAATTCATCCATGATGTCATAATGATAGTTTAACCAGGTTTCTAGGCTATATCGTATATTCTAGAATTGCCAGTGTAGATTTCCTGTGGAGGCTAATTATTAGAGCTGTTGATAAGTCATTGTATAATATTCAGCCAATTTTTTTTCATGCCTTTACATTAATGGCAAGACATACCTAGATGCAATTACATTCATGAATTGGTTTGAAACCTTTGTTTTAAACCCTTCTCAAAGTTGGTGCCTTGACAGATTTGTAAAAAATGGTTTGTCATGAAACACTATTTACTTATTTATTTAAATGTAACCTTTATTTAACTAGGCAAGTCAGTTAAGAACAAATTCTTATTTACAATGACTGCCTACACCGGACGATGCTGGGCCAATTGTGCGCCGCCCTATGGGACTCCCAATCACGGCCGGTTGTGATACAGTCTGGATTTGATCCAGGGTGTCTGTAGTGGCGCCTCAAGCACTGAGATGCAGTGTCCGCTGCGCCACCTGGGATCCCCAAAATCATGTTCTAGTGCTGTCCCCAACTAAAATACATCTTGGTCAACCAAGAGTCATCTGTTCTTTCTACCAATCGCCCCATGTGTTTTTATAAAATCTGTATGTACTGAACTTGTATGATGCTTTAAGCATTCTGTTTGATTAAATAATTAAGACACACAAATGACTCGGAGTCATAACTAGAGGGAGCCGGTCGTCAGCATAACCTGACCAGAGGGAGATGGTCGTCAACATAACCCGACCAGAGGGAGCCGGTCGTCAACACAACCCGACCAGAGGGAGCCGGTCGTCAACACTACCCGACCAGAGGGAGCCGGTCGTCAACACAACCCGACCAGAGGGAGCCGGTCGTCAACACAACCCGACCAGAGGGAGCCGGTCGTCAACACAACCCGACCAGAGGGAGCCGGTCGTCAACACAACCCGACCAGAGGGAGCCGGTCGTCAACACAACCCGACCAGAGGGAGCCGGTCGTCAACACAACCCGACCAGAGGGAGCCGGTCGTCAACACAACCCGACCAGAGGGAGCCGGTCGTCAACACAACCCGACCAGAGGGAGCCGGTCGTCAACACAACCCGACCAGAGGGAGCCGCTCGTCAACACAACCCGACCAGAGGGAGCCGCTCGTCAACACAACCCGACCAGAGGGAGCCGCTCGTCAACACAACCCGACTAGAGGGAGCCGGTCGTCAACATAACCCGACCAGAGGGAGCCGGTCGTCAACATAACCCGACCAGAGGGAGCCGGTCGTCAACATAACCTGACCAGAGGGAGCCGGTCGTCAACATAACCTGACCAGAGGGAGCCGGTCGTCAACATAACCTGACCAGAGGGAGCCGGTCGTCAACATAACCTGACCAGAGGGAGCCGGTCGTCAACATAACCCGACCAGAGGGAGCCGGTCGTCAACATAATCTAACCAGAGGGAGTCCCCCCTCCTCTGCTGGACTTCGTAAATTCTGCCGTTTTGCTACTTAAGTTTTCAGTAATAGACTAATAGACTACAGATAGATAGACTAATAGACTAGTAATAGACTACACCATCAGTCTGCAACCTTTTCCAGTTGGAGTGCCAATTTATCTGTGCCAGTTATGATTTTCATATGCACATTTTCGCGGAACAGTTTCATTTAAATTATAATAGTATCTCAAAATCTTTGTCTGTGATTAATCTACATTCTAAATCTAAATGAAAATTATACATATCTAAAAGTAACTTTCACTGCCATTGCCAACTATGTAAAAAAAAATAGCCTACATAAAGCCAACAAATAAAAACATTGCATTCTGCAGGTAGAAAATATCCTGATAAAATAAATATCCTAGAAATCACATTGGCTGCAAATGGCCTGTCTACAACAAACTTGAAACCTTGTTTCAACTATCAACTGGGTCAGGAAACTCGGATAGCAAGCTTGCAACATTGTATAAAATATTCTAGGCCCTCAGTTTCCTGCTCCAGTGAGTTCTGGACAGACACAGCTGTAGGCTATTTGTGCAAAGGATAAGAAGTAATCAGGTATTTTATGACATTTCCACTGGATCAGAGCATTACATTTTTCCCTTTCATGATGAGTGGTTATCGAAAGGGTGAGAGCTGGAAAAAATTTATGAAAATACTTTGAGGAACTATTGTCATTCGCAATTGATTTTGATTAGACTTTGTTTACTTGCTGTTTGAGGTGAAGAAAAAGTTACTTTGAGAAGCTCCACAACTCATTAGTGGTGGTGCTTTAAGACAATGATAAATACTATCAGACATCCCAAATGGGCACATTTATAGGCCTACATTTGTGTGCAGGCCAGGTAGACTAGTCCTACTTCTATATGCGTAATCAGGTGTGCGTCCTTACTCAACATTGACAGGAGTGTTTCAAACAAAAGACAATGAATAAATTGACAAAACTGACATATCTTGTAGGGTCAGGTCTGGGTGGTCTGCCAGGGGACGTTTCATTTAGTATCCGTTTGGGTCGGCTGGGGAATGATTCTATTTCTCCATAGTATGTTGTACCGAAGTTGACCGACTGAAAGGGAGTGTAACTTTGATTATAATTACTCTTCCCTTAAGGAGGGAATCGAGGTTCAACACCTGTTTGTCCCCGCCCTTTCCTGGGTTGGTGAAGAGCGGCATTACATTTTAAGGAATAAATCCAAGCCTCACTCTCATCACCTGTGGACGGTGGTGCTTCCAGCGAGGCGTGGATTTAATAGTATGTTGTACCTAGTTTCCCTCCTTCAGGGAACAGTAGTTATAGTCATAACATGTGGATTTAATAGTATGTTGTACCTAGTTTCCCTCCTTCAGGGAACAGTAGTTATAGTCATAACGTTACGCTTGTCATATGATGAACTTCAACTTAAATAAGGGATCTTGCTGTCGGACAGTTTTTTTGTATTCTGAAATGCACTCGAACTATATATCATTTAGTGGTTCCTTGTGTTACGCTGGGAAAACAGTTTTCGTGGGCACAGAAATACTAAATAATTCCAGAGTTTGCTAAATCCGATGGTTTTTAACTGAGTCATCTTGTAATCCAACATGGCGTGTAGCATTAAGACGTGTTTGTTGTTGTAAATGTTATCTTTTTTTGTATATAGACTAAATGGTATGTATTTTTCGTCTTTTTTTGTATATATTGCAATATATTTAAATCTTTTTCCATTTTTAAATTAAATATACCTTCCGGCAACCCGCCTCACCCATTATGATACGGATCTGCTATTTCTTTTTTTAGACCTTATAGCTAGAACCTCCATCAGCAGCTAGCCATCAGAAGCTAACCAGCTAATTAGCTACTAGCTATTTAGTCATTGTTAGCCACTGCTAGCGGCCTTTACCTTTTTAGCTCAGACACCAGCCGCTTTTAGCCTGGATAACACCTGCCAGTCTGCACAGCGCGATATCAACCCTGAGCATATCGGACTGTTTTTCTCCACTACATCACCGTATTCCTGCCGTAAGCTCTGGACCATTACACCGGATAATCGCAGCTAGCTAGCTGCCACCGAGTGGCCCAGACCCGAAGCTAGCCTTGAGCCAGGACCATCTCCCGGCCTGCTCAGTGGACCCTATGATCACTCAGCTACATAGCTGATGTCTCCCAGACTCTTCACTAACACGACTAGAAGCCACTACATCACCGGATTCCTGCAGTAAGCTCTGGACCTTTGCACCGGACGCACTGGAGTGGCTATAGTGGCTAATGCCCTTGTCCCAACGCTAGCACCAGTTAGCCTCGAGCCAGGCGCATCTCCCGGCTAGCATAGTAATGACTACCTAACGGCTTCCCTGGTTCATATATTGCTGTTCACTGGACCCTATGATCACTTGGCTACATAGTTGATGCCTGCTGGACTGTTCATTAATCACGGTACTCCATTTTGTTTATTTTGTTTCTGTTGGCCCCAGCCTCGAACTCAGGCCCTGTGTGTAGTTAACTGACCCTCAGCCCAATCATCGTCATTTTACCTGTTGTTGTCTTAGCTGATTAACTGTTGTCTTACCCGTTGTCTTAGCTAGCTCTCCCAATCAACACCTGTGATTATGTCTCTCTAATGTCAATTTGCCTTGTATACTGTTGTTTAGGGTAGTTATCATTGTTTTGTTTTACTGCGTAGCCCCTAGTCCCACTCAACATGCCTCAGAGAACTCTTTTGTCCCACTTCCCACACATGCGGTGACCTCACCTAGCATAACTGGTGCCTCCAGAGATCCAACCTCTCTTATCGTCACTCAATGCCTAGGTTTACCTCCACTGTTCTCGCACCCTACCATACCCCTGTCTGTACATTATGCCTTGAATCTATCCTACCACGCCCAGAAATCTGCTCCTTTTATTCTCTGTTCCCAACGCACTAGACGACCAGTTCTGATAGCCTTTAGCCATACCCTCATCCTACTCCTCTGTTCCTCGGGTGATGTAGAGGTTAACCCAGGCCCTGTGTGTCCCCAGGCGCTCTCATTTGTTGACCTGTGTAACCATAAAAGCCTTCGTTTCATACATGTTAACATCAGAAGCCTCCTCCCTAAGTTTGTTTTACTCACTGCTTTAGCACACTCCACCAACCTTGATGTCCTTGCCGTGTCTGAATCCTGGCTTTGGAAGGCCACCAAAAATTCTGATATTTCCATCCCCATGTACAACATTTTCTGTCAAGATAGAACTGCCAAAGGGGGAGGAGTTGCAATCTACTGCAGAGATGGCATGCAAAGTTGTATCATACTTTCCAGGTCCATGCCCAAACAGCTCGAGCTTCTAATTAAAAAAATTAATCTCTCCAGAAATAAGTCTCTCACTGTTGCCGCCTGTTACAGACCCCCCTCAGCTCCCAGCTATTCCCTGGACACCATATGTGAATTGATTGCCCCCCCCATCCATCTTCAGAGTTAGTTCTGTTATTTGACCTAAACTGGGATATGCTTAACACCCCGGCCGTCCTACAATCCAAGCTAGATGCCCTCAATCTCACACAAATTATCAAGGAACCCACCAGGTGCAACCCTAAATCCGTAAACTTTGGCACCCTCATAGATATCCTAAACAACTTGCCCTCCAAATACACCTCTGCTGTTTTCAGTCAGGATCTCAGCGATCACTGCCTCATTGCCTGCATCCGTTATGGATCCGCGGTCAAACGACCACCCCTCATCCCTGTCAAACGCTTCCTAAAACACTTCTGCAAGCAGGCCTTTCTTATCGACCTGGCCCGGATATCCTGGAAGGATATTGACCTCATCCCGTCAGTAGGGGATGCCTGGTTGTTCTTTAATTGTAATTTCCTCACCACCTTAAATAAGCGACCAGCACAAAAACATCCTGTGGCGTACTGCACTAAGAGCTCCCCATCCCCCGCAGCTACTTCCCCAAGCCTCCCCAGCTTCTCCTTCACCCAAATCCAGATAGCTGATGTTCTGAAAGAGTTGCAAAACCTAGACCTTTACAAATCAGCTGGACTAGACAATCTGGACCCTCTCTTTATAAAATTATCTGCCGCCATTGTGGCAACCCCTATTACTAGTCTGTTCAACCTCTCTTTCGTATTGTCCGAGATTCCTAAAGATTGGAACTCTTCCGCGGTCATCTCCCTCTTCAAAGGGGGTTACACTCTAGACCCAAACAATTACAGACCTATATCCAGCCTGCCCTGCCGTTCTAAAGTCTTCGAAAGTCAAGTTAACAAACAGATCACTGACCATTTTGAATCCCACCGTACCTTCTCCGCTGTGCAATCTAGTTTCCGAGCTGGTCACGGGTGCACCTCAGTCACGCTCAAGGTACTAAACGATATCATAACCGCTATCGATAAAAGACAGTACTGTGCAGCCGTCTTCATCAACCTGGCCAAGGCTTTCGACTCTGTCAATCACCACATTCTTATCGGCAGACTCAATAGCCTTGGTTTCTCAAATGACTGCCTCGCCTGCTTCACCAACTACTTCTCAGACAGAGTTCAGTGTGTCAAATCGGAGGGCCTGTTATCCGGACCTCTGGCAGTCTCTATGGAGGAACCACCGGGTTCAATTCTCGGACCGACTCTTTTCTCTGTATATATCAATGATGTCGCTCTTGCTGCGGTCAAGGAGGTATATCTCACTGGTCATCCCCAAAGCCAACACCTACTTTGGCCGCATTTCCTTCCACTTCTCTGCTGCCAGTGACTGGAACGAATTGCAAAAATTGCTGAAGTTGGAGACTTATATCGCCCTCACTAACTTTAAGCATCAGCTATCTGAGCAGCTTACCGATCGCTGCAGCTGTACACAGCCCATCTGTAAATAGCCCATCCAACTGCCTACCTCATCCCCATGTTTTTATTTACTTTTTTTGCTCTTTTGCGCACCAGTATTTCTACTTGCACATCATCATCTACACATCTATCACTCCAGTGTTCATTTGTTAAATTGTAATTACTTCGCTACAATGGCCTATTTATTTCCTTACATCTGTAATCCATTTGCACTCACACTGAATATAGATTTTTCTATTGTGTTATTGACTGTACGTTTGTTTATCCCACGTGCAACTCTTTGTCGCACTGCTTTGCTTTATTTGCTTTTATTTGTTTATGTGTAACTCTGTGTTGTTTGTGTCACACTACTTTGCTTTATCTTGACCAGGTCGTAGTTGTAAATGAGAACGTGTTCTCACCTGACCTACCTGGTTAAATAAAAAATAAATACAAATTTTATTGACACCCAAATGGATACTGTCATTAACGCCGTTCTTCAATAATTGCACATCATTCTTAATACTGTAGCAAACATTATATTCAGCAGGACATTCAAGCGATCCTTACAATTATAATCCAAAGTAGTGTGAAATGCACTCATAAGCAACCTGGAAATGGAGGTTACTCCCCTGAGTGTTCCCCCAATCACATTCAGAATACATTGTGAAAAACTACAACCTTTGCTCACCATTTTTGCTCCTGGCAGTAATACTACATCCATAACTATCGGTTTCCTCATTAGCAGGGAGGTGTTTCTGCAATCAAATTGTGTGTGCATCGCCCTCATGCCGCAATTTTATTAAACACAGAAAGGGGCCTATATTGGAGACCAAAAGTCGTCTGGCACACTGCTTAGAGTTTCAACAACATGAATAACTTATTTCTAGTCTACAATCATCAATGTTACTACTAATGTGTAAACAAGGCTAATATGACTATTCTTGTTATTCATTACAGACATCAATTGTTGTACAACATCATGGCTACTCTGTTGGCCTCACCTTTCTTTTACAGTGGTTTTCCGCTGTTGTGGGCCTTTAATCATCTGACTTTGTTGTTCACACAGGAGAGAGACGGGACAGTCGTGGATCCTCTGGGGAGCCTCAACAACCTCATGATGCTGACAGGGCAGAGAAGAGTCTCTCCACATCAGAACACCTCAAGAAACACCTGCGGAGATCCACAAGGAAGAGACCTCACTGCTGCTCTGATTGTGGGAAGAGATTCACCTCATCAGCAGGCATTAAAATTCATCAGATAATCCACACAGGATTAGAGAAATCTTATAGCTGTACTCAATGTGGGAAGAGTTGTACTCTAAGGGGGCTGATATCACACCAGAGAACACACACAGGAAAGAAATCGTATAGCTGTGATGAATGTGGGAAGAGTTTTCCTCTGGTATTCAACCTAATATTACACCAGAGAAGACACACAGGAAAGAAATCGTATAGCTGTGATGAATGTGGGAAGATTTTTACTTGTTCTAGCCGTCTTGTTGTACACCAGAGAACACACACCGGAAAGAAACCTTATAGCTGTAACCAATGTGGGAAGAGTTTTACTACATCAAGCTATCTAACAGTACACCAGAGAACACACACAGGAGAGAATCCGTGCTGTGATCAATGTGGGAAGAGTTTTACCATGTCTAGCAGTCGGACTAGACACCAAAGAACACACACAGGAGAGACTCCTTAGAGCTGTACTCAATGTGGGAAGAGTTTTTCTACATCTAGCTATCTAACTATACACCAGAGAACACACAACAGGAGAGAAACCTTATAGCTGTACTCAATGTGGGAAGAGTTTTACTACATCACGCTATCTAACTAGACACCAAAGAACACACACAGGAGAGAAACCTTATAGCTATACTCAATGTGGGAAGAGTTTTACTACATCTAGCTATCTAACTAGACACCAAAGAACACACACAGGAGAGAAACCTTATAGCTATACTCAATGTGGGAAGAGTTTTACTTGGCTAAACAACCTAGTATCACACCAGAGAACACACACAGGAGAGATACCTCATAGCTGTAATCAATGTGGGACGAGATACTCTGATAAAAGATCTCTGATTAATCATCAGAAAATACATGTAGTTGTTTCATGAAATCAATAAAATAATGTTGAATGTTGTAGGAATATTTTAATGATGTCACAATGTAGAAGCCCAATGAAGAACCCTAAATGGTAGAATGTTTAAACATTGTAGTAGGAGTATTTTAATGATGTCACAATGTAGAACCCTAAACGTTTGTCCCCTGTTCTATTGATTTCAACATGATATGGATATTAGCCTCAGGGGGAAAATCCAGGCTCTGAATTGAAAGAGTACTGTTTATGAGATTTAACAAAAAGTGACTAACAAGAAAAGAGTTGTGTTACACTTACCACGTTGGTGACCCACTTGAATCAAAATGCAACACTTCAAAATGTAGCGATCTGTTTTCTACAAATTGTCCTCTAACCAGGGATGTACACATTACTCCCAGATTCCGTGTGGTTTTTGAGCTGTTAGTTTTAACAGGACGTGCAACCTCATCTCCCTCCTCTCGGCACAATTGATTTCAACATGATATCGATGAGTGATGACAAATAAGTGTTGCGTTCCTTTGTTAAGTGACCCCTAAATTTAAATGCATCACTCCAAAATGTAGCTGACTGTCTTCTGCAGGTTGTCCTCTAACCAGTGAGGTAAAATATATCTCCCATTTCCATGTGTTTTTTTAGTTGTGTTAGTTTCAACAGCAGGTACAACCTGATTTCCCCCCTAATCAATATCAGTGATTTATTGCTACTTGTTCAAACAACAGCATTTTTGGTGCTTGCAGTTTATAAGGAGCTTGTTTAAATAAATACAAGTACAAGTAATATGATTATTGTGGCAGTTTGTGTAAATAGCACATTTTATGTTTCGTTTTTCAATATATCACAAACTGTTTCTGTATATTGGTTATTGATTTGGACACATTAAAACTGTGTTTTGACATTGGGGGTATCCCACCTAGCAAAGTGTCTTTGAAAAGACGTTGAAAATAAGACTATGCAACCATGCTATGCCCGTCGTCCAATATTCATTCGGTTGTAGTTAAATTACTAGAAAACAATTGAATTTCAACGTACTTTCAGTAGCCTAGTGGTTAGAGCGTTGGGCCAGTAACCAAAAGATTGTTGGATCGAATCCCCGAGCTGACAATATGTCTTTCTGACCCTAAACAAGGCAGTTAACCCACTGTTCCTAGGTCGTCATTGAACAAGGCAGTTAACCCACTGTTCCTGGTCCTCATTGAACAAGGCAGTTAACCCACTGTTCCTAGGTCGTCATTGAAAATAAGAATGTGTTCTTAACTGACTTGACTAAATAAAAAGTGGACTAGAGTTCTTGAAGCTAGTGAGTTTTCCGATTCTATAAAGAAATATTTGAAAGAAATAATACTATTGTATATTATTATTTAGAAATATGTGTTTTCTTGTTTTTAATTGTTGACAGCCAGTAGACACTATGTTTATATTGGTGAAGGCTTTGGTTTTTCCATTTATGTTTTGAAGTTGGACTTTAGCACGTATAGCTCGTTAGCACGTAGGGCGCACTGATTGGTGTCACCTCAAATCAAATCAAATCAAATTTTATTAGTCACATACACATGGTTAGCAGATGTTAATGCGAGTGTAGCGAAATGCTTGTGCTTCTAGTTCCGACAATGCAGTAATAACCAACAAGTAATCTAACCTAACAATTCCACAACTACTACCTTATACACACACAAGTGTAAAGGGATAAAGAATATGTACATAAAGATATATGAATGAGTGGTGGTACAGAACGGCATAGGCAAGATGCAGTAGATGGTATAGAGTACGGTATATACATATGAGATGAGTACTGTAGGGTATGCAAACATAAAGTGGCATAGTTTAAAGTGGCTAGTGGTACATGTATTACATAAAGATGGCAAGATGCAGTAGATGATATAGAGTACAGTATATACATATGAGATGGGTAATGTAGGGTATGTAAACATTATATTAAGTGGCATTGTTTAAAGTGGCTAGTGGTACATTTTTACATAATTTCCATCAATTCCCATTTTTAAAGTGGCTGGAGTTGAGTCAGTATGTTGGCAGCGGCCGCTAAATGTTAGTGGTGGCTGTTTAACAGTCTGATGGCCTTGAGATAGAAGCTGTTTTTCAGTCTCTCGGTTCCTGCTTTGATGCACCTGTACTGACCTCGCCTTCTGGATGATAGCGGGGTGAACAGGCAGTGGCTTGGGTGGTTGTTGTCCTTGATGATCTTTATGGCCTTCCTGTGACATCGGGTGGTGTAGGTGTCCTGGAGGGCAGGTAGTTTGCCCCCGGTGATGCGTTCTGCAGACCTCACTACCCTCTGGAGAGCCTTACGGTTGTGGGCGGAGCAGTTGCCGTACCAGGCGGTGATACAGCCCGACAGGATGCTCTCGATTGTGCATCTGTAGAAGTTTGTGAGTGCTTTTGGTGACAAGCCGAATTTCTTCAGCCTCCTGAGGTTGAAGAGGCGCTGCTGCGCCTTCTTCACGACGCTGCCTGTGTGGGTGGACCAATTCAGTTTGTCCGTGATGTGTACACCGAGGAACTTAAAACTTTCCACCTTCTCCACTACTGACCCGTCGATGTGGATAGGGGGGTGCTCCCTCTGCTGTTTCCTGAAGTCCACAATCATCTCCTTTGTTTTGTTGACGTTGAGTGTGAGGTTATTTTCCTGACACCACACTCCGAGGGCCCTCACCTCCTCCCTGTAGGCCGTCTCGTCGTTGTTGGTAATCAAGCCTACCACTGTAGTGTCATCCGCAAACTTGATGATTGAGTTGGAGGCGTGCATGGCCACGCAGTCGTGGGTGAACAGGGAGTACAGGAGAGGGCTCAGAACGCACCCTTGTGGGGCCCCAGTGTTGAGGATCAGCGGGGTGGAGATGTTGTTACCTACCCTCACCACCTGGGGGCGGCCCGTCAGGAAGTCCAGGACCCAGTTGCACAGGGCGGGGTCGAGACCCAGGGTCTCGAGCTTGATGACGAGTTTGGAGGGTACTATGGTGTTAAATGCTGAGCTGTAATCGATGAACAGCATTCTCACATGGGTATTCCTCTTGTCCAGATGGGTTAGGGCAGTGTGGTTGCGATTGCGTCGTCTGTGGACCTATTGGGTCGGTAAGCAAATTGGAGTGGGTCTAGGGTGTCCGGTAGGGTGGAGGTGATATGGTCCTTGACTAGTCTCTCAAAGCACTTCATGATGACGGAAGTGAGTGCTACGGGGCGGTAGTCGTTTAGCTCAGTTACCTTAGCTTTCTTGGGAACAGGAACAATGGTGGCCCTCTTGAAGCATGTGGGAACAGCAGACTGGGATAAGGATTGATTGAATATGTCCGTAAACACACCAGCCAGCTGGTCTGCGCATGCTCTGAGGACGCGGCTGGGAATGCCGTCTGGGCCTGCAGCCTTGCGAGGGTTAACACGTTTAAATGTTTTACTCACCTCGGCTGCAGTGAAGGAGAGCCCGCAGGTTTTGGTAGGGGGCCGTGTCAGTGGCACTGTATTGTCCTCAAAGCGGGCAAAAAAGTTGTTTAGCCTGTCTGGGAGCAAGACATCCTGGTCCGCGACGGGGCTGGTTTTCTTTTTGTAATCCGTGATTGACTGTAGACCCTGCCACATACCTCTTGTGTCTGAGCTGTTGAATTGCGACTCGATTTTGTCTCTGTACTGGGACTTAGCCTGTTTGATTGCCTTGCGGAGAGAATAGCTACACTGTTTGTATTCGGTCATGCTTCCGGTCACCTTGCCCTGGTTAAAAGCAGTGGTTCGCGCTTTCAGTTTCAGGCAAATGCTGCCGTCAATCCACGGTTTCTGGTTTGGGAATGTTTTAATCGTTGCTGTGGGTACGACATCGTCAATGCACTTCCTAATGAACTCGCTCACCGAATCAGCATATTCGTCAATATTGTTGTTGGACGCAATGCGGAACATATTCCAATCCGCGTGATCGAAGCAGTCTTGAAGCGTGGAATCAGATTGGTCGGACCAGCGTTGAACAGACCTGAGCGCGGGAGCTTGTTGTTTTAGTTTCTGTTTGTAGGCTGGAATCAACAAAATGGAGTCGTGGTCAGCTTTTCCGAAAGGGGGGCGGGGGAGGGCCTTATATGCGTCGCGGAAATTAGTATAGCAATGATCTAGAGTTTTTCCAGCCCTGGTAGCACAATCGATGTGCTGATAGAATTTAGGGAGTTTTGTTTTTAGATTAGCCTTGTTAAAATCCCCAGCTACGATGAATGCAGCCTCAGGGTGTGTGGTTTCCAGTTTACAAAGAGTCAGATAAAGTTCGTTCAGGGCCATCGATGTGTCTGCTTGGGGGGGAATATATACGGCTGTGATTATGATCGAAGAGAATTCCCTTGGTAGATAATGCGGTCGACATTTGATTGTGAGGAGTTCTAGATCAGGTGAACAGAATGACTTGAGTTCCTGTGTGTTGTTATGATGATCACACCACGTCTCGTTAATCATAAGGCATACCCCCCCGCCCCCCCCCCCCCCCGTTAGTCAGTATGTGTTACACCTGTGCTGGCTTGTCCATCTCGTTAGTGGGAAGGTGTTTCACCTGAGCTGGTCCAGGTTCTATTTAAGAGTGTCTGGCCCAGTGCTCCAGTTGTCTTGATAGATGTGGAGAGTCAACACCTTTAGTTGCTCCACCTTTTTGGTTTGCTTCCTGTCTAAGTTTGGTGTGGGTTTTTCTTTTGTTTGCCTCTTCTTGGGCAGATTTAGTGGGTCTCATGGTTGGTGTCTTTTAGGTCCCAGTTGTTGTTACTAGTCAACTTTCAGTGGACACTGAGAGAAAAACTGCAACATTATGTTATAATACTTTTATTGCATCAAATGGTTGTTTTATGCAACAGAATAGAGGGTTCTTAGAACTACTGTGTCTGTGTGTTCTACTGAGGATGGGCCTCTGGGAGAAAACACTGACAGGAGATTTACAATGTCTTTTGGGTGATAAAACCTAAAGAGACCACATTCCAGAGGATGAGTGAATGTTTCTGTTCTATATGGTACCAGGGAGAGATGATCCCAGGGCCAGACCATGGTCTCTACACAAAGAGTACTGTTTTTACAGCAGATACTGTCTGCTGAGAATTATAAGTATCTTTCATACAAATCTTAACCTTGTGACCCGTTCTATACATCTGTTGTTCGTCATGTAGGTTGAAAGGGGTGTATCTTGGCTATAAAAGACCTTTGTACTTTTGTCTCGTGGCTCTCAATGAATCATCTGGGGGTGATTCGTCAACCAGCCATCATTATCGTAGAGCACTCAATTGATTCACTTTATGTGTGCATTGTATTGACCCGCTCCCTTATTAATAAGTGAATAAAGATTTAGTTTCAGAATATCTCTGACTTGTGTGATACGTTTGTCTCATTTGATATAAAGAAATTAACCACATTTGGCGATGGGGATGTGAATCTTCGCTCCTGACGACCTGGGTAAATGGTACACGAGGGATCCCTCAAACTTGGGATCTCAGGGAGACCACACTTTGGGAACGGAGCAGATGGACCCACCTTTGATCTGAGAGGCAGCGAGCCGAGTGGATACCACATCTCGAACGTAGTTTAAAAAAAGATAAAGGTGAGCGAAACAAGTTGAGTTTTTAGAAAAGCCTCGGAGGCTCTGAGTGTGTATTCCTGAGGGGCCCCTTGGAGGTGTAGACAGGGCCGAGTCAGTGGAGGATGATCTGAGAGGCAGTCGACTCAAAGACATCTATCATTGTAAACAGGAGGTGTAAATCAGACAGGGCCCAGTCAGCTGTGTGAACTGGATGAAAACTAGATTCTGTGTTTACTAGTTAAGTCCATGTATGATATAGTGTAAGGTGCACCTGTAATTGTTTTAAACCTGTAATTGTTTTAAACCTGTAATTATTTTGAACCTGTAATTGTTTAAAACCTGGACCCCATTTTAGAAGTATTGAAAGATGTAAATGTATGAGTTACATTATCCTAGGAACTAACCATGACATAGAAATGTGAAAATATTCATGCAGGTGAAAATATTGTTGAAAAACAACTAATTGATTAGTTATGTTTGAGAATAGCATTGTGTGACTGATATGAGAGTTGTGTGAATGTGGAAATGAGTCTTAATCTGACGTTTGGATAGTAACATATAGAAATATGCTTAATCAGATGATTGAAATTTGGATAATAAGCTTTATCTTGGGGTTCTGTTACTTCACTGCAATCATAGAAGATCACGGGGTGGTATTGAGAGGGGATGATAGTTATCATCATAGAAGATCACAGGGTGGTATTGAGAGGGGATGATAGTTATCATCATAGAAGATCACGGGGTGGTATTTAGAGGGGATGACAGTTATCATCATAGAAGATCACGGGGTGGTATTGAGAGGGGATGATATTTTAGAAAGCAGCGGAAGGTCTATAGTTCCTGGGAGGCTTGATTTTGCCGTGGTCTCTGGGAGGTTAGAGAACCGCTGACAATCCGGTCATTGTCCGGGAAACAAACATTTATTTTGGCTGTACACCGACACAGTTCAAAGAACTTCAATGTTTCGGCTGTTTTGCCTAGTACGCTACCAAGATGGCTGACTAGCTGCTGATGTTGAAGAATCGTCCTGTCCACTAGATTATACTTCACAGTACAGAATCATCTGAAAGACGCACATCGCCATCTGCTGACTGGAGTTGGTATCGCAGTTGAGAAAATACTTTCAGACAAAAAGCTAAAAAGCGACTGCCTCTAAAAAACAACGACTCTCTTTGAAAACGGGCTATGTGGCATCAGAAACATTTATTATAGTGTAAAAATGTACTACAAAGTGCAGCTAAATAGAATAACTTTGGTCATACCCAGTCAGCACGTGACGTCCAAGGACGTCGAATTATGGGCGATATCAGGTCTGTCTGTTGTGTCCGCTATTTCGCCCCAAAATAGTCATCCCAAATTGGGCTGTGTATAACTATGTAAATGTCTCTCGGACAAGGTGAGTTTTATCAATATACACTCTAAAAAGTAAAGGTTCCTGGAGTATCCTTTAGGGGTTCTTCAAATTGAAACTGGGGAGGGGGAACCCCTATAAGTTGTCATGGTTCCTCAAAGAACCTTTTGGGGTTCATTTTTTTAACTCCCCCCTCCATTATAAAAACATATTTTAATAATAATAACAACAATATTGATTTAAATAATTAATTGTTTGCAGACATGTCAGACCATAATAAATAAAATTTAAAAAATGATGATGTACAATAAAAACAACATACATTAAAAATGAATCATAGGTAAACTAACAATATTGTAGACTTGATGCTAAATACAGATTTTTCAGCTTTAGTGTGTATATCGTATCCACTTAGTTATGTTAGGAAGTTTGCCATCTTTATGACCGGCCCTGGTAACTTCACCCCAACTTCTCTTCTCCCCAGAACACAGTAACTTAACATAAGTGTTTTTCTGACATTTTTGGGAAATTGAAGGGAAATTTAAAAAATACAGCCGTAGCAGAGCCCGAAGTCCCATGGGGACGTCCTCGAGGGCGTGGATGTTCTCCCCATCAAAGGCCAGCGGGATTTCACTCTCATGGTGAAATGGATTTCCACCGATGTGCAGTAAAGGAGTGAAGAGCGGTGAAATCTGTGTCAACAAATGTAAGAAAAGATTAATACACATACAATTAACAAAGAACATAACAAATGTTCAGCTGTAGTTTTATATAAGCATGCACACCTATGTTAATGAAGAAACAGATGATTGGTGCATTGGCATACCTTGTCACGGACATAAAGGCCACTCGGGTCCTCATTGAAGAGGTTGGGCAAGAGCAGAATCGCTGCTGTGGTCTCCAGTCCTAGTAAAGTAAAGCAATGATCTTACTACACTTGCTAATTTTATTACAAAATACATTAGAGAAAGGGAAGGAATAAGAGCAAATCCCTTTTCTGTATTGTCCTTCAGGGACTGTCAAAATAGCAGGATGATGTCCTCACCCCTGCCTCGCCTCTCGACCTCTGATAGTCCTTGAATTATCTTTTTGTCTATATCCATTCCATGGACTTGATTCATTTCTGAGAAGATCTGAACTGATCATTTGCACACATTTGTATGCTAATAGATGTCAGTTTGTATTGACTGCTATGTAGGTTAAATGTGCACTTCAAATGCAGCTGTCCTACAACAGATCTGCACCTTCTTCTTGATCCCAATTGCATTGTGTCCATGTTCTGTCCTATAAGAATTTCAAAGGAAGAGAAAATGTGTCAAAGAATAGTCTTACAAGCAAAATATATATATATATATATATTCAATAAACATTGACAGATAAATGGCATCGACATACAATTGAATGTAAAATAGAAGAACATATTGGAGAAAGCACTAGCCAATACAGTACTGCCATACAGTAACAGTACTGCCATACAGGCCTAATATCACATTTCAAGATATCTTTGTTCACAAATTGTTCAATATTTTATCAGGCTGACTTGAAAGATTATACGCAACAGTTTGCTGCGTGGCAATACTGTGTTTGGATTCTGAAGGACATTTATACAAAAGAGGTAGTCTGGACACTGTATGAATACCATTATGCATTTGAATCCCATCTACAGCTACCATCTAAGATATTAATTTCCCTCCACAAGGGGGCGGACATGTAACATTTCCAAAATGGGATAGTATTGTACATGTAACGTTTCCAAAATGGGATAGTATTGTACAGGTAACGTTTCCAAAATGGGATAGTATTGTCCATGTAACGTTTCCAAAATGGGATAGTATTGTACATGTAACGTTTCCAAAATGGGATAGTATTGTACATGTAACGTTATGCCCCCTTGTGAGTTAATACTATTGCATGCTGTAGCAGGCTATATAAAAAGGAAGACCTCCATTGACGATTCAGTTCGTTGTAACATCTCGTCTGGACAGGTCACCGTCCTTAGTTAGTTAACGTTAGCTAGTTCATTACCACAAAAGTGAGAACTTCTCTAGATTGGAAACTTACGTTAATGAGTGTAAAGCCATGTTGGCTTTATGGAAACGATATACAATATATGGGAAAGAATATAGTTAATGGATTATATTCCAAACCTAGTTGTGCCTAGTTAGGACATAACGTTAGCTAGCTAGATAACGGTACTGTACTGTAGCTCAAACAACGCCGACGGTTAAACCCGGCTTTCTAATATTTACGGTAATTAGTTATAGTAACGTTATGGAAGATATTCACAGAAAACCATCATTGTCTTCGTTATATTATTATATAAATTATTTCTAGACATATTCAGAACCAAACATCAACCCAACTTAACCTTTTTAACTGTTATCGCATCCAAACTTGTCGCCATCGTTTTCAGTTGTAATTGCGAAGTTCCCGGAAGAAGTCCAGCAAACAACGGAGGTTCCTCGATGAACCCACCTTCTAAGAAGTTCTTTGAAGAACCTTTTGGGGCTGTTTTTCATTGACCAAGAACCCTACGGTTCTTAGGGGATCTGAGAACAACTCCAGTTGAACCCTTCATTTTTAGAGTTGGAGTCGGCTCTATTTACTCTCAGATTCAAACATGCTGATTAGCATCAACGATCAAGTCAGCTGCTGCTGCTCCAATACAGTATGAGGTGAGACGGTGAACTGCTGTTGAACTGGGCAGTCAGCTGCTGCTGCTCCAATACAGTATGAGGTGAGACGGTGAACTGATGTTGAACTGGGCAGTCAGCTGCTGCTGCTCCAATACAGTATGAGGTGAGACGGTGAACTGATGTTGAACCGGGCAGTCAGCTGCTGCTGCTCCAATACAGTATGAGGTGAGACGGTGAACTGATGTTGAACCAGGCAGTCAGCTGCTGCTGCTCCAATACAGTATGAGGTGAGACGGTGAACTGACGTTGAATCGGGCAGTCAGTCATTCATTCTGTACTATGAGTCTGGTCTATCATTGTTGGTATTGAAAAAGCCTACTGCACATTATGGTGGAAATTCTAACCAATCAGCAGAGACTTTGTCATTTTTTCAAACAATCAACCTTTATTTGATAAGAAGTGCAATAATGTAGCTGGTCAGCCCTACACTCTGAGGTGGAAGGCCGAGAGCTCGATGACACAAGGAGTTCAGAAGCCTTATATAGTCAAACTATCTTGTGCATATAGAAAACACGTGATCTTGGTATGTGTCCGTGTGTGGAGAACGAGACACAGACTAACTGTGAATTGGTCGTCTCGTTCTGTAGCAACAGATAGTTATTCTAGTTTTCCAGTGAGGTGTCAAAACAACAGGAAGTCACTCTAGACACAGTTCCTCTGAAGTAGATCAATGGTTCCCCGAATTGGGGCAAGCAAGCGTCTTTGGCCTGTCTGTCTAGAGCAGGGGTGTCAAACTCATTCCACGGAGGGCCGAGTGTCTGCAGGTTTTTGGTTTTTCCTTTCAATAAAGCCCTAGACAACCAGGTGTGGGGAGTTCCTAACTAATTAGTGATGTTAATTCATCAATCAAGTACAAGGGAGGAGCGAAAACCCGCAGACACTCGGCCCTCCGTGGAATGAGTTTGACACCTGTGGTCTAGAGGGTGTGTCTAGAGCTAGTCTAGAGATAAATCAGATCCAGTCTGAACTGTGTGATGTAGTAGGGAGTTGTAGTTTCTCTAGAGATAAATCAGACCCAGACTGAACTGTGTGATGTAGTAGGGAGTTGTAGTTTCTCTAGAGATAAATCAGACCCAGACTGAACTGTGTGATGTAGTAGGGAGTTGTAGTTTCTCTAGAGATAAATCAGACCCAGACTGAACTGTGTGATGTAGTACGGAGTTGTAGTTTCCAACAGGCCAATATTCTACATAGTTTAGCGCATAAAACGTAATTAACTACAATGACCATAAGTGATTGATAGTTGGTATTCAGCAGTCATAAAGCCTTATTTACTTTAATGAACTACTAAAATAGTGATTTTGTCAGACAGCAGCTCTACACTTTATTGACTGACTGATCCATTCATCCTTCCATCCCTCCTCAGTCCTCCTCTCCTCTGAAGACCCAGTGAGGGTGGAGCTCAGTCAGAGAGCTGTTGAGGAACTGGTTAGGAGAACACTTCTACACCCAGAGAGGTGAGAGGTCACACATGGTTTAGATGGTAAATATTTATGTCCCCTTAGCGGTTCATCACGTCAGCAAAAGGGAATATCTTCCATCATCTATGTTTATTTACATTAGTGCAAATTGTCCACTGATATTGGTGCAATTTATCACCCCTTTTGGCTGTATGAAAGTTAATTTCCCCTCAGACACACACATTTGTTCTTTGGTATTATGAAGGTCATTTGTATAGAATGTACTTTTCCCCACTCAATCACTCCATCTCTTTATATTGCTTATGCATATTTGGTGGCCTGACTGCATCCAGACTATGTCAAAGGCCCATCCTGGTAGATCTGAACCTAATGCAGCTTGGAGTGATCAGATGACAGAAGTCACATTTAGGTGCCAGGTGTAACTGAGGCCATAGATGCTCCATATCCATTACTTTGAGTGTTTTATATAATATGACTAAATGTGTTTCTTTCTGTGTTACAGGGGCAGTCAAGAAATGGAACGGCAAGGCCACAGAACATGACATAAGCAGAGCTGTGGGAGACCACCTCAAGCCCCTGATAGAGCCGGGGGTGGTGTTTACCACTCCACCACGCCTTCAGCAGGCTTGAAAAGTAGAATTGATCTGTTTGATCCAGTAGTTGAATCCTTTGACGTATTGTTGATTTCAAAACATTTCAGTTTCAACAAATGAACTGGGTTGGTTGAAAAATGATACTAAACGTACATACCAGCACTATTTTAACATAGTGGACTTTATACTGTTATACTATTTTGATACTGTTTTTCATACATTTGTTCTTTGGTTTAGAGTCTCTTGATTGGTCGGTCATTGGGTTGATTGAGATTGATTGTCTGTTGATTGGTCGGTCATTGGGTTGATTGAGATTGATTGTCTGTTGATTGGTCGGTCATTGGGTTGATTGAGATTGATTGTCTGTTGATTGGTCGGTCATTGGGTTGATTGAGATTGATTGTCTGTTGATTGGTCGGTCATTGGGTTGATTGAGATTGTCTGTTGATTGGTCGGTCATTGGGTTGATTGAGATTGATTGTCTCTTGATTGGTCAGTCATTGGGTTGATTGAGATTGATTGTCTCTTGATTGGTCGGTCATTGGGTTCATTTGTCACACAATATGTTCAAATCAAATCAAGCTTTATTTATACAGCACATTTCAGACACGGATACAACACAACAGATTCACAGGAAAAAACTATGAAAATAAACAGAAATATTTAGTACACAAACAATAATAACTGAAAGACTAACGAGCATTCTTAGGAAATGCCATTGATTAAAATATTAATTGGATGCAATATCCAACCCAAAAATATAAGCTTGTTTTTTAGGAGGGGTTCTGAAAGACACTGAGGGTGTCGACTGAAAATTGACTAGTAACAACAACTGGGACCTAAAAGACACCCACCATGAGACCCACTAAATCTGCCCAAGATGAGGCAAACAAAAGAAAAACCCACACCAAACTTAAAGACAGGAAGGAAACCAAAAAGGTGGAGCAACTAAAGGTGTTGACTCTCCACATCTATCAAGACAACTGGAGCACTGGGCCAGACACTCTTAAATAGAACCTGGACCAGCTCAGGTGAAACACCTTCCCACTAACGAGATGGACAAGCCAGCACAGGTGTAACACATACTGACTAACGAGGTGACACCAATCAGTGCACCCTACGTGCTAACGAGCTAAAGTCCAACCTCAAAACATAAATGGAAAAACCAAAGCCTGTAACACCTTCCCCTTAAGACAACAAATATATCCTATATTTTTGTTGGACAAGTTTGCTCACCACCAACAGAAAACAACTTCCATTTCACATTATAATCAACTACAATGCTTCACCTTCTACAATATAAACATGGTGTCTACTGGCTGTCAACATTTAAAAACAAGGAAAAACACGTATTTTTATTATTATTTTGAAATAATTTTTTCTCCTTTTTCTTTCTATAGAATCCTAAAACTCACTAGCTTCTAGAACTCTCGTCCCCTCATCTACAATATGGATGTATGTGCAAAATAAATTAAGATCCATGGCAACGCATATCGATTTGGGAGGAAATCAGCTCTTGAAGGTGCTGTTGAAACTAACACAAAACAAAAAACACATGGAAATGGGAGATATATTTTACCTCACTGGTTAGAGGACAACCTGTAGAAGACAGTCAGCTACATTTTTGAGTGATGCATTTAAATTTAGGTGTCGCTAAACAAAGAAAAAGAACACTTATTTGTCATCGCTCATATAAATATCACTTTGACAACAATTGAGCGAGAGAGGGGAGATGAGGTTGCAGGTCCTGTTAAAACTAACAGCTCAAAAACCACACGGAATCTGGGAGTAATGTGTACATCCCTGGTTAGAGGACAATTTGTAGAAAACAGCTAGCTACATTTTGAAGTGTTGCATTTTGATTCAAGTGTAACACAACTCTTTTCTTGTTAGTCACTTTTTGTTACATCACATAAATAGTACTCTTTCAATTCAGAGCCTGGATTTTCCCCCTGAGGATAATATCCATATCATGTTGAAATCAATAGAACAGGGGACAAACATTTAGGCTTCTACATTGTGACATCATTAAAATACTCCTTCTACAATGTTAAAACATTCTACATTGTGCCATTAATTAATTGATATCATGAAATAACTCCATGTAATTTCTGATGTTTGATCAGAGATCTTTTAACAGAGTATTTCTTGTCACACAGACCACAGCTATGAGTTTTCTCTCCTGTGTGTGTTCTCTGGTGTTGAGTCAGATAGCTAGATGCAGCAAAACTCTTCCCACATTGCCCACAGCTATAAGGTTTCTCTCCTGTGTGTGTTCTCTGGTGTACAGTCAGATGGCCAGATTGAATAAAACTCGTCCCACATTGATCACAGCTATATGGTTTCTCTCCTGTGTGTGTTCTCTGGTGTTGAGTCAGATAGCTAGATGCAGCAAAACTCTTCCCACATTGCCCACAGCTATAAGGTTTCTCTCCTGTGTGTGTTCTCTGGTGTACAGTCAGATGGCCAGATTGAATAAAACTCCTCCCACATTGATCACAGCTATATGGTTTCTCTCCTGTGTGGGTTCTCTGGTGTACAGTCAGATGGTTAGATGTAGTAAAACACTTCCCACATTGATCACAGCTGTAAGGTTTCTCTCCTGTGTGTATTCTCTGGTGTTGAGTCAGATGGTTAGATGTAGTAAAACACTTCCCACATTGATTACAGCTGTAAGGTTTCTCTCCTGTGTGTGTTCTCTGGTGTAGAGTCAAAGAGCCAGATGTAGTACAACTCTTCCCACATTTATCACAGCTGTAAGGTTTCTCTCCTGTGTGTATTCTCTGGTGTTGAGTCAGATGGTTAGATGTAGTAAAACACTTCCCACATTGATTACAGCTGTAAGATTTCTCTCCTGTGTGTGTTCTCTGGTGTTGAGTCAAAGAGCCAGATGTAATAAAACTCTTCCCACATTGACCACAGATATAAGGTTTCTCTCCTGTGTGTGTTCTCTGGTGCACTGTCAGATCTCCAGATCGACTAAAACTCTTCCCACATTGATCACAGCTATAAGGTTTCTCTCCTGTGTGTATTCTCTGGTGTAGAGTCAGAATGCTATATGCAGCAAAACTCTTCCCACATTGACCACAGCTATAAGATTTCTCTCCTGTGTGTATTCTCAGATGTTGAGTAAGATGGCCAGATTGACCAAAACTCTTCCCACATTGATCACAGCTATAAGGTTTCTCTCCTGTGTGTATTCTCTGGTGTTGAGTCAGAATGCTATATGCAGCAAAACTCTTCCCACATTGACCACAGCTAAAAGGTTTCTCTCCTGTGTGTATTCTCAGATGTTGAGTAAGATGGCAAGATCTACCAAAACTCTTCCCACATTGAACACAGCTATTATGTTTCTCTCCTGTGTGTATTCTCTGGTGTACTGTCAGATCTCCAGATTGACTAAAACTCTTCCCACATTGATCACAGCTATAAGGTTTCTCTCCTGTGTGTGTTCTCTGATGAATTTTAATGCCTGATGAGGTGAATCTCTTCCCACAGTCAGAACAGCAGTGAGTTCTCTTCCCTGTGGATCTCTGCAGGTGTTTATTGAGGAGTTCTGATCTGGAAAGACTCTTCTCTGCCTCTTCAGCATCACAAGGTTGTTGAGGCTCCCCAGAGGATCCAGGACAGTCATGTCTCTTTCCTGTGTGAATGACAAAGTCATACAGATGGTTAAAGGCCCACAACAGCAGAAATCCACTGTAAAAGGTGATGCCAACAGCGTAGCCATGATGTTGTACAACAATTGACGTCTGTAATGAATGTAATGATTTGACATTTGTCTTAAAATGAGCAAGAATAGTGATATTGTCTTGTTTTCACATTAGTAGTAACATCTAAGATTGTAGACTAGAAATAAGTTATTCATGTTGTTGAAACTCTAAGCAGTGTGCCAGACGACTTTTGGTCTCCAATATAGGCCCCTTTCTGTGTTTGCTCAAATTGTATGAGGAAACCGATAGTTATGGATGTAGTATATCTGCCTGGAGCAAAAATGGTGAGCAAAGATTTTAGTTTTTCACAACGTATTCTGAATGTGAATAGGGGAAAACTCAGGGGAGTAACCTCAAACAAACGTACAGTCAATAACACAATAGAAAAATCTATATACAGTGTGTGCAAATGGAGTAAGGAGGCACGGCAATAAATAGGCCATAGTAACGAAGTAATTACACATTTTGAAATTAACACTGGAGTGACAGATGTGCAGATGATGATGTGCAAGTAGAAATACTGGTGTGCAAAAGAGCAAAAAAAGTAAATAAAAACATGGGGATGAGGTAGGCAGTTGGATATGGCTATTTACAGATGGGCTGTGTACAGCTGCAGTGATCGGTAAGCTGCTCAGATAGCTGATGCTTAAAGTTAGTGAGGGAGATATAAGTCTCCAACTTCAGCGATTTTTGCAATTTGTTCCAGTCATTGGCAGCAGAGCTAGAAGGAAAGGCGGCCAAAGAGGTGTTGGCTTTGGTGATGACCAGTGAGATATACCTCCTGGAGCGCGTGCTATGGGTGGGTGTTGCTATGGTGACCAGTGAGCTGAGTTAAGGCGGCCTAGCAAAGACTTAAAGATGACCTGGAGCCAGTGGGTTTGGTGATGAATATGTAGCGAGGGCCAGCCAACGAGAGCATACAGGTCGCAGTGGTGGGTGGTATATGGGGCTTTAGTAACTAAACGGATGGCACTGTGATAGACTACATCCAGTTTGCTGAGTAGAGTGTTGGAGGCTATTTTGAAAATGACATCACCGAAGTAAAGGATCGGTAGGATAGTCAGTTTTACGAGGGTATGTTTGGCAGCGTGAGTGAAGGACGCTTTGTTGCAAAATAGGAAGCAGATTCTAGATTTAATTTTGGATTGGAGATGTTTGCTGTGAGTCTGGAAGGAGAGTTTACAGTCTAGCCAGACACCTAGGTATTTATAGTTGTCCACATATTCTAAGTCAGAACCGTCCAGAGTAGTGATGCTGGACGGGCGGGTGCGGGCAGCGATAGGTTGAAGAGCATACATTTAGTTTTACTAGCGTTTAAGAGCAGTTGTAGGCCACGGAAGGAGTGTTGTATGGCATTGAAGCTCGTTTGGAGGTTTGTTAACACAGTGTCCAAAGAAGGGCCAGATGTATACAGAATGGTGTGGTCTGCGTAGAGGTGGATCAAGGAATCAACCGCAGCAAGAGCAACATCATTGGTATATAGAGAGAAAAGAGTCGGTCCGAGAATTGAACCCTGTGGTACCCCCATAGAGACTGCCAGAGCTCCAGACAACAGGCCCTCCGATTTGACACACTGAACTCTGTCTGAGAAGTCGTGGGTGAACCAGGCGAGTCAGTCATTTGAGAAACCAAGGCTGTTAATTCTGCCGATAAGAATACGGTGATTGACAGAGTCGAAAGCCTTGATCAGGTTGATGAAGACGGCTGCACAGTACTGTCTTTTATCGATGGCGGTTATGATATCATTTAGTAACTTGAGCGAGGCTGAGGTGCACCTGTGACCAGCTCGGAAACGGGATTACACAGCGGAGAAGGTACGGTGGGATTCGAAATAGTCAGTGATCTGTTTGTTAACTTGGCTGTCGAAGACTTTGGAAAGGCAGGGCAGGATGGATATAGGTCTGTAACAGTTTGGGTCGAGATTGTCACACCCTTTGAAGAGGGGGATGACCACGGAAGCGTTCCAATCTTTAGGAATCTCGGACGATACTAAAGAGAGGTTGAACAGACTAGTAATAGGGGTTGCCACAATGGCGGCGGATAATTTTAGAAAGAGAGGGTCCAGCTTGTCTAGCCCAGCTTATTTGTACGGGTCCAGGTTTTGCAACTCTTTCAGAACATCAGCTATCTGGATTTGGGTGAAGGAGAAGCTGGGGAGGCTTGGGGAAGTAGCTGAGGGGGGTGCGGAGCTGTTGGCCGGGGTTGGGGTAGCCAGGAGGAAAGCATGGCCAGCCATAGAGAAATGCTTATTGAAACTCCCGATTATCGTGGATTTATCGGTGGTGACAGTGTTTCCTAGCCTCAGTGCAGTGGGCAGCTGAGATTAGGTGCTCTTATTCTCCATGGACTTTAGTGTCCCACAACCTTTTGGAGTTAGAGCTACAGGATGCAAATTTCTGTTTGAAAAAGCTTGCATTTACTTTCCTAACTGACTGTGTGTATTGGTTCCTGACTTCTCTGAAAAGTTGCATATCGCGGGGACTATTCGATGCTAGTGCAGTACGCCACAGGATGTTTCTGTGCTGGTCGAGGGCAGTAAGGTCTGGAGTGAACCAAGGGCTATATCTGTTCTTAGTTCTACATTTCTTGCTTATTTAAGATGGTGAGGAAATTACTTTTAAAGAACAACCAGGCATCCTCTACCGACGGGAGGATACCAGGATACCCGGGCCAGGTCGATTAGAAAGGCCTGCTTGCAGAAGTGTTTTAGGGAGCGTTTGACAGTGATGAGGGGTGATCGTTTGATCGTTATCTAACTTCTCTAGGATAGGGGCCAGCAATTCACGTTTGGATGAAAAGCATACCCAAATTCAACTGCCAGTTACTCATCCCCAGAAGATAAGATATGCATATTATTAGTAGATTTGGATAGAAAACACTGAAATTTCTAAAAATGTTTGAATCATATCTGTGTGTATAACCGAACGAGGACTTTGCAGGCCATCTATGCAGTAGATTGCAACTCCTCCCCCTTTGGCAGTTATATCTTGACGGAAAATGTTGTAGATGGGGATAGAAATTTCCAAATTTTTGGTGGCCTTCCTAAGCCAGGATTCAGACACAGCAAGGACATCAAGGTTGGCGGAGTGTGCTAAAGCAGTGAGAAAAACAAACTTAGGGAGGAGGCTTCTGATGTTAACATGCATGAAACCAAGGCTTTATCGATTACAGAAGTCAACAAATGAGAGCGCCTGGGGACACACAGGGCCTGGGTTAACCTCTACATCACCTGAGGAACAGAGGAGTAGGATGAGGGTACGGCTAAAGGCTATCAGAACTGGTCATCTAGTGCGGTGTGAACAGAGAATAAAAGGAGCATAATGTAATGTACAGACAGGGTTTGGTAGGGTGCGGGTACAGTGGAGGTAAACCAAGGCATTGAGTGACGATAAGAGAGGTTGCATCTCTGGAGGCACTAGTTATGCTAGGTGAGGTCACCGCATGTGTGGAAGGTGGGACAAAAGAGTTCTCTGAGGCATGTTGAGTGGGACTAGGGGCTCCGCAGTAAAATAAAAACAATGATAACTACCCTAAACAACAGTATACAATGCATATTGACATTAGAGACATAAAGCGAGGCATGAAGCAATCACAGGTGTTGATTGGGAGAGCTAGCTAAGACAACGGGTAAGACAACAGTTAATCAGCAAAGACAACAGGTAAAATGGAGATGAATGGGCAGAGAGGGTCAGTTAACTACACACGGGGCCTGAGTTCGAGGCTGGGGCCGACAGATAAACAAAACGGAGAACCGTGACTAATGAACAGTCCAGCAGGCATCAGCTATGTAGCCAAGTGATCATAGGGTCCAGTGAACAGCAATATATGAACCAGGGAAGCCGTTAGGTAGTCGATACTACGCTAGCCGGGAGATGCGCTTGGCTCGAGGCTAACTGGTGCTAGCTTCGGGACAAGGGCGTTAGCCACTATACCCAATCCGGTACAGAGCTTACGGCAGGAATCCGGTGATGTAGTGGCTTCTAGTCGTCTTAGTGAAGAGTCTGGGAGGCATCAGCTGTGCAGCCAAGTGATCATAGGGTCCACTGAGCAGGCCAGGAGATGGGCCTCGCTCAAAGCTAGCTTCGGGGCTGGGCCACTCGGTGGCAGCTAGCTAGCTGTGATTATCCGGTGTAATGGTCCAGAGCTTACGGCAGGAATACGGTGATGTAGTGGAGAAAATCAGTCCGATATGCTCAGGGTTGATATCGCGCTGTGCAGACTGGCAGGTGTTATCCAGGCTAAAAGCGGCTGGTGTCTGAGCTAAAAAAGTAAAGGTAGCAATGGCTAACAATGACTCAATAGCTAGTAGCTAATTAGCTGGTTAGCTTCTGCTGGAGTTACCAGCTATAAGGTCTAAAAAATTGCAGTTCCATGTCACATTGGGTGAGGTGTCTTGCCAAAAAAAAAAAAAAAAAAAAAAACACATAACATTTACAACAAACACATCTTACTGCTACGCCATCTTGGATTACAAGGTGACTCAGTTAAAAACCATTGGATTTAGCAAACTCTGAAATTACTTAGTATTTCTGTGCCCACGAAAACTGTTTTCCCAGCGTAACATAAGGAGCCACTAAATGATAAGTGGGTCGAGTGCATTTCAGAAAACAAGAAAACTGTCCGACAGCAAGATCCTGTATTTAAGTTGAAGTTCATCATATGACAAGCGTAACGTTATGACTATAACTACTGTTCCCTGAAGGAGGGAAACTAGGTACAACATACTATTAAAGTCACGCCTCGCTGGAAGCTCCGCCTTCCACAGGTGATGAGAGTGAGGCTTGGATTTATTCCTTAAATTTAATACCGCTCTTCACCGACCCAGAAAGGGGTGGGGCCGAAAAGGTGTTGTACCTCATTTCCCTCCTTCAGGGAACACTAATTATAGTGTTCGGTTCTAATTATTCAGAGTAAATAACTCACGGACACTAGAGAAGCTTAACCAAGTTTAATTCTTTCCCAAAGGGTCTTTACAGCCGTAGTTCAGACAAAAACATGTTCTCACCATCACAAGTATATATACCCCACTTTGGACACTCCTCCTTCTCTCCAATCCTTACATCTTCTGGGTCGACAGGAAGCGGGTAACAGGATACTAAACCCTTATTACTCCCTTCAGGGGATCTGACCTGACCTCAACACCCTCCTTCGCCTAATCCACAGATGTTCATCCACTTCCCCTAAAGCAATCCTGTGATCTCCTCCCGTCCACCCAGCACATTCCACAGCCACTGTCTTTCTACAGATCTCACTCCTTTATATACTCTGCGTCTGACCTATCATGTCTTTAATATCTACATTTTCAAAGTTTAGCCCGAACCCAACAATAGTCATAAAGTTACACTCCCTTTCAGTCGGTCAACTTCAGTAAAACATACTATGGGAAAATACAATCATTCCCCATGCCGAACCAAACGGATACTAAATGAAACGGCCCCTGGCAGACCACCCAGACCTGACCCCACAAGATGCGTCAGTTTTGTCAATTTATTCATTGTCTTTCATTTGAAACACTCCTGTCAATGTTGAGTAAGGACACACACCTAACTAAGCATATAGAAGTAGGACTAGTTTACCTGGCCTGTGTGCAAATGTAGGCCTATAAATGTGCCCATTTGAGGATGTCTGATAGTATTTCTGATTGTCTTAACGCACCACCACTAATGAGTTGTGGAGCCTCTCAAAGCACATTTCTCTTCACCTCTAACAGCATGTAAACAAAGTCTAATCAAAATCAATTGCGTACGACAATAGTTCCTCAAATTATTTTCGTAAAATATTTCCACTCGGCATGAAAGGAAAAAATGTAATGCTCTGATCCAGTGGAAAAGTCATAAAATACCTGATTACTTCTTATCCTTTGCACAAATAGCCGACAGCTGTGTCTGTCCCGAACTCACTGGCGCGGGAAACTGAGGGCCCAGAATATTTTATACAATGTCGCAAGCTTGCCATCACAAGTTTCGGAGGACACAGTTGATAGTTGATACAATGTTTCAAGTTTGTTGTAGACAGGCCATGAGCAGCCAATGTGATTTCTAGGATATTTATTTTTATCAGGATATTTTCTACCTGCAGAATGCAATGTTTTTATTTGTTATGTCGGCAATTTACTTTACATAGTTGGCAATAAAAGTTACTTTTAGATTTGTAAAATTTTCATTTAGATTTAGATAGAATGTAGATTAATCACAGACAATGATTTTCAGATACTATTATAAATTAAATGAAACTGTTCCACAAAAATGTGCATATGAAAATCATAACTGGCACGCAGATCGGTAGAAATGGTCAGATACATTGTCACTCTAAATGGAAAGTTTGACGACCGCTGGTGTAGTTAATTAATGAAAACTTCAGGAGCATAACGACAGAATTTACAAAGTCCAGCAGCAGCGGGAGGGAAGAGTTTTTCTCGGTTATATTGATGACTGGCTCCCTCGAGTAACTTGTGTATCTGTAATTATTTAATCAAACAGCATGCTTAAAGCATCAGACAACTTAAAGCAACAACTTTGAGAAGGGTTTAAAACAAAGGTTTCAAACCAATTCATGAATGTAATTGCATCTAGGTATGTCTTGCCTTCAAAGTAAGGGCATGAAAAAAATTTGCTGAATATTATACAATGACGTATCAACAGCTCTAATAATTTGACCCCCACAGGAAATATACACTGGTAATTCTAGAATATACTATATAGCCTAGAAACCTGGTTAAACTACCATTATGACATCATGGATGAATTCTAGAATATACTACATAGCCTAGTAACCTGGTTAAACTATCATTATGACATCATGGATGAATTCTAGAATATACTATATAGCCTAGAATTCTCTTTAAAACAATAATTTTGACCTCATGGATGGCTAGTCTTTGTATTCATAGTGTAGTGAATTCAGGGGATAGCCTGAAGGTTGCTACAATAGGTTTCTCAGCTGTTTACCAAACCAAGTTTCTGAGCAGCCATTTTGTTGCGGTTTTAAAAAATCATTCCACCACTGTTTTTGGTAATAAGAGAAATGAAACTACTTTCAAATTCATAGAGAGACCATCCATGATATCAACATTATAGTTTTAACCATGTTGAGGCGATAGTGTTGGTTTACATTGTTTCTAAACATTGGAGTAAAAAAAGCTTATTTGGGGTTCTGATGGGGTACAACAGTTTAACTAAGCTCATGAGGCATGTGTTATATTCTTCAAGAATCAATGGCTATATATAAATAAATTAAAAGTCCAAAAATTGATGTAGCAATTGCATATTTCCCCTTTAACGCCACACATCAGTTCAACAACTGCTGAGTTTGGTATTTAAGACAGTACTTACTAGTATTAATCAGGACGCTGTTTCTCAAAACCATCTTACGGCTAATTTCATCGTTGGATGCCTTAAGATGCGTTTGGGAAACCGGCCTCAGACATCCAGTTTCCTCCTCGTTCTCTTTTTTCGATGTAACAGTCATCTCCCCTTCCTCCTCTTTCATTCCAAATACTGCATCCTCCCCTTTCTCTTCCTCTTCCTTCACTGAAACGTATTTATCTTCTTTCACTGTAACAGCCTCATTCTCTACTTCGTGTTTTACTGTGATATCCTCCTCTTCCTTCTCCTCTTCCACCAGAAAGATCAGAGCTTCTTTCTCCGTCCAGCAGATATTATCTTTAGCAGGAGAAGAGTAGCTTAGTGACCGCATGGTCGGGGATGTTAGCTAGCTAAGCTAATGCTAACTTAACCAGCCCGCCAGCTGACTAATAACAACAACACCGTAAATATGAAATTAAATCGGATAACTAACTAGACGACAGAAGTGGTTTTAAAACACAGTGGCTAATAAAAAAACGAAAGCATCTAAAGAGCTTTATTGGTTCGGCTATTTTGGCTAGCAAGCTACCGAGGTGTCTGACTAACTATTGCTGCTGCTGAAAGAAGCGTCCACTAGATTATACGTCACACCAACAGCGTCGCCTTAAATTCCCACACCGCCAACTGCTGACTGGATTGGGTAGTTGAGTAAAATGTATATTTAATTTTCAGACAAAAAGTTAAAGGGTAGGAACCAGAGACGTCGCTAGAACTAAATTTTTTAATTAGCCCCCCCCCTGAATAAATCAATATCAGTCTATATATTTTTTCTGTGATTTTTTTTTTTTTTTTCGTCAACCATTCCATCGCATCTTAAACTTCTTATAGGGCCAGCACTAGGACCGGGGGAGGCTGCTGCTGCTGCACTAGTGATTGTTAGACTTTCTTCAGCAAAGATGGCTGAAAGAAATACTAGGAGAGAGGGGTACCACTACACAGAACTGAACTGGATCAAAGATGGTGGACAGAAATACTAGGAGAGAGGGGTACGCCTACACAGAACTGAACTAGAGCAAAGATGGCGGACAGAAATACTAGGAGAGAGGGGTACGCCTACACAGAACTGAATCAAAGATGGCGGACAGAAATACTAGGAGAGAGGGGTACTCCTACACAGAACTGAACTGGATCAAAGATGGTGGACAACAGTACTAAGATGGAAGCAAATGTAAGGGATTATAACGTCAAAACGAATCATGCAAAAACATGCACAGTTGACAGGAATGTTAGTTAATGTAGAGACAAACGATTATGCATTTTTTTTATCATAAAGTTCATTTTCAAAAATTGACTAGCTAACATTAGCCAGCTAGCTGACTAGCTTTATGGGTGTTGTGACATGAGTATGAAATTGTAATTCTGGTTGTTTTAGGGACTCCTGAAACAACCAGCAAACCAGGCTTTCGTTTTGTGAAACAGTAGATGTATAGAATCTAGCTAGCTGAAGAATTTACTGCAAATTGAATGTACAATTTTGTATGCTTTCCTTGCTGATATTTGCCATGCAGATAGATTAAATAACGTAGCTAGCTGTGTTCTTGCTTATTGTGCAGTGGATGATTAAAATCCCTGTATGCCCATGGATGTGTAGCTAGCTATCTAGCCGATCTGTGTATGGACCCAGCCGTTTGGTATACATATTAGTTCAGAACCTAGCTATGAACCTCAGCTATCATAGCCAGTTGTATCAACTTCAAAACAGCCTGAATGACATTAATGAAGCCTATGGACTGAGGAGAATATAATATCATGTTGTGCCAAGGATGCAAGTCGTATATACATGTAGTTATTACCATGCATGAGATCCCCACATTGTAGCCTGTACATTTAATATATTCACTGATCATGTACTCTACCTTGGCAAATAAAGGTGCAGTTTAAGTATGAATGTCTTTGAGATGATTTTTCAGTCATATCCAATACCAGGAGTATCAAATTCCAGTCTTTGAATGACGCTGTGTCTGCATGTATGTATTACAATTCTACACTTCAACATTGTTTACCAATCTTGGTCCTGGGACATCAATGGTTACACATTGTAACTAATAGACTAGAAACAGGATTTAACTAGTTAATTCATATATACAGAAATAGAATTTAATAAACAGAACACTACACTTCCTATGCATCATGTAAATACTCTTAACACCGGTTCATCTCAACATCTAATGCCCTTCATCTGCATTGATCTGATAAACACAGGATAGGTGGAGTATTTTATCACATTACACTTCATTTCAACCAGTAGATAATGTGAAACGCTTTATTGAAAAGCTCATTATCCAAGTGTTATAAATACAAGTTCAATCTGTACTTCAATGCACATCTGTTGTGCATTATAAAAACAGAGGAAGAAAGAGGAGGTGAGAGAGGTGTAAAAGACAGAAAGGGAAAGAGGTAAGCACATAGGAGCAGGGAAGGCAGCACATGATTAATGAATCACAGTGCTACATAAATATTCTCTCAGTTTATCACAATTACATAATAGTGTCTCACGTCGGCCTAAAGGTTATCTTAAAAGAGGGTGAGGTGGCGATGATGGGACTGGGGGTTGGCATCCTCTCACATCAAAACATATCTGCAGACGAGAGACAGATGGAGAGAGAGAGAGCATGTTTAAGCCTTGTGTTTTTAGTTTTTATTCTAACATTGTTAGTCATCAATCAGGAGGTGAAATGCAAAACTGACCTTGGATCATTAACTCTGGGACTACTGCATCTCTATCTGTATTTCAATGTAAAGCATCTCTTTAATAATACTTCCTGTATAATATAAACTGACCTGGGATCATTAACTCTGGGACTACTGCATCTCTGTCTGTATTTCAATGTAAAGCATCTCTTTAATAATAATTCCTGTTGACCCGACCAAGTGACCTCTCACCTCTGACCATGCTGTGCCCTCGATGTAGCCTGTTCAGATGCAGGAGGGGTTCACCGACACAGCTGATATAACCTAGAGGATTTAGGGAGAAGGGGAGAGAGGGATGAAGTGAAGGAGAGAGACTGTTATTGAGAAAATAAGGTAGTTAAAGAGACAGTGTTCAACAGGAATCTGTGTGTGGCCTCACCTGGTGTCCACACCACACTAAGTGGCTGCAGAGTACTTTATGCTGAAAAACATGAACGGACCCATAAGGACAAACAATATAGCGTAGTTATAGAAATAATGAAGTGTCTTACTATTCTCCATGGTTGGCCCTCTTGCCTATTCTTTGAAGGTGGAAGGAGCCACAGTTATACACCTGAACCTGCTTACTGCACAACACAATCCATCAATCAGATTGATACATGAGTGTGTAGGTGTGGGTTATCGGGTATCTAATTGTTCTACATTTTTTCAAAATGGGTGATTTAAAATAGCCTGTTTTGTTTTTTACACAGACATCACACCCTTACCTAAACAGCACCCTCACCTGAGAAGTAGAAATCAAATGGAGAGAAACTGTGAATTGAATAACTGCAGTTGACATAGCTAAGTAAATGGAAGAATATTCTCATTGCAATGTGGATGGCTCTTAAAAGAGCCTTTGGTTGTGCATAGTGTAGTCTATGGTGTTGCCAGGGAACAGCACCCTCTTTGAAGAAGTAGGAGGTGAAGATCTCCTGCACACGGATTGCCTCTTGCTGTGTTGTTGGACCCCATCCTTGAAACATCCTGCAGAGCAGCAGACTCCTCCTCTGGGACACGGCGGCGAGCTGTAGATCCCCTCCTGGTCCTCGTGTCCATCCTCATGAAGTTACGCAGGACACAGGTAGCCTTCACACATCTGAATTGCTCCAGGAGGCAGTCCCAGATGACCCTGGTCACCCAACCTTGCAGTGCCCTACACGTTAACTGTAGGCAATCGACTGTAGGCAATCGTTTTGAAGGAATCTCCAGTTACAAGGTATCTGTAGGAATATGGAAGACAATGTAATTATTAGACTGTTACATCACCAGGTCATTGTGGATTACTAAAGTATAATATCCCTGATAACAAATCATGATAACATTGGATTGATAGATGCATGGGCACACATATGTAGATGTGTAGCATGTGACAATAACAGGATCATATCAAGGATGGCATCACAAATGAATACATAAATACAACTTGAAGCTTGATGACGAGTTGATCATTTGAATCAGCTGTGCAGTGCTGAGGCAAAAACAACAATGTGCCTCTTTGAGTCCCCAGGACTGAGAACCACTGCTCTTCATTGGGACCTCTTCATATGTAGACTGGCTTTCATAGCGCTCTTTATCTGAGGACAGAAAAAATCACAAGAAACAGACTTCATTATAGTCAAATTACACCACACTGAATATTATGTTACTATTATCTCCGTCCTCACTTCTAGGGACAAGAACTACACAAAAGTACCTGCCCTATCCAGAATAGCCTCCTCTCTCACTGACAGTTGGGGCTGCTATCCTTTCACCCTCCATGGCTGTTAGCTAGCTACCTACAAATGCATTTGCAGTTTGTTTTTTACAGTGATAAATAGATAGCTAGCTAATATGAAGTTAGGTAGCTGGTGATATTTAATTCACTTAGCTAGCTATCTATCTATACAGAATGGGAAGTTGGCTAGATAGTTAGCTATCTATCTATACAGTATTTGAAGTTGGCTAGATAGCTAGCTATCTATCTATACAGAATGTGAAGTTGGCTAGATAGCTAGCTATCTATCTATACAATATGTGAAGTTGGCTAGATAGCTAGCTATCTATCTATACAGAATGTGAAGTTGGCTAGATAGCTAGCTATCTATCTATACAGTATGTGAAGTTGGCTAGATAGCTAGCTATCTATCTATACAGAATGTGAAGTTGGCTAGATAGCTAGCTATCTATCTATACAATATTTGAAGTTGGTTAGATAACAAGCTAGCCAACTAGCTAGCTCATTTAGTAGCTCATTTGAGTTAGCCTGCACTGTAGCTAGTTAGCTAATAATACATAGGTTTTTTTTACATTTCCAAAATCTATTTACTTACTTACTTGAATAGGTTCTCTCAGCCATGTGGACAACTGGAAACAGGGCAGAAAAGTTTGTCACCAGAGCGTTTCAGAGGATATTACTATTGAACTATGTACCCATTTAATAACCAGACCTTCATACAAACTTGCTCTGCTGAATTCTTGACGGAGTCACAAAGGGCGGCCTAAGCGGCATCTAGTCCATCTGCTGACTGGACGCAGTTGAGTAAAATGTACATTTAATTTTCAGACAAAAAGTTAAAGGGTAGGAAGCATGAGTTTTTACTCACCAGTGTAACAACACAGTGTGGTTAACTGACTTAGTAACTGAGTTGTAAGTACAAACAGTTATGTTTTTGTTTTAAATTTACAAAATTAAAATTACTCATTTACATTTTAAATGTTTCCTTCACTCAAGTATTACAATAGTTTTTTTAGGGGTGTAGGGTGGAAGCTGTCTCCGCGTAACAGGGAATTCCTGTTCGTCGGCTTCCTGTATAGGTCTGTGCTAAATCCACACCCCTTCCTCTTAATCAAAATGTCCAGATAACTTGTTTCATGCGCCTCAAAGGTGAGGGTGAATTTCAGATGTTCACTGCTTGTATTGATGAAGGAGTGGAATCGATGAAGTTCCTCTGCTGTCCCCTGGAATAGAAGGAACACGTCATCAATGTAGACTTTTACAGAGCCTGATGAGGTGCTAGAATGGATTGTTAGGGCTGACAATCACATTCTTCTCTAACAACCCCACATACAGTTACGCATAATTAGATGCTATTTTTTAAACTACAATGACCATAATGACCTGAGCGCCTACTTGTCTTGTCTGTGTTTCTTTTACACCTGCTATGTAAAAGAGACAGCATTGACCATCATGCATTATTCTGTCTGGGATCCTTGGGACAGCCCTACCCTAAACCCTAACCTTAACCCCTAACCTAACCATTTTAAATGTCAACTTCAATGGGCTAGGGACGTCCCAAGGATGTATTCTACCTGAAAATACATGATCTTAGTGATTGATAGTTGGTATTCAGCAGTCATAAAGCCTTATTTACTTTAATGAACTACTAATATAGTGATTTTGTCAGACAGCAGCTCTACACTTTATTGACTGACTGATCCAGTCATCCTTCCATCCCTCCTCAGCCTTCCTCTCCTCTGAAGACCCAGTGAGGGTGGAGCTCAGTCAGAGAGCTATTGAAAGACTGGTTAGGAAGAACACTTCTACAGCCAGAGAGCTGAGAGGTCACACATGGTTTAGATGGTAAATATTTATGTCCCCTTAGTGGTTAATCACGTCAGCAAAATGGAATATGTTCCATCATCTATGTTTATTTACATTAGTGCAAATTGTCCACTGATATTGGTGTAATTTCTCACCCCTTTTGGCTGTATGAAAATGAATTTCTCCTCAGGCACACACATTTGTTCTTTGATATTATGAAGGTAATTTGTGTCAAATGTACTTTTCCCAACTCACTCACCCCATCTCTTTACATTGAATATTTATATTCAGTGGCCTGACTGCATCCAGACTATGTCAAAGGTCCATTCTGGTAGATCTGAACCTAATGCAGCTTGGAGTGATCGGATGACAGAAGTCACATTTAGGTGCCAGGTGTAACTGAGGCCGTAGACACTCCATATCCATTACTTTGAGTGTTTTATATCATATGACTAAATGAGATTCTTTCTGTGTTGCAGGGGCAGTCAAGAGATGGAACGGCAAGGCCACAGAACATGACATAAGCAGAGCTGTGGGAGACCACCTCAAGCCCCTGGTAGAGCCGGGGGTGGTGTTTACCACTCCACCAGCAGAGCTGTGGGAGACCACCTCAAGCCCCTGGTAGAGCCGGGGGTGGTGTTTACCACTCCACCAGCAGAGCTGTGGGAGACCACCTCAAGCCCCTGGTATAGCCGGGGGTGGTGTTTACCACTCCACAAGCAGAGCTGTGGGAGACCACCTCAAGCCCCTGGTAGAGCCGGGGGTGGTGTTTACCACTCCACCACGCCTTCAGCAGGCTGGAAAAGTGTGATTGATCTGTTTGATCCATTTGTTTGTTTCTGATTTCAGTAGTTGAATCATTTGACATGGGATTGATACTGATTTTCATACTAAGAGTCTTTTGAATAAAAATAACATTTTGTTGTCGAAATCAAATCGAGCTTTATTTATACAGCACATTTCAGACATGATGGATGGATGCTACAGGAACAGGAAAAAACTAATAAAAGACAATGAAAATAATCAAATATTTAGTACACAAACAGAAGAATAATGAACATTTTAAGGAAATTCCATTGATTAAAATATTATTAAAATATTAATTGGATGCAATATCCAACCCAAAATATAAGCTTGTTTTTTAGGAGGGGTTCTGAAAGACACTATGGGGGTGTCGACTAAAAGTTGACTAGTAACAACAACTGGGACCTAAAAGACACCAACCATGAGACCCACTAAATCTGCCCAAGAAGAGGAAAACAAAAGAAAAACCCACACCAAATTTAAAGACAGGAAGCAAACCAAAAAGGTGGAGCAACTAAAGGTGTTGACTCTCCACATCTATCAAGACAACTGGAGCACTGGGCCAGACACTCTTAAATAGAACCTGGACCAGCACAGGTGAAACACCTTCCCACTAACGAGATGGACAAGCCAGCACAGGTGTAACACATACTGACTAACAGGTGACACCAATCAGTGCGTCCTACGTGCTAACGAGCTATACATGCTAAAGTCCAACCTCAAAACATAAATGGAAAAACCAAAGACTAACTAACACCTTAAGAGTTTGCTCACCAACAACAGAAAACAACTTCCATTTCACATTATAATCAACTACAATGCTTCACCGTCACCAATATAAACATGGTGTCTGTCTACTGGCAAACAACAATTAAAAACAATATTTATTTTTTATTATTCCCACAAAGATTTTTCTTTCTATAGCTTCTAGAACTCTCGTCTTCCTAAAACTCACTAGCTTCTAGAACTCTCGTCCCCTTGGAACGAGCCCAAACAAAACTCATCTCCAATACGGAAAAACGTGCAGTAAAAATAAACTGTGATCCATGGCAATGCACTGGCTAAATGCAAAACACAAAACATTTTGACTGCACCCCTTGAGACAATCAGCAACCAGGTTGTTCTCACCACGGACATGTCTGATTTCAAGAGGAAACTCCTGCAATATCCGTAGTAACTTTCCACCTCACTGCGGAGCTTCTCTCTCTTTTCAGGGTTCACTAGATAGGCATGTTGTTGGATCGGGGCCCAGTCCCCAATGTCATGCTCTAGTACATTTGGTTTGGCACATGTGAGAATGAACCCTGATATTCTAAAAACAGGGCAACAATGTCAATATAATTGTACCAAAAAACTGTCAGTTGGTTGCATGAATAATTTTCATTACTAAATGTTACATGAAATGTAAATATGAAATATTTGATTGCATAGTATTATTTTCAATGGCTTTTCAATTACATTTTGCTAGGTGGGATAGCCCACTGTCAAAACACAGTTTTAACGTGTCCAAATCAATAACCAATATGCAGAAACAGTTTGGGATAAATTGAAAACCTAACATGTGGTATATACACAAACATCTGCCACAATAATTGTCTTTTTTTAAAACAAGCTCCTTATAAACTGCACAAGCACCAGAAACACTGTTGTTTTGACAAGTAGCAATAAATCACTGATATCGATTAGGGGGGAAATCAGGTTGTACGTGCTGTTGAAACTAACAACAAACAAAAAAACATGGAAATGGGAGATATATTTTAGCTCACTGGTTAGAGGACAACCTGTAGAAGACAGTCAGCTAAGACTTACAGCTATAAGGTTTCTCTCCTGTGTGTGTTCTCTGGTGTATAGTTAGATAGCGAGAAGTAGAAAAACTCTTCCCACATTGATCACAGCTAAACAGATTCTCTCCTGTGTGTGTTCTATGGTGTATATTTAGATAGGTAGAAGTAGAAAAACTCTTCCCACATTGATCACAGCTATAAGGTTTCTCTCCTGTGTGTGTTCTATGGTGTATAGTTAGATAGCTAGAAGTAGAAAAACTCTTCCCACATTGATCACAGCTAAACGGTTTCTCTCCTGTGTGTGTTCTCTGGTGCACTGTCAGAGAGCTAGATTGACTAAAACTCTTCCCACATTGACCACAGCTAAGAGGTTTCTCTCCTGTGTGTGTTCTATGGTGTATATTTAGATAGCCAGAAGTAGAAAAACTCTTCCCACATTGATCACAGCTAAAAGATTTCTCTCCTGTGTGTATTCTCTGGTGCACTGTCAGAGAGCTAGATTGACTAAAACTCTTCCCACATTGACCACAGCTATAAGGTTTCTCTCCTGTGTGTAGTCTCTGGTGCACTGTCAGATAGCCAGATCGAACAAAACTCTTCCCACATTGATCACAGCTAAACGGTTTCTCTCCTGTGTGTATTCTCTGGTGCACTGTCAGATCTCCAGATTGACTAAAACGCTTCCCACATTGACCACAGCTAAGAGGTTTCTCTCCTGTGTGTGTTCTCTGGTGTATATTTAGATGGCTAGAAGAAGAAAAACTCTTCCCACATTGATCACAGCTAAATGGTTTCTCTCCTGTGTGTATTCTCTGGTGCACTGTCAGATCTCCAGATTGACTAAAACTCTTCCCACATTGACCACAGCTATAAGGTTTCTCTCCTGTGTGTATTCTCTGGTGCACTTTCAGATCTCCAGATTGACTAAAACTCTTCCCACATTGACCACAGCTATAAGGTTTCTCTCCTGTGTGTGTTCTCTGGTGTGAAGTCAGCTGGCTAGATTTAACAAAACTCTTCCCACATTGAGCACAGCTATATGGTTTCTCTCTTGTGTGAATTCTTTGATGTATTTTAAGTTTTACTGAGGAGTTTAATCTCTTCCCACAGTCAGAGCAGCGGTGAGATTTCTTCCCTGTGGGTCTCTGCGGGTGTTTCTTGAGGTGTTCTGATGTGGAGAGACTCTTCTCTGCCTCTTCAGCATCATGTTGTTGTTGAGGCTCCCCAGAGGATCCACTATAGTCCCGTATCTCTCCTGTGTGAACAACAAAGTCAGACAGACGGTTTATTAAGGCCCACAACAGTAGAAATCCACTGTTTATTTGAGGTGAAAGGTGATGCCCAGAGCGTACCCATGAAGTTGTACAACAATTGATGTCTGTTAAATTATTTTACAATAGTCTTAAGACAGTCAAGACCTAAGCAGTGTGCCAGACGACCTTTGGTCTCCAAAAAAGGACCCCTCTGTGTTCTGTGCTAAAATGGCAGCGATGCACATGCATTGTAATTGTAAAGCTCGTTTGAATCTCCTATATGTTTGTGTTATTGTCGTAAAATGCTCTATAGCTAGCTTTGCCATCAGCCTGAAACTGAGGGTTTGTACATTAAGTGTTTAACAAATTGGCCCATAACTTCACCTAACAACAACATAGACCTACTGTAGGACCCATAACGTCACCTAACAATAACATAGACCTACTGTAGGACCCATAACTTCACCTAACAACAAGATAGACCTACTGTAGGACCCATAACTTCACCTGACAATAACACAGACCTACTGTAGGACCCATAACTTCACCTAACAACAACATAGACCTACTGTAGGACCCATAACTTCACCTAACAATAACACAGACCTACTGTAGGACCCATAACTTCACCTAACAACAACATAGACCTAGGACTATAAATCATTTAATATTTCAGGTGAAACATGGAAACTAAAATGTCTGTCATGACATTTCTTAACCTGATCACTAGATAATTTTGTGAATAATCCCACTAGACTACTCTGTAATGTGTTGTCATTCTAAATGTCCTGAATAAAGGAAAATAGCTCTGTGTGTTGTACAATAGCCTATCCATCAAGGAACAGTTCTCTACACATTATGAGCTAAGTATCTCTGTGTCCAAACAGACTAACGAGAGCCTACAGTAAATCAAGCAGACAATAACACATTGTCTGCTTGAGGTCGACCGATTATGATTTTTCAACGCCGATACCGATTATTGGAGGGCCAAAAAAGCCGATACCGATTAAATCGGCCGATTTAAAAAAAAAAATGTTTTTATTTATTTGTAATAATGACAATTACAACAATACTGAATTAACACTTATTTTAACTTAATACATCAAAATCAATTTAGCCTCAAATAAATAATGAAACATGTTCAATTTGGTTTAAATATTGCAAAAACAAAGTGTTGGAGAAGAAAGTAAAAGTGCAATATGTGCCATGTAAGAAAGCTAACGTTTAAGTTCCTTGCTCAGAACATGAGAACATAAGAAAGCTGGTGGTTCCTTTTAACATGAGTCTTCAATATTCCCAGGTAAGAAGTTTTAGGTTGTAGTTATTATAGGAATTATAGGACTATTTCTCTCTATACCATTTGTATTTCATTAACCTTTGACTATTGGATGTTCTTGTAGGCACTTTAGTATTGCCAGTGTAAGAGTATAGCTTCCGTCCCTCTCCTCGCTCCTCCCTGGGCTCGAACCAGCAACACAACGACAACAGCCACCATCGAAGCAGCGTTACCCATGCAGAGCAAGGGGAACAACTACTAGAAGGCTCAGAGCGAGTGACGTTTGAAACGCTATTAGCGCGCGCTAACTAGCTAGCCATTTCAGTTCGGTTACACCAGCCTCATCTCGGGAGTTGATAGGCTTGAAGTCATAAACAGCGCAATGTTTGACGCACAACAAAGAGCTGCTGGCAAAACGAACGAAAGTGCTGTTTGAATGAATGCTTACGAGCCTGCTGCTGCCTACCACCGCTCAGTCAGATACTTAGATACTTGTATGCTCAGTCGGATTATATGCAACGCAGGACACGCTAGATAATATCTAGTAATATCATCAACCATGTGTAGTTAACTAGTGATTATGATTGATTGTTTTTTATAAGATAAGTTTAATGCTAGCTAGCAACTTACCTTGGCTTACTGCATTCGCGTAACAGGCAGTCTTCTTGTGGAGTGCAACGAGAGGCAGGTGGTTATAGCGTTGGACTAGTTAACTGTAAGGTTGTAAGATTGGATCCCCCGAGCGGACAAGGTGAAAATCTGTCGTTCTGCCCCTGAACAAGGCAGTTAACCCACCATTCCTAGGGCGTCATTGAAAATAAGAATGTGTTCTTAACCGACTTGCCTAGTTAAATTAAGATTAAATAAAGGTGTAAAAAAAACAGCCAAATCGGTGTCCGAAAATACAGATTTCCGATTGTTATGAAAACTTGAAATCGGCCCTAATTAATCGGTCGACCTCTAATTACAAACATCAATTTGTTAGGGATGTTGGATCCAAGCACGGCATAACTGTCTTTACCAGAGTAATGAATGAAGAAGCACGTTGGTTGTTGTTGCATGTCGTGATGTTTGTCATTTGACTGGCATTCAGAAAATGATTTCCTGGATCAGCTGATGATAGTTGAACATGTGACTGTAACTAAACAGCTACAGTATTAAGTATTATGTGTAATTATTGAAAAACCATGTTAATGACAGTATCCATTTGGGTGTTGTCAATAAAGCTAAGGGGACTTTCAGTTAGAACCATTGGATTTAGCAAACTCTGAAATTATTTAGGATTTCTGTTCCCATGAAAACTGTTTTCCCAGCGTAACATAAGGAGACACTAAATGTGACGTAGTTAGAGAGCATTTCAGAGATCTGAATACAAAAAAACTGTCCGACAGCAATATTCAGTATTTAAGTTGAAGTTCATCATATGACAAGCGTAACGTTATGACTTTAACTACTGTTCCCTGAAGGAAGGAAAATAGGTACAACATACTATTAAATCCACATGTTATGACTATAACTACTGTTCCCTGAAGGAGGGAAACTAGGTACAACATACTATCATATCCACACGTTATGACTATAACTACTGTTCCCTGAAGGAGGGAAACTAGGTACAACATACTATCATATCCACACCTTCCTGGAATCCCCGCCTTCCACAGGTGATGAGCGTGAGGCTTGGATTTTATTCCTTAAATTTAATACCGCTCTTCACCACCCCAGGAAAGGGCGGGGACAAACAGGTGTACCTCGTTTCTCTCCTTCAGGGAAGTGTAATTATAATCAAAGTTACACTCCCTTTCAGTCAGTCAACTTCGGAACAACATACTATGGGGAAATACAATCATTCCCCAGCCGACCCAAACGGATACTAAATGAAACGGCCCCTGGCAGACCACCCAGACCTGACCCTACAAGATGTGTCAGTTGTCAATTTATTCATTGTCTTTTGTTTGAAACACTCCTGTCAATGTTGAGTAAGGACGCACACCTGATTACCCATATAGAAGTAGGACTAGTCTACCTGGCCGGCACACAAATGTAGGCCTATAAATGTGCCCATTTGGGGATGTCTGATAGTATTTCTGATTGTCTTAACGCTGAACCACTAATGAGTTGTGGAGCTTCTCAAAGTAATTTCTTCTTCACATCCAAACAGCAAGTAAACAAAGTCTAATCACAATCAATTGCGAATGACAATAGTTCCTCAAAGTATTTTTGTAAAATATTTCCAGCTCTCGCCATTTCGATAAACACACGGCATAATATTAATAATTGCCTGGTCGGGTTGTGTTGACGACCGGCTCCCTCTGGTCAGGTTATGTTGACGACCGGCTCCCTCTGGTCGGGTTATGTTGACGAGCGGCTCCCTCTGGTCGGGTTATGTTGACGAGCGGCTCCCTCTGGTCGGGTTATGTTGACGACCGGCTCCCTCTGGTCGGGTTATGTTGACGACCGGCTCCCTCTGGTCGGGTTATGTTGACGACCGGCTCCCTCTGGTCGGGTTATGTTGACGACCGGCTACCTCTGGTCGGGTTATGTTGACGACCGGCTCCCTCTGGTCGGGTTGTGTTGACGACCGGCTCCCTCCGGTCGGGTTATGCTGACGACCGGCTCCCTCCGGTCGGGTTGTGCTGACGACCGGCTCCCTCCGGTCGGGTTATGCTGACGACCGGCTCCCTCCGGTCGGGTTATGCTGACGACCGGCTCCCTCTGGTCAGGTTATGTTGACGACCGGCTCCCTCTGGTCAGGTTGTGTTGACGACCGGCTCCCTCTGGTCGGGTTGTGTTGACGACCGGCTCCCTCTAGTCAGGTTATGTTGACGAGCGGCTCCCTCTAGTTATGACTTCGAGTCATTTGTGTGTCTTAATTATTTGATCAAACAGAATGCTTAAAGCATCAGACAAATTCAGTACGTATATTTGATTTTATAAAAACACATGGGGCGATTGGTAGAAAGAACAGATGACTCTTGGTTGACCAAGATGTATTTTAGTTGGGGACAGCACTAGAACATGATTTTGGGGCTCCCGAGTGGCGCAGCGGACACTGCATCTCAGTGCTTGAGGCGCCACTACAGACACCCTGGATCAAATCCAGACTGTATCACAACCGGCTGTGATTGGGAATTCCATAGGGCGGCGCACAATTGGCCCAGCGTCGTCCGGGGGTAGGCCGTCACTGTAAGTAAGAATTTGTTCTTAGCTGACTTTCCTAGTTAAATACAGGTTACATTTAAATAAATAAAAAAAAGTGTTTCATGATAAACCATTTTCTATAAATCCGTCAAGGCACCAACTTTGAGAAGGGTTTAAAACAAAGGTTTCAAACCAATTCATGAATGTAATTGCATATAGGTATGTTTTGCCTTTAACTATTTGTCATAAACGGTCAAACTCTCTCCGCCTCTCTCCCTTTTCACTCCCCTCTCTCCCTTTTCACTCCCCTCTCTCCCTTTTCACTCCCTCTCTCCGCCTCTCTCCCTTTTCACTCCCTCTCCCCGCCTCTCTCCCTTTTCACTCCCTCTCTCCGCCTCTCTCCCTTTTCACTCCCTCTCTCCGCCTCTCTCCCTTTTCACTCCCTCTCTCCGCCTCTCTCCCTTTTCACTCCCCTCTCTCCCTTTTCACTCCCCTCTCTCCCTTTTCACTCCCCTCTCTCCCTTTTCACTCCCTCTCTCCGCCTCTCTCCCTTTTCACTCCCTCTCTCCGCCTCTCTCCCTTTTCACTCCCTCTCTCCGCCTCTCTCCCTTTTCACTACCTCTCTCCTCCTCTCTCCCTTTTCACTCCCCTCTCTCCGCCTCTCTCCCTTTTCACTCCCCTCTCTCCGCCTCTCTCCCTTTTCACTCCCTCTCTCCTCCTCTCTCCCTTTTCACTCCCCTCTCTCCGCCTCTCTCCCTTTTCACTCCCCTCTCTCCGCCTCTCTCCCTTTTCACTCCCTCTCTCCGCCTCTCTCCCTTTTTACTCCCTCTCTCCGCCTCTCTCCCTTTTCACTCCCTCTCTCAGCCTCTCTCCCTTTTCACTCCCTCTCTCCGCCTCTCTCCCTTTTCACTCCTTCTCTCCGCCTCTCTCCCTTTTCACTCCCCTCTCTCCGCCTCTCACCCTTTTCACTCCCCTCTCTCCCTTTTCACTCCCCTCTCTCCCTTTTCACTCCCCTCTCTCCGCCTCTCTCCCTTTTCAGTCATCTATCTCCGCCTCTCTCCCTTTTCACTCCGCCTCTCTCCCTTTTCACTCCCCTCTCTCCGCCTCTCTCCCTTTTCACTCCCTCTCTCCGCCTCTCTCCCTTTTCACTCCCTCTCTCCGCCTCTCTCCCTTTTCACTCCCTCTCTCCGCCTCTCTCCCTTTTCACTCCCTCTCTCCGCCTCTCTCCCTTTTCACTCCCTCTCTCCGCCTCTCTCCCTTTTCACTCCCTCTCTCCGCCTCTCTCCCTTTTCACTCCCTCTCTCCCTTTTCACTCCCTCTCTCCGCCTCTCTCCCTTTTCACTCCCTCTCCCCGTCTCTCTCCCTTTTCACTCCCTCTCTCCGCCTCTCTCCCTTTTCACTCCCCCTCTCCGCCTCTCTCCCTTTTCACTCCCCCTCTCTCCCTTTTCACTCCCTCTCTCCGCCTCTCTACCTTTTCACTCCCTCTCCCTCTCTAAGAACTTCCCATCTGAATCAATAAGGATTGCAGTTGTGGGTGACTATCTGGGTGGAGCAGACTGGGAGGCTGGTATTCTGACCTGGGCTGGAGCAGACTGGGAGACTGGTATTCTGACCTGGGCTGGAGCACACTGTGCTGGAGCAGACTGGGAGGCTGGTATTCTGACCTGTGCTGGAGCAGACTGGGAGGCTGGTATTCTGACATGGGCTGGAGCACACTGTGCTGGAGCAGACTGAGAGGCTGGTATTCTGACCTGTGCTGGAGCAGACTGGGAGGCTGGTATTCTGACCTGTGCTGGAGCAGACTGGGAGGCTGGTATTCTGACCTGTGCTGGAGCAGACTAGGAGGCTGGTATTCTGACCTGGGCTGGAGCAGACTGAGAGGCTGGTATTCTGACCTGTGCTGGAGCAGACTGGGAGGCTGGTATTCTGACCTGGGCTGGAGCAGACTGGGAGGCTGGTATTCTGACCTGGGCTGGAGCAGACTGGGAGGCTGGTATTCTGACCTCGGCTGGAGCAGACTGGGAGGCTGGTATTCTGACCTGTGCTGGAGCAGACTGGGAGGCTGGTATTCTGACCTGTGCTGGAGCAGACTGGGAGACTGGTATTCTGACCTGGGCTGGAGCAGACTGGGAGGCTGGTATTCTGACCTGGGCTGGAGCAGACTGGGAGAATGGTATTCTGACCTGGGCTGGAGCACACTGTGTTGGAGCAGACTGAGAGGCTGGTTGGCTGACCTGGGCTGGAGCAGACTGAGAGGCTGATATTCTGACCTGGGCTGGAGCAGACTGGGAGACTGGTATTCTGAACAGGGCTGGAGCACCCTGTGCTGGAGCAGACTGGGAGACTGGTATTCTGACCTGGGCTGGAGCAGACTGAGAGGCTGGTTGGCTGACCTGGGCTGGAGCACACTGTGCTGGAGCAGACTGGGAGGCTGGTATTCTGACCTGTGCTGGAGCAGACTGGGAGACTGGTATTCTGACCTGGGCTGGAGCAGACTGGTAGGCTGGTGCAGTGTCATCAGGCTGTGTGGTGGAGGCCATCCTGTTCTCGGGTTCTGCTTGTGTTATGCCAACCACCAGGTCATTATACCAACCAAGTCATTAGAACCACCAGGTCATTATAACCACCAGGTCATTATTACCACCATGTCATTATAACAACCAGGTCATTATTGCCACCAGGTCATTATTACCACCAGGTCAATATAACCACCAGGTAATTATAACCACCAGGTCATTATTACCACCAGGTCATTATTACCACCAGGTCATTATAACCACCAGGTCATTATAACCACCAGGTCATTATTACCACCAGGTCATTATTACCACCAGGTCATTATAACCACCAGGTCATTATTACCACCAGGTCATTAGAACCACCAGGTCATTAGAACCACCAGGTCATTAGAACCACCAGGTCATTAGAACCACCAGGTCATTAGAACCACCAGGTCATTATAACCACCAGGTCATTATAACCACCAGGTCATTATTACCACCAGGTCATTATTACCACCAGGTCATTAGAACCACCAGGTCATTAGAACCACCAGGTCATTAGAACCACCAGGTCATTAGAACCACCAGGTCAGGGAGAAAAGACTCACCTTGTCGCTCAGGTAGGGTATCAGCCTGAGCTATTTAAAAACACTTTTTCAACAATTCAAGATAGCAGTTAGTTTAGTTTGATGTAAATAAAGATAGCTGAGAAGTGGGACAGTGTCATTGTTTCTGACAAGATCTCTCATTGATCTCGGGTTCAGCCACCAGGGGGCACCAAACCTCTTTGAAAAGTTCATGTGAATAGTTACCACTTCTCAGGAGATGATAGACTTAGCCTTTCAAATGTTTTGTAATGATGGGATGGCTATTGAACAGAACTTTAAAACCTGGTTTTCTTGTATGTACCAGTTCATGAAATCACACATTTGACCTTTATGCTCACTGAGTCTGTACATAGTCAAAGCTTTCCTTAAGTTTGGGTCAGTCACAGTGGTCAGGTATTCTGCCACTGTGTACTCTCTGTTTAGGGCCAAATAGCATTCTAGTTCTCAGTTTTTTGTTAATTCTTTCCAATGTGTCAAGTAATTATCTTTTTGTTTTCTCATGATTTGGTTGGGTCTAATTGTGCTGTTGTCCAGGGGCTCTGTGGGGTGTGTTTATGTTTGTGAACAGAGCACAATGACCAGCTTGCTTAGGGGACTCTTCTCCAGGTTCATCTCTCTGTAGGTGATGGCTTTGTCAATGGCCCATACCCTCCCCATCACCAATCAGCCCTGCCATTGTTTGTATTCATACTGTTTTGTAAAGAATGGCTTCTTGTCTGTTAGGTTGTATTCCACTGGGAAAGTGATTACAGTTTTCCTCAGTCGCTTTGGTGCATTTCTTAGATCAAAAGTGCAATTCTTGATACGACTTGTACAAATTCCAAATCATCTAGTCACTTGTGCACATCATTAAAGCAATTTCTTATTCCTTTGAACAAATTGCAATTGATAATGTACAAGTGTCAGCTTTTTTCCACATTATCAATTGCTCACGTCATGTTGATCAAAATATAGTAGATGGTTCTCTGTTGAATAGTCTTACCCCTCAAAACATCTAGGCATTAGTTCCTTGCATAAGCCATTACATGCAAAATTGTTTAACTATTTGTCATAAACTGTCAAGCATAGTTTTACACATTTCTATAAGACCTTTTGTACAAAAACGTAAACTGATGAATCGTGCAGGTGAAATTGACCCTCACTCATGAAGGAATGAAGTTTTGATTTACATAGCCTGCAATTGTGACAATCACTGCATTCAAACCTGTGTAGATCAGTCAATTTTTAACATACAGACTTAAAACTCAGGATTCTGTAACAGCATACTCCATTCAAGATATGTGTTTACTGTGACAACCAGAAGTGCCTTAAGATGGTGTCATAGATGCTGTTTTGAAGGGGTAAAAGGTCAGAACTTTTCAAAACTTCATATATATGATTAGACAACCCTCGTGAACTGTAAATCAGTCATTTCTCCCAACAGATGTCAAAGAAAAGCTCTCACACACACACACAGCAGGGATGGAGTGAAAAAGTGCGGTGCTTAAAGACACACAAAGCCTGCAATGGCATTACTATTATCTCCAGGCCGTGCCGAGTTCAACGAGATGCCCCGCTTGACCGTAGCTCACTCGGTCTGAGCGCAGCCACAGTGACAACAAGACGGACCCAGAGCTGTCTGTCTGTCTGTCTGTCTGTCTGTCTGTCTGTCTGTCTGTCTGTCTGTCTGTCTCTCTCTATCTCTCTCTCTCACATTCTCTCTCTCTCTCTTTCTCTACGATTAGAATGTAAAGTCTCTCCCTATCTCTTTTGGATAACTTTATGAAATAGATACTCTCTCTCTCTCTTTCTCTCTCTCTCAATTAAGTTAAATTCAATTCAAGGGTCTTTATTGGCATGGGAAACATGTGTTTACATTGCCAAAGCAAGTGAGGTAGATAATATACAACAGTGAAATAAACAATAAAAATGAACAGTAAACATTACACATGCAGAAGTTTCAAAACAATAAAGACATTACAAATGTCATATTATATATATATACAGTGTTGTAACAATGTACAAATGGTTAAAGTACAAAAGGGAATGAGATCCCTGAATGGTAAAAAAGCATCTCCAAAAAGAATATGTTTGTATCACAAATTATCTTACAGATATATCTTACAGATATTTTGACCATATCTGACAGGCTCCCAAAGGCAATCAAAGGATCTAGCTCACTTAATGCCCCATACCCTCCCCATCACCAATCAGCCCTGCCATTGTTTGTATTCATACTGTTTTGTAAAGAATGGCTTCTTGTCTGTTAGGTTGTATTCCACTGGGAAAGTGATTACAGTTTTCCTCAGTCGCTTTGGTGCATTTCTTAGATCAAAAGTGCAATTCTTGATATGACTAGTACAAATTCCAAATCATCTAGTCACTTGTGCACATCATTAAAGCAATTTCTTATTCCTTTGAACAAATTGCAATTGATAATGTACAAGTGTCAGCTTTTTTCCACATTATCAATTGCTCACGTCATGTTGATCAAAATATAGTAGATGGTTCTCTGTTGAATAGTCTTACCCCTCAAAACATCTAGGCATTAGTTCCTTGCATAAGCCATTACATGCAAAATTGTTTAACTATTTGTCATAAACTGTCAACCTCTCTCCGCCTCTCTCCATTTTCACTCCCCTCTCTCCCTTTTCACTCCCCTCTCTCCCTTTTCACTCCCTCTCTCCGCCTCTCTCCCTTTTCACTCCCTCTCTCTCCCTTTTCACTCCCCTCTCTCCCTTTTCACTCCCTCTCTCCGCCTCTCTCCCTTTTCACTCCCCTCTCTCCCTTTTCACTCCCCTCTCTCCCTTTTCACTCCCTTTCTCTGCCTCTCTCCCTTTTCACTCCCCTCTCTCCCTTTTCACTCCCCTTTCTCCCTTTTCACTCCCTCTCTCCGCCTCTCTCCCTTTTCACTCTCTCTCTCTGCCTCTCTCCCTTTTCACTCCCCTCTCTCCCTTTTCACTCCCCTCTCTCCCTTTTCACTCCCTCTCTCCGCCTCTCTCCCTTTTCACTCCCTCTCTCCGCCTCTCTCCCTTTTCACTCCCTCTCTCCGCCTCTCTCCCTTTTCACTCCCTCTATCCTCCTCTCTCCCTTTTCACTCCCCTCTCTCCGCCTCTCTCACTTTTCACTCCCCTCTCTCCGCCTCTCTCCCTTTTCTCTCCCTCTCTCCGCCTCTCTCCGCCTCTCTCCCTTTTCACTCCCTCTCTCCGCCTCTCTCCCTTTTCACTCCCTCTCTTCGCCTCTCTCCCTTTTCACTCCCTCTCTCCGCCTCTCTCCCTTTTCACTCCCTCTCTTCGCCTCTCTCCCTTTTCACTCCCTCTCTCCGCCTCTCTCCCTTTTCACTCCCTCTCTCCGCCTCTCTCCCTTTTCACTCCCTCTCTCCGCCTCTCTCCCTTTTCACTCCCTCTCTCCGCCTCTCTCCCTTTTCACTCCTTCTCTCCGCCTCTCTCCCTTTTCACTCCCCTCTCTCCGCCTCTCACCCTTTTCACTCCCCTCTCTCCCTTTTCACTCCCCTCTCTCCGCCTCTCTCCCTTTTCACTCACCTATCTCCGCCTCTCTCCCTTTTCACTCCCTCTCTCCGCCTCTCTCCCTTTTCACTCCCTCTCTCCGCCTCTCTCCCTTTTCACTCCCTCTCTCCGCCTCTCTCCCTTTTCACTCCCTCTCTCCGCCTCTCTCCCTTTTCACTCCCTCTCTCCGCCTCTCTCCCTTTTCACTCCCTCTCTCCCTTTTCACTCCCTCTCTCCCTTTTCACTCCCTCTCTCCGCCTCTCTCCCTTTTCACTCCCTCTCTCCGCCTCTCTCCCCTTTCACTCCCTCTCTCCGCCTCTCTCCCTTTTCACTCCCTCTCTCCCTTTTCACTCCCTCTCTCCGCCTCTCTCCCTTTTCACTCCCTCTCTCCGCCTCTCTCCCTTTTCACTCCCTCTCTCCGCCTCTCTCCCTTTTCACTCCCTCTCCCCGCCTCTCTCCCTTTTCACTCCCTCTCTCCGCCTCTCTCCCTTTTCACTCCCCCTCTCCGCCTCTCTCCCTTTTCACTCCCTCTCTCTCCCTTTTCACTCCCTCTCTCTCCCTTTTCACTCCCTCTCTCTCCCTTTTCACTCCGCCTCTCTCCCTTTTCACTCCCCTCTCTCCGCCTCTCTCCCTTTTCACTCCCCTCTCTCCGCCTCTCTACCTTTTCACTCCCTCTCCCTCTCTAAGAACTTCCCATTTGAATCAATAAGGATTGCAGTTGTGGGTGACTATCTGGGTGGAGCAGACTGGGAGGCTGGTATTCTGACCTGGGCTGGAGCAGACTGGGAGACTGGTATTCTGACCTGGGCTGGAGCAGACTGGGAGGCTGGTATTCTGACCTGTGCTGGAGCAGACTGGGAGGCTGGTATTCTGACATGGGCTGGAGCACACTGTGCTGGAGCAGACTGAGAGGCTGGTATTCTGACCTGTGCTGGAGCAGACTGGGAGGCTGGTATTCTGACCTGGGCTGGAGCAGACTGGGAGGCTGGTATTCTGACCTGGGCTGGAGCAGACTGGGAGGCTGGTATTCTGACCTCGGCTGGAGCAGACTGGGAGGCTGGTATTCTGACCTGTGCTGGAGCAGACTGGGAGGCTGGTATTCTGACCTGTGCTGGAGCAGACTGGGAGACTGGTATTCTGACCTGGGCTGGAGCAGACTGGGAGGCTGGTATTCTGACCTGGGCTGGAGCAGACTGGGAGAATGGTATTCTGACCTGGGCTGGAGCACACTGTGTTGGAGCAGACTGGGAGGCTGGTATTCTGACCTGGGCTGGAGCAGACTGGGAGGCTGGTATTCTGACCTGGGCTGGAGCAGACTGGGAGGCTGGTATTCTGACCTGGGCTGGAGCACACTGTGTTGGAGCAGACTGAGAGGCTGGTTGGCTGACCTGGGCTGGAGCAGACTGAGAGGCTGGTATTCTGACCTGGGCTGGAGCAGACTGGGAGGCTGGTATTCTGACCTGGGCTGGAGCAGACTGGGAGGCTGGTATTCTGACCTGGGCTGGAGCACACTGTGTTGGAGCAGACTGAGAGGCTGGTTGGCTGACCTGGGCTGGAGCAGACTGAGGGGCTGGTATTCTGACCTGGGCTGGAGCATACTGACCCTGGTTTAATCATAAACAATATGATTTAATGTGGCATGAAACAAAAAAACACTAATTCTCAGTCAAAAGCACAAGTCAGAACACAGCCTCTCTATTCTCTCATGTGCTTTCAGGTCCTCTGCCTGGGAAAATGTCTTTCCACACAGTGAGCAGCGGTATGTCTTCTCCTCCTGTGTATGTATTCTTTCATGCTTATTCAGAAGTCTTAACCGGTTAAAACTCTTTTCACACAGGGAGCAGTGGTACGTCTTATCCCCTCCTGTGTGTGTCCTCTCATGCCGATTCAGGGCCCCTAACTTGATAAAACTCTTTCCACACAGGGAGCATTGGTAGGGTTTTTCTTGTCTGTGTCTCCTCTCATGGTCTTTAAGGCTCCCTGAATGGCTAAAACTCTTTCCACACTGGGAGCATTGGTAGGGCTTTTCTCCTGTGTGTGTCCTTTTATGCTGTTTTAGGTTCCCTAACGTGATAAAACTCTTTCCACACAGGGAGCATTGGTAGGGTTTTTCTTGTCTGTGTCTCCTCTCATGGTCTTTAAGGCTCCCTGAATGGCTAAAACTCTTTCCACACTGGGAACATTGGTAGGGCTTTTCTCCTGTGTGTGTCCTCACATGCGCCTTCAGGTCACCTAACTTCCTAAAACTCTTTCCACAGTGGGAGCAGTGGTAAGGCTTCTCTCCAGAGTGTATTCTCTTATGCCCCCATAGGCTTCCTGCCCAGGTAAAAGTCATTCCACATTGAGAACAGCGATAAGGCTTCTCTCCAGAGTGTTTTTTCTTATGCTGCTTCAGGGCCCTTAACCAGGGAAAACTCTTTCCACAGTGGGAGCACTGATGTCGTCTCGTTGGTTTGGGCGTAGCTGGGTCTGGTTTCCCTGAAGGACTCTTCCCGCTGTCAGAAGGAGAGTCTGGTCTCTCTCCTGTCAAAGACAAACAGATTATTTAGTTTAACAGAGACCTGAATGAAACCTCCACATGATACAACTGTCTTCCTATGAGGTTTAATCTGGACAAGATCTCTCAATAAAGGAGCATGTTAACCAGCAGCATCCTACTGCTGACTTGCCTCTGAAGCTAAGCAGGGTTGGTCCTGCTCGGTCCCTGGATGGGAGACCAAATGCTGCTGGAAGTGGTGTTGGTGCTCCAGTAGGAGCCAGTGTTTCCTCTGGCCTAAAAAAATATCCCAATGCCCCAGGGCAGTGATTAGGGACATTACCCTGTGTAGGGTGCAGTCTTTCGGATGGGACGTCCTGACTCTTTGTGCTCACTAAAGATCCCATTGCACTTATCTAAAGAGTAGGGGTGTTAACCCCGGTGTCCTGGCTAAACTCCCAAATTGGCCTTCATACCATCATGGCCACCGAATCATCCCCAACTTCCAATTGGCTCATTCCTTTCCCCTGTAACTATTCCCTAGGTCGTTGCTGTAAATGAGAATGTGTTCTCAGTAAACATACCTGGTAAAATAAGGGATACAAATAAATCACAGTGGCTGTGGTGCCAGGACAACAACCTCTCCCTCAACGTGATCAAGACAAAGGAGATGATTGTAGACTACAGGAAAAAGAGGAGCAATTTGAGAGCTTCAAGTTCCTTGGTGTCCACATCACCAACAAACTAACATGGTCAAATGCACACCATGACAGTCGTGAAGCCGGCACGACAAAACCTATTCCCCCTCAGGAGACTGAAAACATTTAGCATGGGTCCTCAGATCCTCAAAAGGTTCTACATCGAGAGCATCCTGACTGGTTGCATCACTACCTGGTACGGCAACTGCTCGGCCTCCGACCGCAGGGCACTACAGAGGGTAGTGCGAACGGCCCAGTACATCACCGGGGCCAAGCTTCCTGCCATCCAGGACCTCTATACCAGGCGGTGTCAGAGGAAGGCCCTAAAAATTGTCAAAGACTCCAGCCACCCTAGCTTTAAACTGTTCTCTCTGCTACCACACGGCAAGCGGTACCGGAGCGCCAAGTCTAGGTCCAAAAGTCTTCTTAACAGGTTTGACCCCGAAGCCATAAGACTCCTGAACGGTTAATCAAATGGCTACCCATGCTATTGGCATTGTCCCCACCACACCACTGCCACTCTCTGTTGTCATCTATGCATAGTCACTTTAAATAACTCTACCTACATGTAAATTCTACCTCAACTAACCGGTGCCCCCGCACATTGACTCTGTACCGGCACCCCCCTGTATATATTGTCATTTTTTACTTGTTACTTTTATCTCTTATACTTATCCGTATTTTTTGAAACTGCACTGTCGGTTAGAGGCTCGTAAGTTAGCATTTTACTAAATGTGAATAATAAAATTTGATTTGATTTGTAGTGCCAAGTCATCACAGAGTGGCTGTAATGCTTCAAGGCCAATGTTTCCCAAACTCGGGACCCCGAGGGGTGCACATTTTGGTTTTTTCCCCCCTGACACTATACAGCTGATTCAAATAATCAAAGCTTGGGGTCCAGAGGACCGAGTTTAGGAAACCATGTTGTAGTCTAACAAAAAACCCTATTAAACTTGACTGTTGTTATGCATTTATTAGGCCTACTGGATACATAGCCCAGTCAGTATAGGATAGATTTTAAGTGTACATGAAGACATTACATTACAAAAGACGAAGAAGCAATACTCCAAGTCGCAGCTATGACACAGTCTCAAAGAACGAGGAACAGAATGGAACTAGTGTCAGACATGACCAGTAGAGGAACAGAATGGAACTAGTGTCAGACATGACCAGTAGAGTAGTAGAATGGAACTAGTGTCAGACATGACCAGTAGAGTAGCAGAATGGAACTAGTGTCAGACATGACCAGTAGAGCAACAGAATGGAACTAGTGTCAGACATGACCAGTAGAGGAACAGAATGGAACTAGTGTCAGACATGACCAGTAGAGTAGTAGAATAGAACTAGTGTCAGACATGACCAGTAGAGTAGTAGAATGGAACTAGTGTCAGACATGACCAGTAGAGTAGTAGAATGGAACTAGTGTCAGACATGACCAGTAGAGTAGTAGAATAGAACTAGTGTCAGACATGACCAGTAGAGTAGTAGAATGGAACTAGTGTCAGACATGACCAGTAGAGTAACAGAATGGAACTAGTGTCAGACATGACCAGTAGAGTAGTAGAATGGAACTAGTGTCAGACATGACCAGTAGAGTAGTAGAATGGAACTAGTGTCAGACATGACCAGTAGAGTAGTAGAATGGAACTAGTGTCAGACATGACCAGTAGAGTAGTAGAATGGAACTAGTGTCAGACATGACCAGTAGAGTAGTAGAATGGAACTAGTGTCAGACATGACCAGTAGAGTAACAGAATGGAACTAGTGTCAGACATGACCAGTAGAGTAGTAGAATGGAACTAGTGTCAGACATGACCAGTAGAGTAGTAGAATGGAACTAGTGTCAGACATGACCAGTAGAGGAACAGAATGGAACTAGTGTCAGACATGACCAGTAGAGGAACAGAATGGAACTAGTGTCAGACATGACCAGTAGAGTAACAGAATGGAACTAGTGTCAGACATGACCAGTAGAGTAGTAGAATGGAACTAGTGTCAGACATGACCAGTAGAGTAGTAGAATGGAACTAGTGTCAGACATGACCAGTAGAGTAACAGAATGGAACTAGTGTCAGACATGACCAGTAGAGTAGTAGAATGGAACTAGTGTCAGACATGACCAGTAGAGTAGTAGAATGGAACAAGTGTCAGACATGACCAGTAGAGTAACAGAATGGAACTAGTGTCAGACATGACCAGTAGAGTAACAGAATGGAACAAGTGTCAGACATGACCAGTAGAGTAGTAGAATGGAACTAGTGTCAGACATGACCAGTAGAGTAGTAGAATGGAACTAGTGTCAGACATGACCAGTAGAGTAGTAGAATGGAACAAGTGTCAGACATGACCAGTAGAGTAGTAGAATGGAACTAGTGTCAGACATGACCAGTAGAGTAACAGAATGGAACTAGTGTCAGACATGACCAGTAGAGTAACAGAATGGAACTAGTGTCAGACATGACCAGTAGAGTAGTAGAATGGAACTAGTGTCAGACATGACCAGTAGAGTAGTAGAATGGAACTAGTGTCAGACATGACCAGTAGAGTAGTAGAATGGAACTAGTGTCAGACATGACCAGTAGAGTAACAGAATGGAACTAGTGTCAGACATGACCAGTAGAGTAACAGAATGGAACTAGTGTCAGACATGACCAGTAGAGTAGTAGAATGGAACTAGTGTCAGACATGACCAGTAGAGTAGTAGAATGGAACTAGTGTCAGACATGACCAGTAGAGTAACAGAATGGAACTAGTGTCAGACATGACCAGTAGAGTAACAGAATGGAACTAGTGTCAGACATGACCAGTAGAGTAGTAGAATGGAACTAGTGTCAGACATGACCAGTAGAGGAACAGAATGGAACTAGTGTCAGACATGACCAGTAGAGTAACAGAATGGAACTAGTGTCAGACATGACCAGTAGAGTAACAGAATGGAACTAGTGTCAGACATGACCAGTAGAGTAACAGAATGGAACTAGTGTCAGACATGACCAGTAGAGTAACAGAATGGAACTAGTGTCAGACATGACCAGTAGAGTAGTAGAATGGAACTAGTGTCAGACATGACCAGTAGAGTAGTAGAATGGAACTAGTGTCAGACATGACCAGTAGAGTAGTAGAATGGAACTAGTGTCAGACATGACCAGTAGAGTAGCAGAATGGAACTAGTGTCAGACATGACCAGTAGAGCAACAGAATGGAACTAGTGTCAGACATGACCAGTAGAGGAACAGAATGGAACTAGTGTCAGACATGACCAGTAGAGTAGTAGAATGGAACTAGTGTCAGACATGACCAGTAGAGCAACAGAATGGAACTAGTGTCAGACATGACCAGTAGAGGAACAGAATGGAACTAGTGTCAGACATGACCAGTAGAGTAGTAGAATGGAACAAGTGTCAGACATGACCAGTAGAGTAACAGAATGGAACTAGTGTCAGACATGACCAGTAGAGTAACAGAATGGAACTAGTGTCAGACATGACCAGTAGAGTAGTAGAATGGAACTAGTGTCAGACATGACCAGTAGAGGAACAGAATGGAACTAGTGTCAGACATGACCAGTAGAGGAACAGAATGGAACTAGTGTCAGACATGACCAGTAGAGGAACAGAATGGAACTAGTGTCAGACATGACCAGTAGAGTAACAGAATGGAACTAGTGTCAGACATGACCAGTAGAGTAGTAGAATGGAACTAGTGTCAGACATGACCAGTAGAGGAACAGAATGGAACTAGTGTCAGACATGACCAGTAGAGTAACAGAATGGAACTAGTGTCAGACATGACCAGTAGAGTAGCAGAATGGAACTAGTGTCAGACATGACCAGTAGAGTAACAGAATGGAACTAGTGTCAGACATGACCAGTAGAGTAGTAGAATGGAACTAGTGTCAGACATGACCAGTAGAGTAGTAGAATGGAACTAGTGTCAGACATGACCAGTAGAGTAGTAGAATGGAACTAGTGTCAGACATGACCAGTAGAGTAGCAGAATGGAACTAGTGTCAGACATGACCAGTAGAGCAACAGAATGGAACTAGTGTCAGACATGACCAGTAGAGGAACAGAATGGAACTAGTGTCAGACATGACCAGTAGAGTAGTAGAATGGAACTAGTGTCAGACATGACCAGTAGAGCAACAGAATGGAACTAGTGTCAGACATGACCAGTAGAGGAACAGAATGGAACTAGTGTCAGACATGACCAGTAGAGTAGTAGAATGGAACAAGTGTCAGACATGACCAGTAGAGTAACAGAATGGAACTAGTGTCAGACATGACCAGTAGAGTAACAGAATGGAACTAGTGTCAGACATGACCAGTAGAGTAGTAGAATGGAACTAGTGTCAGACATGACCAGTAGAGTAGCAGAATGGAACTAGTGTCAGACATGACCAGTAGAGTAGCAGAATGGAACTAGTGTCAGACATGACCAGTAGAGTAACAGAATGGAACTAGTGTCAGACATGACCAGTAGAGTAACAGAATGGAACTAGTGTCAGACATGACCAGTAGAGTAACAGAATGGAACTAGTGTCAGACATGACCAGTAGAGTAACAGAATGGAACTAGTGTCAGACATGACCAGTAGAGTAACAGAATGGAACTAGTGTCAGACATGACCAGTAGAGTAACAGAATGGAACTAGTGTCAGACATGACCAGTAGAGTAACAGAATGGAACTAGTGTCAGACATGACCAGTAGAGTAACAGAATGGAACTAGTGTCAGACATGACCAGTAGAGTAACAGAATGGAACTAGTGTCAGACATGACCAGTAGAGTAACAGAATGGAACTAGTGTCAGACATGACCAGTAGAGTAACAGAATGGAACTAGTGTCAGACATGACCAGTAGAGTAACAGAATGGAACTAGTGTCAGACATGACCAGGAGAGGAACAGAATGGAACTAGTGTCAGACATGACCAGTAGAGGAACAGAATGGAACTAGTGTCAGACATGACCAGTAGAGTAGCAGAATGGAACTAGTGTCAGACATGACCAGTAGAGTAGCAGAATGGAACTAGTGTCAGACATGACCAGTAGAGTAGTAGAATGGAACTAGTGTCAGACATGACCAGTAGAGTAGTAGAATGGAACTAGTGTCAGACATGACCAGTAGAGTAGTAGAATGGAACTAGTGTCAGACATGACCAGTAGAGTAGTAGAATGGAACTAGTGTCAGACATGACCAGTAGAGTAACAGAATGGAACTATTTCTGGATACAATCTGGCAAGTCTATTCCTGCAAATGTGTAGGCCATGAAATACTTTAAACTGTAGTAACCCGTGTCTACCTGAAGAAGTGTGTCTGGGGTATACTGTGAATCTGTTGGTACATGAAGAAGTGTGTCTGGGGTATACTGTGAATCTGCAGGTACCTGAAGAAGTGTGTCTGGGGTATACTGTGAATCTGTTGGTACCTGAAGAAGTGTGTCTGGGGTATACTGTGAATCTGTTGGTACCTGAAGAAGTGTGTCTGGGGTATACTGTGAATCTGTTGGTACATTAGGAAGTGTGTCTGGGGTATACTGTGCTCTCTAACTAGATGTTCAAAGGAGGTAAATATACTTTAATGGAAAAGGTATTTTACACTCTTCAGTCCTTTCTGAAAACATAGCTGGAAGACTGTGTCTATGAGGAAGGGTGTGAAGAGTGGGTTGGAAATAAAAGGCATGGATGAGATAGCTTGTCTATGTCCGACGTGGGATCCTAAACTGAAACCTGAGTGAACTTTTCACAATAGGGTTGATTGAGTGGTATTGTTTACTCAATGGTAGGGGCACAGACTAAGGAGACCAGGGATGGTAGTGGAGCACAGACTAAGGAGACCAGGGATGGAGGGGCACAGACTAAGGAGACCAGGGATGGTAGTGGAGCACAGACTAAGGAGACCAGGGATGGTAGTGGAGCACAGACTAAGGAGACCAGGGATGGTAGGGGCACAGACTAAGGAGACCAGGGATGGTAGGGGCACAGACTAAGGAGACCAGGGATGGTGTTTGACATGAGTTATTTTCCATAAAGGAACACACCGGTCCTTCCTCCTCTATGAATGTTCCTAGGCCGTCATTGTCTGAAATATATATATATTTATTTTTTAATGTAAAAACCCAAAAGGTTATCTTGTGAATATTAGCAGTACAGTAGTAATGGAGGACAAGGGTCCCCCTCTCCTTTCTGTCTCTCCAAAAAACACTTCACACAACCGTGGGACCTTTTTATTCCAAATTTAAGTCGATAGATAGTAGCTGTCTATTAAAAAATATATACTGGTTGTTGGATTCCTAATGTCTACTCAAAAGGTAGGAAGAAGTTTGGTCCAAATTGGATGTTGGACACTATATTTATAGAATATTATGTGAATCCTTATAAATCAAAAGGGCTAATCAATTAGCTTCATTTCCTCAGAGATCAGTTGTTGAAATGACATGGAATGCCTCAGCTGTTTTTCCTACGTCTGTAGCAGCAGTTGGAATTTACAGTTATCCATCCCTGTGATTGGGTAGGGTAACTCCTACTCTTACAGGTTAGTAAAGAGGTCAGGTAATATGGGAGTTGGACTGTGCCTAAGAACAGCCCTTAGCCGTGGTATATTGGCCATATACCACAAACCCCCGGGGTGCCTTATTGCTATTATAAACAGGTTACCAAGGTAATTAGAGCAGTAAAAATAAATGTTTTGACATACCTGTGGTATACGGGCCTAATTGCTTAAATAAACGATATATACTCCCCAACGTATTTATTCAGACAGGGAAGATAACAGTTTAATGTGACTCTATACTCCAGAATTTTAGATATGAGATCAAATGCTTCATATGAGACAGCACAGAACGTCACCTTTTATTTGAGGGTATTTTCAGGGTATCTGTTCTACCATTTAGAAATAAAATGACTTCATGTATCTAGTCTCTCACATTTGAATGCGTCATAAGTATTTGGCCAAAATTCACTTATATGTGTATTGAAGTAGTCATAAGTTTAGTATTTGGTCTCACATTCCTATATCGTAATAACTACATCGAGCTTGTGACTCTACAAACATGTTGGATGCATTTGCAGTTTGTTTTGGTTGCGTTTCAGATGATGTTGTACCCAACAGAAATGAACGGTAAATAATGTATCGTGTCACACAAGAATAGAATATGTTTCTGAACACTTGTATATTAATGTGGATGCTAACATGATTAGTAAAAATCATGAATAATAATGAGTGAGAAAGGTAGAGCCATACCCCTCATCTAAAAAATGTGAACCTCCCCTGTTATTGGTCATTAAACGCTTCAGTGTCCTAATAAAAAGATAGGGGAGTGTAGCCGAGGGGAGAGGAGAAGGCGGAAACTTTTCAGTTCCTCGGCGTACACATCACAGACAAACTGAAATGGTCAGACAGTGTAGTGAAGAAGGTGCAACAGCGTCTCTTCAACCTCAGGAGGCCGAAGAAATAAAATGTCATTTCATTAACATCTGCTAACCATGTGTATGTGACCAATAACACTTGATTTGGTACTTAAACGTTTTATATCTCCACTGTCCTCATGAACAGATAGGGGAGAGTAGCGGAGGGCTTGAAGGAATGGAACAACTCTAATTCAGTCTCCACTGTCCTAATGAACAGATAGGGGAGAGTAGCGGAGGGCTTGAAGGAATGGAACAACTCTAATTCAGTCTCCACTGTCCTAATGAACAGATAGGGGAGAGTAGCGGAGGGCTTGAAGGAATGGAACAACTCTAATTCAGTCTCCACTGTCCTCATGAACAGATAGGGGAGAGTAGCGGAGGGCTTGAAGGAATGGAACAACTCTAATTCAGTCTCCACTGTCCTTATGAACAGATAGGGGAGAGTAGCTGAGGGCTTGAAGGAATGGAACAACTCTAATTCAGTCTCCACTGTCCTCATGAACAGATAGGGGAGAGTAGCGGAGGGCTTGAAGGAATGGAACAACTCTAATTCAGTCTCCACTGTCCTTATGAACAGATAGGGGAGAGTAGCGGAGGGCTTGAAGGAATGGAACAACTCTAATTCAGTCTCCACTGTCCTCATGAACAGATAGGGGAGAGTAGCGGAGGGCTTGAAGGAATGGAACAACTCTAATTCAGTCTCCACTGTCCTCATGAACAGATAGGGGAGAGTAGCGGAGGGCTTGAAGGAATGGAACAACTCTAATTCAGTCTCCACTGTCCTAATGAACAGACAGGGGAGAGTAGCGGAGGGTTTGAACAAATGGAACAACTAATTCATAGACAGAGCTGTGGATGCAAGGACCGACCATGAGATCAAAATGATCGTTTTAAATACGTTTTGAGTCAAATACAGTGTTTGTTTACATTTGCATTGTTTACACACAACGGAGCTTTACGAGCTTATATTTGGGGTTCTGGTGAGGAGCACATTTCAGTGCAATGCCCATTTGGCTTTAAAACCACACATTAGTTCAACAACTGCAGAGTTTCTGGCTGTGTTTTTAAGACAGTACTCACTGGTGTTAATCAGATCTTCAGTCTCCTCTTCCTCTCCCTCTTCGTCTCTCCAAACGTCTTCCTCCTCCTCTTTTATTGAGATAGCCTCCTCTCCCACTCCAAAAGGTTCTTCCTCTTCTTTAAACGTGATACTGATAGCCTCCTCTTCCTCCTCTTTCATTCTGAAAGCATCTTCCTCTCCTTTTACGGAAACATCCTCCTCTTCCCCCTCTTCTTTCACGACAACGTTCAGCCACAGACCCTCTTTCTCCGTCCAGCAGACCTCTTCTTTAGCAGGAGGAGAGTAGCTTGGAGAGCTCATGGTGGGCTAGCTAGCATTGACGATTAGCTTAGGTTCAGTATAATCAACAAATGTGTAAATTGAGCAAAAAATTGAGCAAAAACAAGTTACGCTTAAGTTAAATAGTAGATACGTAAAGAGGATTGTGTTAAAAACACCGAGATCAATAATGGTCCAAAGAGCTTCAATGTTTTCGGTTGTATGTTGGATACCAGGCTACGGAGGTGGTTGAATGAGTCAGCATCCGTGTTGTTGAAACAGCTTCCGGTGTCGTGTAGTCCACTAGATATGACGTCACCATCTGAAGACGCATATCGCCGTCAGCTGACTGGAATGAGTAACGCAGTTTAGAAAAATATTCACTACATTGTTTATTAATTTAAAGATGAGCAAATATGTTTTGTCTGACTTCTTACAGCCAATACTTTCGTCTATGCAGACCTGTAGCTACATGTGAATATGTACATTATGAATATATAATGGTAGAATAGTTATGTGTCGCACAGTTGGTAAAGCATGGCGCACGCAACGCCAGGGTTGTTGGTTTGATATGAGTCTGCTTAATTAATAACATTTTAATAAATTAATACCTAGTTAAGGATTTAACTCCAATCCTGACAATATAATGTCCGTTGTCAGTTGTGGCTGCTTTGCCTGATGTATTGTTGTCTCTACCTTCTTCCTCTTTGTGCTGTTGTCTGTGGCCAATAATGTTTGTACAATGCTTTGTGCTGCTACCATGTTGTCATGTTACTATGTTGTTGTCATGTTGTGTTGCTACCATGTTGTTGTCATGTTGTGCTGCTACCATGTTGTTGTCATGTTGTGCTGCTACCATGTTGTTGTCATGTTGTTGTCATGTTGTGCTGCTACCATGTTGTTGTCATGTTGTGCTGCTACCATGTTGTTGTCATGTTGTGCTGCTACCATGTTGTTGTTATGTTGTTGTCATGTTGTGCTGCTACCATGTTGTTGTCATGTTGTGCTGCTACCATGTTGTTGTCATGTTGTGCTGCTACCATGTTGTTGTCATGTTGTTGTCATGTTGTGCTGCTACCATGTTGTTGTCATGTTGTTGTCATGTTGTGCTGCTACCATGTTGTTGTCATGTTGTTGTCATGTTGTGCTGCTACCATGTTGTTGTCATGTTGTTGTCATGTTGTGCTGCTACCATGTTGTTGTCATGTTGTGCTGCTACTATGTTGTTGTCATGTTGTGCTGCTACCATGTTGTTGTCATGTTGTGCTGCTACCATGTTGTTGTCATGTTGTTCTGCTACCATGTTGTTGTCTTGTTGTTGTCATGTTGTGCTGCTACCATGTTGTTGTCATGTTGTGTTGCTACCATGTTGTTGTCATGTTGTGCTGCTACCATGTTGTTGTCATGTTGTGCTGCTACCATGTTGTTGCCATGTTGTTGTCATGTTGTGCTGCTACCATGTTGTTGTCATGTTGTTGTCATGTTGTTGTCATGTTGTTGTCATGTTGTGCTGCTACCATGTTGTTGTCATGTTGTGCTGCTACCATGTTGTTGTCATGTTGTGCTGCTACCATGTTGTTGTCATGTTGTGCTGCTACCATGTTGTTGTCATGTTGTGCTGCTACCATGTTGTTGTCATGTTGTGCTGCTACCATGTTGTTGTCATGTTGTTGTCATGTTGTGCTGCTACCATGTTGTTGTCATGTTGTTGTCATGTTGTGCTGCTACCATGTTGTTGTCATGTTGTTGTCATGTTGTGCTGCTACCATGTTGTTGTCATGTTGTTCTGCTACCATGTTGTTGCCTTGTTGTTGTCATGTTGTGCTGCTACCATGTTGCTGTCATGTTGTGTTGCTACCATGTTGTTGTCATGTTGTGCTGCTACCATGTTGTTGTCATGTTGTGCTGCTACCATGTTGTTGCCATGTTGTTGTCATGTTGTGCTGCTACCATGTTGTTGTCATGTTGTTGTCATGTTGTGCTGCTACCATGTTGTTGTCATGTTGTGCTGCTACCATGTTGTTGTCATGTTGTGCTGCTACCATGTTGTTGTCATGTTGTGCTGCTACCATGTTGTTGTCATGTTGTGCTGCTACTATGTTGTTGTCATGTTGTGCTGCTACCATGTTGTTGTCATGTTGTGCTGCTACCATGTTGTTGTCATGTTGTGCTGATACCATGTTGTTGTCATGTTGTGCTGCTACCATGTTGTTGTCATGTTGTTGTCATGTTGTGCTGCTACCATGTTGTTGTCATGTTGTGCTGCTACTATGTTGTTGTCATGTTGTGCTTCTACCATGTTGTTGTCATGTTGTGCTGCTACCATGTTGTTGTCATGTTGTGCTGCTACCATGTTGTTGTCATGTTGTGTTGATACCATGTTGTTGTCATGTTGTGCTGCTACCATGTTGTTGTCATGTTGTGCTTCTACCATGTTGTTGTCATGTTGTGCTGCTACCATGTTGTTGTCATGTTGTGTTGCTACCATGTTGTTGTCATGTTGTGCTGCTACCATGTTGTTGCCATGTTGTGCTGCTACCATGTTGTTGCCATGTTGTTGTCATGTTGTTGTCATGTTGTGCTGCTACCATGTTGTTGTCATGTTGTGCTGCTACCATGTTGTTGTCATGTTGTGCTGCTACCATGTTGTTGTCATGTTGTGCTTCTACCATGTTGTTGTCATGTTGTGCTGCTACCATGTTGTTGTCATGTTGTTCTGCTACCATGTTGTTGCCATGTTGTTGTCATGTTGTGCTGCTACCATGTTGTTGTCATGTTGTGCTGCTACTATGTTGTTGTCATGTTGTGCTTCTACCATGTTGTTGTCATGTTGTGCTGCTACCATGTTGTTGTCATGTTGTTCTGCTACCATGTTGTTGCCATGTTGTTGTCATGTTGTGCTGCTACCATGTTGTTGTCATGTTGTGCTGCTACCATGTTGTTGTCATGTTGTCATGTTGTGCTGCTACCATGTTGTTGTCATGTTGTGCTGCTACCATGTTGTTGTCATGTTGTGCTGCTACCATGTTGTTGTCATGTTGTTGTCATGTTGTGCTGCTACCATGTTGTTGTCATGTTGTGCTGCTACCATGTTGTTGTCATGTTGTTGTCATGTTGTGCTGCTACCATGTTGTTGTCATGTTGTGCTGCTACCATGTTGTTGTCATGTTGTGCTGCTACCATGTTGTTGTCATGTTGTGCTGCTACCATGTTGTTGTCATGTTGTTGTCATGTTGTGCTGCTACCATGTTGTTGTCATGTTGTGCTGCTACCATGTTGTTGTCATGTTGTGCTGCTACCATGTTGTTGTCATGTTGTCATGTTGTGCTGCTACCATGTTGTTGTCATGTTGTGCTGCTACCATGTTGTTGTCATGTTGTGCTGCTACCATGTTGTTGTCATGTTGTTGTCATGTTGTGCTGCTACCATGTTGTTGTCATGTTGTGCTGCTACCATGTTGTTGTCATGTTGTTGTCATGTTGTGCTGCTACCATGTTGTTGTCATGTTGTGCTGCTACCATGTTGTTGTCATGTTGTGCTGCTACCATGTTGTTGCCATGTTGTGCTGCTACCATGTTGTTGCCATGTTGTTGTCATGTTGTTGTCATGTTGTGCTGCTACCATGTTGTTGTCATGTTGTGCTGCTACTATGTTGTTGTCATGTTGTGCTTCTATCATGTTGTTGTCATGTTGTGTTGCTACTATGTTGTTGTCATGTTGTGCTGCTACCATGTTGTTGCCATGTTGTTGTCATGTTGTTGTCATGTTGTGTTGCTATCATGTTGTTGTCATGTTGTGCTGCTACCATGTTGTTGTCATGTTGTGCTGCTACCATGTTGTTGTCATGTTGTGCTGCTACCATGTTGTTGTCATGTTGTGCTGCTACCATGTTGTTGTCATGTTGTGCTGCTACCATGTTGTTGTCATGTTGTGTTGCTACCATGTTGTTGTCATGTTGTGCTGCTACCATGTTGTTGTCATGTTGTGCTGCTACCATGTTGTTGTCATGTTGTTGTCATGTTGTGCTGCTACCATGTTGTTGTCATGTTGTGCTTCTACCATGTTGTTGTCATGTTGTGCTTCTACCATGTTGTTGTCATGTTGTGCTGCTACCATGTTGTTGTCATGTTGTTGTCATGTTGTGCTGCTACCATGTTGTTGTCATGTTGTGCTGCTACCATGTTGTTGTCATGTTGTGCTGCTACCATGTTGTTGTCATGTTGTTGTCATGTTGTGCTGCTACCATGTTGTTGTCATGTTGTTGTCATGTTGTGCTGCTACCATGTTGTTGTCATGTTGTGCTGCTACCATGTTGTTGTCATGTTGTTGTCATGTTGTGCTGCTACCATGTTGTTGTCATGTTGTGTTGCTACCATGTTGTTGTCATGTTGTGCTGCTACCATGTTGTTGTCATGTTGTTGTCATGTTGTGCTGCTACCATGTTGTTGTCATGTTGTGCTGCTACTATGTTGTTGTCATGTTGTGCTTCTACCATGTTGTTGTCATGTTGTGCTGCTACCATGTTGTTGTCATGTTGTGCTGCTACCATGTTGTTGTCATGTTGTGTTGATACCATGTTGTTGTCATGTTGTGCTGCTACCATGTTGTTGTCATGTTGTGCTTCTACCATGTTGTTGTCATGTTGTGCTGCTACCATGTTGTTGTCATGTTGTGTTGCTACCATGTTGTTGTCATGTTGTGCTGCTACCATGTCGTTGCCATGTTGTGCTGCTACCATGTTGTTGCCATGTTGTTGTCATGTTGTTGTCATGTTGTGCTGCTACCATGTTGTTGTCATGTTGTGCTGCTACTATGTTGTTGTCATGTTGTGCTTCTACCATGTTGTTGTCATGTTGTGCTGCTACCATGTTGTTGTCATGTTGTTCTGCTACCATGTTGTTGCCATGTTGTTGTCATGTTGTGCTGCTACCATGTTGTTGTCATGTTGTGCTGCTACTATGTTGTTGTCATGTTGTGCTTCTACCATGTTGTTGTCATGTTGTGCTGCTACCATGTTGTTGTCATGTTGTTCTGCTGCCATGTTGTTGTCATGTTGTTGTCATGTTGTGCTGCTACCATGTTGTTGTCATGTTGTGCTGCTACCATGTTGTTGTCATGTTGTCATGTTGTGCTGCTACCATGTTGTTGTCATGTTGTGCTGCTACCATGTTGTTGTCATGTTGTGCTGCTACCATGTTGTTGTCATGTTGTGCTGCTACCATGTTGTTGTCATGTTGTCATGTTGTGCTGCTACCATGTTGTTGTCATGTTGTGCTGCTACCATGTTGTTGCCATGTTGTGCTGCTACCATGTTGTTGCCATGTTGTTGTCATGTTGTTGTCATGTTGTGCTGCTACCATGTTGTTGTCATGTTGTGCTGCTACTATGTTGTTGTCATGTTGTGCTTCTATCATGTTGTTGTCATGTTGTGTTGCTACTATGTTGTTGTCATGTTGTGCTGCTACCATGTTGTTGCCATGTTGTTGTCATGTTGTTGTCATGTTGTGTTGCTATCATGTTGTTGTCATGTTGTGCTGCTACCATGTTGTTGTCATGTTGTGCTGCTACCATGTTGTTGTCATGTTGTGCTGCTACCATGTTGTTGTCATGTTGTGCTGCTACCATGTTGTTGTCATGTTGTTGTCATGTTGTGCTGCTACCATGTTGTTGTCATGTTGTGCTGCTACCATGTTGTTGTCATGTTGTGCTGCTACCATGTTGTCATGTTGTGCTGCTACCATGTTGTTGTCATGTTGTGCTTCTACCATGTTGTTGTCATGTTGTGCTGCTACCATGTTGTTGTCATGTTGTTGTCATGTTGTGCTGCTACCATGTTGTTGTCATGTTGTGCTTCTACCATGTTGTTGTCATGTTGTGCTTCTACCATGTTGTTGTCATGTTGTGCTGCTACCATGTTGTTGTCATGTTGTTGTCATGTTGTGCTGCTACCATGTTGTTGTCATGTTGTGCTGCTACCATGTTGTTGTCATGTTGTGCTGCACATTAAAAACACCATTATGTTGGATATAAAACACCATCATGTTGGATATAAAACACCATCATGTTGGATATAAAACACCATTATGTTGGATATAAAACACCATCATGTTGGATATAAAACACCATCATGTTGGATATAAAACACCATCATGTTGGATATAAAACACCATCATGTTGGATATAAAACACCATCATGTTGGATATTAAAAACACCATCATGTTGGATATAAAACACCATCATGTTGGATATAAAACACCATGTTGGATATTAAACACCATGTTGGATATAAAACACCATCATGTTGGATATAAAACACCATCATGTTGGATATAAAACACCATCATGTTGGATATAAAACACCATCATGTTGGATATTAAAAACACCATCATGTTGGATATTAAAAACACCATCATGTTGGATATAAAAAACCCCATCATGTTGGATATAAAACACCATCATGTTGGATATTAAAAACACCAGCATTATTCCCATGCATAATAGAGTGTGTTTTTTAATCTTTATTTAACTAGGCAAGTCAGTTAAGAACAAATTCTTATTTACAATGAAGGCCCACCAGAAGGCAAAAGCCCTCCTGCGGGGACGGGGACTAGGATTAAAAATGAATAAAAATATAGGATAAAACACACATCACGACAAGAGAGACACCACACTACATAAAGAGACCTAAGACAACAACATAGCAAGGCAGCAACACATGACAACATGGCAGCAGCACAACATGGTAGCAGCACAAAACATGGTACAAACATTATTGGGCCGAGACAACAGCACAAAGGTAGAGACAGCAATACATCACACGAAGCAGCCTCAACTGTCAGTAAGAGTGTCCATGATTGAGTCTTTGAATGAAGATATAAAACTGTCCAGTTTTACTGTTTTCTGCAGCTCGTTCCAGTTGCTAGACATTGAATTGACGTCTGTGTCTCTGTTGAAGGTTGTAGGTCTTCCAGCAGGACAACAACCCTAAACTCAAATCAAATCTGGAGTGTTCTGTTCTGGAGTGTTCTGTTCTGGAGTGTTCTGTTCTGGAGTGTTCTGTTCTGGAGTCTTCTGTTCTGGAGTGTTCTGTTCTGGAGTGTTCTGTTCTGGAGTGGCCAGCGAAGAGTCCTGGAGCCTCATGTATCAATATTGTGTAGAAACTATTATATAATATATATATATATATATTCCAAATACTACTTTCGAATGGAATTTAGAATGTTTGTAGGCATAGAAAAGGTGTGATTTGTCAAACAACCCTACGAGTGTCACAGCACACTGGTAGGAGATAACCATTAATAAAATACAAATTGTTCTGAGCTTCAGTGCTACTGCACCACCTTGGCTATTTGCATTTCGAAATGCCCCTAATTAACCATATATGGTCAAAATCATCCCTTTGATAAAGCCCACGGGGGAAATATACAACACCGTACCATGAAATATGACACAATCAACAACAAAAAAAGCGATGAAAAAATAAAACTTTTCAGAGACTGAAATAGAGGTGCTCGTGTCAAAGTTTGAGTACAACTTGAGTACAGCTTTAATTTGTCTCCGTTGTGGCTTAAGAACACAGAGAGATTAACCAATAAGAACACAGAGAGATTAACCAATAAGAACACAGAGAGATTAACCAATAAGAACACAGAGAGATTAACCAATAAGAACACAGAGAGATTAACCAGTAAGAACACAGAGAGAGGACTATTATAACTCAAGTTGCTTTAGCAAGAAGGTAAATATACGTTGAATGAGTAGACAACACTCCCCAATAAGCCATCCACCCTCAACAGCTTCCTCCTGTAAGGGTATAGGCAACACACTGCTGTTCTGCAGAACTGAATGAGTCGTGGCCACACATTCAGCAGCATCTTCTGCTCATATTTGGGAACCCATTGATGACATCATGTCAAAGAAACCCCTCTTTGACTTCAACCTGTTGTGTGATGTCGTATATGGCAGTGTGGCAAAATGTTCCAACAGAGCAGATCAGACATCTCTCCTTCCATTTCAAAATGTATTATCTCTTAGTCTTTTAACAGTATTTACACAATGGATTACCTTTCACACGTGCCTCTAATGTAACAAATGACTGGACTTTATACAGATTGTAATCGTTAGAAATGCATTGATGCGGTCAAATTATATATAGCCTGTCAAGATATGGAAATACAATGAAAACTAAAAATATTATTTCCTTATTACTCTCACAATGTCAGACAGACATTCTCAACAGATATTTCCCCATTCTACGCTTGACAAGAAGTTCCCTCAGTCCACCACGTGGCACTGTGCTTACACATGGTAATGGCTGTGCGTTTAATTTACCCTCTCTCTCTCTCAAGCAAACGTTCATGTAGATAAATCTCACGCTTTAGCGTGGAAATTATCCCACGCATTTGGTTTTACACACAGATTTGTATAAAGGAGGCCACAGATCTGAATCACATCCGTAACCTATTGTGAGATCTGAAAACAGCAGTTGTTGATAGACTAGAGTCCTGTCCAGGGGAAGTACTTGTACATCAAGCTGCCTCACTACAGAAACAGGAGATAGGCTCCTGTTACTATGAGCTGTTCTGGATCAGACAAGCCAAGGCTCCTGTTACTATGAGCTGTTCTGGATCAGACAAGCCAAGGCTCCTGTTACTATGAGCTGTACGACCTTCGACAGCAAGGTACTACAGAGGGTAGTGAGTACGGCCCAGTACATCACTGGGGCTAAGCTGCCTGCCATCCAAAACCTCTACACCAGGCGTTGTCAGAGGAAGGCCCTAAAAATGGTCAAAGACCCCAGCCACCCCAGTCATAGACTGTTCTCTCTACTACCGCATGGCAAGCGGTACCGGAGTGCCAAGTCTCGGACAAAAAGGTTTCTCAACAGGTTTAACCCCAAAGCCATAAGACTCCTGAACAGGTAACCAAATGGTTACCTGGACTATTTGCATTGTCCTGCCCCCCCAACCCCTCTTTTACACTGCTGCTACTCTCTGTTTATCATATATGCATAGTCACTTTAACTATACTTTCATGTACATACTACCTCAATTAGCCAGACTAACAGGTGCCTGTATGTAGCCTCGCCACTGTTATTTTTTACTGTTGTTTTTATTTCTTTACTTATCTATTGTTCACCTAATACATATTTTTTACTTAAAAATCACACTGTTGGTTAGTATGTAAGTAAGCATTTCACTGCAAGGTCTACACCTGTTGTATTCGGTGCACGTGACAAATAAACTTTGATTTGTTCTGGATCATACAAGACAAGGCTCCTGTTTCTATGAGCTGTTCTGGAAGGCTACTTACTTATATAATAATTTACATTTTGCAAATAATATAATGAACAACATCATAGGGTTGACATTTTGCATCCAATCAATCGAGGCTAATAAGAAGAAAAAAAATACATATTTTAAAATATTTTATCTGATTTTAGACATGATCAGGTCTCCAGATAAAAAACAAAAGTAAAGCTGTTTTTTTTATGATTTCATATAAACAATACGATTTAATTTGGCATGAACAAAAACACTAATTCTCAGTCAAAAACACAAGTCAGAACACAGCCTCTCTATTCTCTCATGTGATTTCAGGTCCTCTGACTGGGAAAATGTCTTTCCACAATGAGAGCAGTGGTATGTCTTCTCCTCCTGTGTATGTATCCTCTGATGTGATTTCAGGTTCCCCAACTGAGTAAAACTCTTTCCACAGTGGGAGCATTGGTAGGGCTTTTCTCCTGTGTGTGTCCTCTCATGCTTTGTCAGGCCTTCTAACCACCTAAAACTCTTTCCACAGTGGGAACAGTGGTAGGACTTTTCTCCTGTGTGTATTCTCTCATGTGACTTCAGGCTTCCTAACCAGGTAAAAGTAATTCCACAGTGGGAGCAGCGGTAAGGCTTCTCTCCAGAGTGTATTCTCTTATGTATTTTCAGGCTCCCTAACTGACTAAAACTCCTTCCACACTGGGAACATTGGAAAGGCTTTTCTCCTGTGTGTGTCCTCTCATGCTCTTTTAGGTTTCGTAACTTAGTAAAACTCTTTCCACAGTGGGAGCAGTGATGTCGTTTGGCTGGTTTGGGCATCTCTGGGTCTGGTTCCCATGAAGGACTCTTCCTGCTGTCAGAGGGAGAGTCTGGTCTTTCTCCTGCCAAAGACAAACATATTATTTAGTTAAACAGAGGCCTGAATGAAACCTCCACATGATAAAACTGTCTTCCTATGAGGTTTAATCTAGACTACATTCCTCAATAACACAAGGTCAGTTTTCACAACATTACATTTACATTTAAGTCATTTAGCAGACGCTCTTATCCAGAGCGACTTACAAATTGGAAAGTTCATACATATTCATCCTGGTCCCCCCGTGGGAATTGAACCCTGGTCCCCCCGTGGGAATTGAACCCACAACCCTGGCGTTGCAAGCGCCATGCAAGCGCCATGCTCTACCAACTGAGCCACACGGGATCAACATTACATCATTAAACGTAAACTTGGTGAGATTTTAAAAAACAAATGATGTAGAGCTCCAAATCTAATCTTGTTCTCATGGGTGTCATGTTTTGGTCGAAAAATGTACTAAATGGTCATAAAATTTACATTTCGACCTCCAAGTTGAACCACAAAGATGGTTGGAGGTCCACACATCAGAGAATGTTGAACTTGAATGGGAATATCAGTTGTTTTAAATTATACTGTCAACCCTCCATAAGAAACCTGTTGGAAATCATAAAAATTAAACAGAATAGAGAGGACCATTTAAGTTGACATTCAACGGTTGGACGGACCGGCGGCCATCTTTGTGGAAGTAATTAGAAGTTAAAATGTAAATTTCATTACAATTTCAATGATGTTGTCACGACTTCTACCGAAGGTAACTCCTCTCCCTGTTCGGGCGGCGCTCGGCGGTCGGTGTCGCCGGTTTACTAGCCGCCAACGGGTCCCTTTTTCCTTTTCTGTTTGTTTTGTCTGTGATCCTTTTCACACCTGGTTTCATTTGCGTTTATTTCTGTGTGTATATAGGGCACCTGTTGCCTGCCTTAGTTCGTGCGGGATTAAGCTTGTGTGTATTTGCGCTCGATTATATGTGATGTTTGTTGTTTTCACTATTACGCACGTGTATGTAAAGTGTCGGAACTGTGTTTGTTCCTCCGTGCGTTTGCACGAGTTTCTGAATATCGAGAGCGTAGTTTTTTGGATTTTCGTCTGTGCCATTTTTGTATTGGTGGACTATATGATTAAACACGCTTCTCAGATATCCCTGCGCTCCTGCGCCTGACTCCTACACCTCTCACCGAGACGCACCTTATCACAGATGTACTGCAGTGGTCTGAAGCAGAGGTGCAAAGTACTTAAGTAAAAATACTTTAAAGTACTACCTAAGTACTTTTCCTTGACATCCAAAAGTACTCGTTACATTTTGAATGCTTAGCAGGACAGAAAAATGGTCCAATTCACACACTTATCAAGAGAACATCCCTGATCATCCTTACTGCATCTGATCTGACAAATACATTGTTTGTAAACGACGCCTGAGTGTTGGAGTGCCCCTGGCTATCCGTAAAATAACAAAACAAGAAAATGGTGCAGTCAGGTATGCTTAATATAAGGAATGTGAAATGATTTATACTTTTACTTTTATACTTAAAAGTATATTTTAGGAATGACATTTACATTTGATACTTAAGTATATATATATTTTTTTAAATGACTTTTACTCGAGTAGTATTTTACTGTGACTTTCACTTGAGTCATTTTCTATTAAAGTATCTTTACTTTCACTCAAGTAGTCATTTTCTATTAAGGTATCTTTACTTTTACTCAAGTAGTCATTTTCTATGAAGGAATCTTTACTTTTACTCAAGTAGTCATTTTCTATGAAGGAATCTTTACTTTTACTTGAGTCATTTTCTATGAAGGAATCTTTACTTTTACTCAAGTAGTCATTTTCTATGAAGGAATCTTTACTTTTACTCAAGTAGTCATTTTCTATTAAGGAATCTTTACTTTTACTCAAGTAGTCATTTTCTATTAAGGAATCTTTACTTTTACTCTAGTTTGACAGTTGGGTACTTTTTCCACCACTGGTCTGAAGGGTCCATTCTATGAATTCTATGTGTATAATTGAAATGACCCCTGTATTCAACCGATGGCAGGCGAGACCCCAAAACCTCAGATGATGTAAAGTAGGGTCTAAACTACAACATGTGCAAACAAGGAGTTTGCATGTTTTTAGATAATTGATGTTAATAAAAGGTTAAAAATGTAATAATTTAAAAAAAAATTGGGGGGGGGGGGGGTTATAAAACAGTTTAACAACCCTTTTTGTTTTTCAATGATGATCAAACTCAACCGTTTGTCTATTCCAGTGATTAAAACATGGATGTCTCATGGTATGGTGGGGAATAGAAAACGGGTCAACTTTGAACATTTAAAAAAAAATGTAACCTTTATTTAACTAGGCAAGTCAGAACAAATTCTTATTTTTAATGAAGGCCTACCCGGGGAACAGTGGGTTAACTGCCTTGTTCAGGCGCAGAACGACAGATTTTCACCTTGTCAGCTCGAGGATTCGATCTTGCAATCTTTTGGTTACTAGTCCAATGCTCTAACCACTAGGCTACCTGCCGCTACCTGCCGCCCCCACATCTCCTGAATGTTTTGCCATTCAGGTCCAAAAAGTCATTTTCTGACCACTTCTTCCGTTGGGCAAACATCTATGGACACACTATGGATACTCTATGGACACAGGGCTAGGCTACATCCTCTATATCTACAACAGGGCTACATCCTCTATATCTACAACAGGGCTAGGCTACATCCTCTATATCTACAACAGGGCTAGGCTACATCCTCTATATCTACAACAGGGCTAGGCTACATCCTCTATATCTACAACAGGGCTAGGCTACATCCTCTATATCTACAACAGGGCTAGGCTACATCCTCTATATCTACAACAGGGCTAGGCTACATCCTCTATATCTACAACAGGGCTAGGCTACATCCTCTATATCTACAACAGGGCTAGGCTACATCCTCTATATCTACAACAGGGCTAGGCTACATCCTCTATATCTACAACAGGGCTACATCCTCTATATCTACAACAGGGCTAGGCTACATCCAGAACGTATTAAACTGAGACCTCAGTAAAAGATGTCAAAAAATACAAGTTTTCCATTTCAATTTATAAAACGGGTCATATCATTAAAAAGTACCAAGAATCCATGTGAATTGTTTGAAGAGGATGCTATATCGTTACAAATGATATATGTCTAAAAATGAGCTGGATCAAAAAGGCTACTTTTGAGATTGTCAAAAATGAATATATAAAAATAGATCTCAGAATCTAGACTCTATATATTAGAGCACAATATAAGGAGTATAATGACTCCAAGATAATCTAGACTCTATATATTAGAGCACAATATAAGGAGTATAATGACTCCAAGATAATCTAGACTCTATATGTTAGAGCACACTATAAGGAACATAATGACACCAAGATAATCTAGACTCTATATGTTAGAGCACAATATAAGGAGTATAATGACTCCAAGATAATCTAGACTCTATATATTAGAGCACACTATAAGGAGTATAATGACTCCAAGATAATCTAGACTCTATATGTTAGAGCACACTATAAGGAGTATAATGACTCCAAGATAATCTAGACTCTATATGTTAGAGCACAATATAAGGAGTATAATGACTCCAAGATAATCTAGACTCTATATGTTAGAGCACACTATAAGGAGTATAATGACTCCAAGATAATCTAGACTCTATATATTAGAGCACAATATAAGGAGTATAATGACTCCAAGATAATCTAGACTCTATATGTTAGAGCACACTATAAGGAGTATAATGACTCCAAGATAATCTAGACTCTATATGTTAGAGCACACTATAAGGAGTATAATGACTCCAAGATAATCTAGACTCTATATATTAGAGCACAATATAAGGAGTATAATGACTCCAAGATAATCTAGACTCTATATACTAGAGCACACTATAAGGAGTATAATGACACCAAGATAATCTAGACTCTATATACTAGAGCACACTATAAGGAGTATAATGACTCCAAGATAATCTAGACTCTATATGTTAGAGCACAATATAAGGAGTATAATGACTCCAAGATAATCTAGACTCTATATATTAGAGCACAATATAAGGAGTATAATGACTCCAAGATAATCTAGACTCTATATGTTAGAGCACAATATAAGGAGTATAATGACTCCAAGATAATCTAGACTCTATATGTTAGAGCACACTATAAGGAGTATAATGACTCCAAGATAATCTAGACTCTATATGTTAGAGCACAATATAAGGAGTATAATGACTCCAAGATAATCTAGACTCTATATACTAGAGCACACTATAAGGAGTATAATGACTCCAAGATAATCTAGACTCTATATATTAGAGCACACTATAAGGAGTATAATGACTCCAAGATAATCTAGACTCTATATGTTAGAGCACACTATAAGGAGTATAATGACTCCAAGATAATCTAGACTCTATATGTTAGAGCACACTATAAGGAGTATAATGACTCCAAGATAATCTAGACTCTATATATTAGAGCACAATATAAGGAGTATAATGACTCCAAGATAATCTAGACTCTATATATTAGAGCACAATATAAGGAGTATAATGACTCCAAGATAATCTAGACTCTATATATTAGAGCACAATATAAGGAGTATAATGACTCCAAGATAATCTAGACTCTATATGTTAGAGCACACTATAAGGAGTATAATGACTCCAAGGTAATCTAGACTCTATATGTTAGAGCACACTATAAGGAGTATAATGACTCCAAGATAATCTAGACTCTATATGTTAGAGCACAATATAAGGAGTATAATGACTCCAAGATAATCTAGACTCTATATGTTAGAGCACAATATAAGGAGTATAATGACTCCAAGATAATCTAGACTCTATATGTTAGAGCACAATATAAGGAGTATAATGACTCCAAGATAATCTAGACTCTATATATTAGAGCACAATATAAGGAGTATAATGACTCCAAGATAATCTAGACTCTATATGTTAGAGCACACTATAAGGAACATAATGACTCCAAGATAATCTAGACTCTATATATTAGAGCACAATATAAGGAGTATAATGACTCCAAGATAATCTAGACTCTATATGTTAGAGCACACTATAAGGAGTATAATGACTCCAAGATAATCTAGACTCTATATGTTAGAGCACAATATAAGGAGTATAATGACAGCAAGATGTTGTCTGTATCATGTAGGGTTCAGAGGTCATGGGGTCTGACAGTATAATGACTAGATGTTGTCTGTATCATGTAGGGTTCAGAGGTCATGGGGTCTGACAGGAGGCATGTATAGGTCTAAAAAGGTCCTAAAATGGCCACTTATCATGGTTTTCTCAAACATGGTTTGTGTTACAAATGTAAAAAAACATATCGAACATACTTCCTCCAATGGGGTTTCTATGAGAGAATTGCCAAAACATTATATTCTGAGATACGAAAAATATTTTCGGGCCACGTTGGCATGGAATCACTCTCCAGTGTAATACAATGTAATTTGAGTCATGATAAGAGCAAGTCCATTCTGTGAGACATTAAAGTTGTGAATTTGCGTGTAAATCCATTGTTAAGGTTTTGTTGGTGACCCGCTCTTTGGTGGTATACACATCTTACAGTGTAGTTATCAATTCCTACATTAAATAATAACACATTCAAGCATCAACATTCAGTAGAACGCTGCTTTAAAACCACGCATCAGTTCATCAATAGTTTGTGCTTCTGTTTTTAAGACAGTACTTACTGGTCTTAATCAGATCGCCTGTCTCCTCCTCCTGTTCTTGTTCTTCTTCCTTCTCTTTCAATGTGACAGTTATCTCTCCCTCCTTCACTCCAAAAACAGTATCCTCCTCTTCTTTTACTGTAACATCCTCCTCTTATTATTACCACCAGGTCATTATTACCACCAGGTCATTATAACCACCAGGTCATTAGAAGCACCAGGTCATTATAACCACCAGGTCATTAGAACCACCAGGTCATTATAACCACCAGGTCATTATTACCACCAGGTCATTATTACCACCAGGTCATTATAACCACCAGGTCATTAGAACCACCAGGTCATTATTACCACCAGGTCATTATAACCACCAGGTCATTAGAACCACCAGGTCATTATTACCACCAGGTCATTATTACCACCAGGTCATTATTACCACCAGGTCATTATAACCACCAGGTCATTAGAACCACCAGGTCATTATAACCACCAGGTCATTATTACCACCAGGTCATTATTACCACCAGGTCATTAGAACCACCAGGTCATTAGAACCACCAGGTCATTATAACCACCAGGTCATTAGAAGCACCAGGTCAGGGAGAAGAGCCTCACTCTGACCTCTGTCGAGTTGAAGTATCTGCTCTCCAGTTGAAATTTCAGCTCTGGTGCAGATGTGCCCATCTGCTCTCCAGGTGTAGACCCAGGGGGCCCGTTTAGAAACCTTTTAGGACATTTCGAGATGACAGATGTTTGTGTTTGGTCTATTAATGTACCTGTGAGTTGAAATTTGTATCATTTTTGCATTTTTGACAAAATTAGACTCCTTTAAAGTGCCAGTTTTTCGCTCAGGTAGGGTATCAGCCTGAGCTATTTAAAAACACGTTTTCAACATTTCAAGATAGCAGTTAGTTTAGTTTGATGTAAATAAAGATAGCTGAGAAGTGGGACTCTGTCATTGTTTCTGACAAGATCTCTCATTGATCTCGTGTTCAGCCACCAGGGGGCACCAAACCTCTTTGAAAAGTTCATGTGAATAGTTACCACTTCTCAGGAGATGATAGACTTAGCCTTTCAAATGTTTTGTAATGATGGGATGGCTATTGAACAGAACTTTAAAACCTGGTTTTCTTGTATGTACCAGTTCATGAAATCACACATTTGACATTTATGCTCACTGAGTCTGTACATAGTCAAAGCTTTCCTTAAGTTTGGGTCAGTCACAGTGGTCAGGTATTCTGCCACTGTGTACTCTCTGTTTAGGGCCAAATAGCATTCTAGTTTTCTCTGTTTTTTGTTAATTCTTTCCAATGTGTCAAGTAATTATCTTTTTGTTTTCTCATGATTTGGTTGGGTCTAATTGTGCTGTTGTCCAGGGGCTCTGTGGGGTGTGTTTATGTTTGTGAACAGAGCACAATGACCAGCTTGCTTAGGGGACTCTTCTCCACGTTCATCTCTCTGTAGGTGATGGCTTTGTTAATGGCCCATACCCTCCCCATCACCAATCAGCCCTGCCATTGTTTGTATTCATACTGTTTTGTAAAGAATGGCTTCTTGTCTTTTAGGTTGTATTCCACTGGGAAAGTGATTACAGTTTTCCTCAGTCGCTTTGGTGCATTTCTTAGATCAAAAGTGCAATTCTTGATACGACTTGTACAAATTCCAAATCATCTAGTCACTTGTGCACATCATTAAAGCAATTTCTTATTCCTTTGAACAAATTGCAATTGATAATGTACAAGTGTCAGCTTTTTTCCACATTATCAATTGCTCACGTCATGTTGATCAAAATATAGTATATGGTTCTCTGTTGAATAGTCTTACCCCTCAAAACATCTAGGCATTAGTTCCTTGCATAAGCCATTACATGCAAAATTGTTTAACTATTTGTCATAAACTGTCAAGCATAGTTTTACACATTTCTATAAGACCTTTTGTACAAAAACGTAAACTGATGAATCGTGCAGGTGAAATTGACCCTCACTCATGAAGGAATGAAGTTTTGATTTACATAGCCTGCAATTGTGACAATCACTGCATTCAAACCTGTGTAGATCAGTCAATTTTTAATATACAGACTTAAAACTCAGGATTCTGTAACAGCATACTCCATTCAAGATATGTGTTTACTGTGACAACCAGAAGTGCCTTAAGATGGTGTCATAGATGCTGTTTTGAAGGGGTAAAAGGTCAGAACTTTTCAAAACTTCATATATGTGATTAGACAACCCTCGTGAACTGTAAATCAGTCATTTCTCCCAACAGATGTCAAAGAAAAGCTCTCTCACACACACACAGCAGGGATGGAGTGAAAAAGTGCGGTGCTTAAAGACACACAAAGCCTGCAATGGCATTACTATTATCTCCAGGCCGTGCCGAGTTCAACGAGATGCCCCGCTTGACCGTAGCTCACTCGGTCTGAGCGCAGCCACAGTGACAACAAGACGGACCCAGAGCTGTCTGTCTGTCTGTCTGTCTCTGTCTGTCTCTGTCTGTCTGTCTGTCTGTCTCTGTCTGTGTCTGTCGGTCTCTGTCTGTGTCTCTGTCTGTCTGTCTGTCTGTCTGTCTGTATCTCTCTCACATTCTCTCTCTCTCTCTTTCTCTACGATTAGAATGTAAAGTCTCTCCCTATCTCTCTCTCTCTTTTGGATAACTTTAGGAAATAGATTCTCTCTCTCAATTCAATTCAATTCAAGGGGCTTTATTCAATTCAAGGGGCTTCTCTCTCTCTCTCTCTCTCAATTCAATTAAAGGGGCTTTACTGGCATGGGAAACATGTGTTTACATTACCTAAGCGAGTGAGGTAGATAATATACAACAGTGAAATAAACAATAAAAATGAACAGTAAACATTACACATGCAGAAGTTTCAAAACAATAAAGACATTACAAATGTCATATTATAAATATATACAGTGTTGTAACAATGTGCAAATGGTTAAAGTACAAAAGGGAATGAGATCCCTGAATGGTAAAAAAACATCTCCAAATAGAATATGTTTGTATCACAAATTATCTTACAGATATTTTGACCATATCTGACAGGCTCCCAAAGGCAATCAAAGGATCTAGCTCACTTAATGCCCCATACCCTCCCCATCACCAATCAGCCCTGCCATTGTTTGTATTCATACTGTTTTGTAAAGAATGGCTTCTTGTCTGTTAGGTTGTATTCCACTGGGAAAGTGATTACAGTTTTCCTCAGTCGCTTTGGTGCATTTCTTAGATCAAAAGTGCAATTCTTGATATGACTTGTACAAATTCCAAATCATCTAGTCACTTGTGCACATCATTAAAGCAATTTCTTATTCCTTTGAACAAATTGCAATTGATAATGTACAAGTGTCAGCTTTTTTCCACATTATCAATTGCTCACGTCATGTTGATCAAAATATAGTAGATGGTTCTCTGTTGAATAGTCTTACCCCTCAAAACATCTAGGCATTAGTTCCTTGCATAAGCCATTACATGCAAAATTGTTTAACTATTTGTCATTAACTGTCAACCTCTCTCCGCCTCTCTCCCTTTTCACTCCCCTCTCTCCCTTTTCACTCCCCTCTCTCCCTTTTCACTCCCTCTCTCCGCCTCTCTCCCTTTTCACTCCCTCTCTCCGCCTCTCTCCCTTTTCACTCCCTCTCTCCGCCTCTCTCCCTTTTCACTCCCTCTCTCCTCCTCTCTCCCTTTTCACTCCCCTCTCTCCGCCTCTCTCACTTTTCACTCCCCTCTCTCCGCCTCTCTCCCTTTTCTCTCCCTCTCTCCGCCTCTCTCCCTTTTCACTCCCTCCCTCTCTCCGCCTCTCTCCCTTTTCACTCCCTCCCTCTCTCCGCCTCTCTCCCTTTTCACTCCCTCTCTCCGCCTCTCTCCCTTTTCACTCTCTCCGCCTCTCTCCCTTTTCACTCCCCTCTCTCCCTTTTCACTCCCCTCTCTCCCTTTTCACTCCCATCTCTCCGCCTCTCTCCCTTTTCACTCCCATCTCTCCGCCTCTCTCCCTTTTCACTCCCTCTCTCCGCCTCTCTCCCTTTTCACTCCCTCTCTCCGCCTCTCTCCCTTTTCACTCCCCTCTCTCCGCCTCTCTCCCTTTTCATTCCCTCTCCCTCTCTAAGAACTTCCCATTTGAATCAATAAGGATTGCAGTTGTGGGTGACTATCTGGGTGGAGCAGACTGGGAGGCTGGTATTCTGACCTGGGCTGGAGCAGACTGGGAGACTGGTATTCTGACCTGTGCTGGAGCAGACTGGGAGGCTGGTATTCTGACATGGGCTGGAGCACACTGTGCTGGAGCAGACTGAGAGGCTGGTAAGTTGACCTGGGCTGGAGCAGACTGGGAGGCTGGTATTCTGACCTCGGCTGGAGCAGACTGGGAGGCTGGTATTCTGACCTGGGCTGGAGCAGACTGGGAGGCTGGTATTCTGACCTGGGCTGGAGCAGACTGGGAGGCTGGTATTCTGACCTGGGCTGGAGCATACTGTGTTGGAGCAGACTGAGAGGCTGGTTGGCTGACCTGGGCTGGAGCAGACTGGTAGGCTGGTATTCTGACCTGGGCTGGAGCAGACTGGTAGGCTGGTGCAGTGTCATCAGGCTGTGTGGTGGAGGCCATCCTGTTCTCGGGTTCTGCTTGTGTTATGCCAACCACCAGGTCATTATTACCACCAGGTCATTATAACCACCAGGTCATTATTACCACCAGGTCATTATAACCACCAGGTCATTAGAACCACCAGGTCATTATTACCACCAGGTCATTATAACCACCAGGTCATTAGAACCACCAGGTCATTATAACCACCAGGTCATTAGAACCACCAGGTCATTAGAACCACCAGGTCATTAGAACCACCAGGTCATTAGAACCACCAGGTCATTAGAACCACCAGGTCATTATAACCACCAGGTCATTAGAACCACCAGGTCATTAGAACCACCAGGTCATTAGAACCACCAGGTCATTAGAACCACCAGGTCATTAGAACCCTGGGGCTGAACATTGTCGTGAAAGAGGAGGAGGAAGAGGAGGATGTCACAGTAAAACAAGAAGTAGAAGGTGAGGCTGTTACCGTGAAAGAAGAAGAGAAAGACGTTACAGTGAAAGAAGAGGAAGACGCGTTCAGAGTGAAAGAGGAGGAGGATGAGAGAGCAGTTTTTGGAGTGAAAGAGGAGGAGGAGATTACTGTCACATTGGAGGAAGAAGAGGAGGTTGGATATCCGTTTAACCCCAGTAAGTACCGTCTCTGCAGTCGTTGAACCAATATGCAGTAAAGGGGTTCTACACTTTAATGTTGTTCTGTAGGAATGGCTGAAGCTACACTGTAACGTGTAGAACATCAAGAGTGGACCATCAACAAAACGTTAACAATTGATCAAATGCATCCAATGACAATGCCTGAAATACTGTAGTCCTCAATATCTCCTATTATATTAGCCCAATATGTAGTCTTAAAGGGGCAATCAGCAGTTGTTACATCCATTTTGGGACTTATCCATTAATGATATGTACCCATCTGTTTCTTGAAGAATTCACTTATAAATGCCTCATGAGCTTAGTTCAACTGTCGTACTCCATCAGAACCCAAAATATGAGCTTTTTTTATTCCAATGTTTGTCAGTAAATATAAACAAACACTGTATATCCTCAAAACATGGTTAAAACTATAATGTTGGTATCATGGATGGTTGCATTTCTCCAGCCCCATCCCTCAGCTTTTTACCGAAACGGACAGGGAGTACGCTTTGTTATTGTTTCTACTCCTGATTCTCTGCCCCCGTTACTCCTCAAAATAATTTCACATAATACTTTCATATCACATAACAATTATTTCACACAATACTTTCATATCACATCAAAATAATTTTAAATACTTTAACATCAAAATAATTTCACACAATACTTTCATATCACATCTAAATAGGTAACCAGTCTGTTTAGATAGATAGCTAAGTGAATTAAATATCATCAGCTGTCTAACTTCATATTAGCTAGCTATCTTGATGTATTTATCACTGTAAAAAACAAACTCCAAATGCATTTGTAGGTAGCTAGCTAACAACCATGGAGGGTGAAAGGATAGCAGCCCCAACTGTCAGTGAGAGAGGAGGCTATTCTGGATAGGGCAGGTACTTTTGTGTAGTTCCTGTCCCTAGAAGTGAGGACGGAGATAATAGTAACATAATATTCAGTGTGGTGTAATTTGACTATAATGAAGTGTGTTTCTTGTGAGGTTTTCTGTCCTCAGATAAAGAGCGCTATGAAAGCCAGTCTACATATGAAGAGGTCCCAGTGAAGAGCAGTGGTTCTCAGTCCTTGGGACTCAAAGAGGCACATTGTTGTTTTTGCCTCAGCACTGCACAGCTGATTCAAATGATCAACTCATCATCAAGCTTCAAGTGGTATTTATGTATTCATTTGTGATGCTGTCCTTGATATGATCCTGTTATTGTCACATGCTACACATGCACATATGTGTGCCCATGCATCTATCAATTCAATGTTATCATGATTTGTTATCAGGGATATTATACTTTAGTAATCCACAATGACCTGGTGATGTAAAAGTCTAATAATGACATTGTCTTCCATATTCCTACAGATACCTTGTAACTGGAGATTCCTTCAAAATGATTGCCTACAGTTGCCGTGTAGGGCACTGCAAGGTTGGGTGACCAGGATCATCTGTGACTGCCTCCTGGAGGAATTCAGATGTGTGAAGGCTACCTGTGTCCTGCGTAACTTCATGAGGATGGACACGAGGACCAGGAGGGGATCTGCAGCTCGCCGCCGTGTCCCAGAGGAGGAGTCTGCTGCTCTGCAGGATGTTTCAAGGATGGGGTCCAACAACGCAGCAAGAGAGACAATCCGTGTGCAGGAGATCTTCACCTCCTACTTCTTCAACGAGGGTACTGTTCCCTGGCAACACCATAGACTACACTATGCACAACCAAAGGCTCTTTTAAGAGGGTGCTGTTCCCTGGCAACACCATAGACTACACTATGCACAACCAAAGGCTCGTTTAAGAGCCATTCACATTGCAATAAGAGTATTCTTCCATTTACTTAGCTATGTCAACTGCAGTTATTCAATTCATAGTTTCTCTCCCTTTGATTTCTACTTCTCAGATGAGGGTGCTGTTTAGGTACGGGTGTGATGTCTGTGCAAAAACAAAACAGGCTATTTTATATCACTAATATTGAAAAAATGTAGAACAATTAGACACCCTATAACCCACACCTACACACTCGTGTATCAATCTGATTGATGGATTGTGTTGTGCTGTAAGCAGGTTCAGGTGTATAAAACTGTGGCTCCTTCCACCTTCAAAGAATAGGCAAGAGGGCCAACCATGGAGAATAGTAAGACACTTCATTATTTCTATAACTACGCTATATTGTTTGTCCTTGTGTGTCCGTTCATGTTTTTCAGCATAAAGTACTCTGCAGCCACTTAGTGTGGTGTGGACACCAGGTGAGGCCACACACAGATTCCTGTTGAACACTGTGGCTTTAACTACCTTCTTTTCTCAATAACAGTCTCTCTCCTTCACTTCATCCCTCTCTCCCCTTCTCCCTAAATCCTCTAGGTTATATCAGCTGTGTCGGTGAACCCCTACAGCATCTGAACTGGCTACATAGAGTGCACAGCATGATCAGAGGTGAGAGGTCACTTGGTCAGGTCAACAGGAAGTATTATTAAAGAGATGCTTTACATTGAAATACAGACAGAGATGCAGTAGTCCCAGAGTTAATTATCCAAGGTCAGTTTTGCATTTCACCTCCTGATTGATGACTAACAATGTTAGAATAAAAAATAAAAACACAAGGCTTAAACATGCTCTCTCTCTCCATCTGTCTCTCGTCTGCAGATATGTTTTGATGTGAGAGGATGCCAACCCCTAGTCCCATCATCGCCATCTCAGCTGCTTTAAAGATAACCTTTGGGCCGACTAGAGACACTATTATGTAATTGTGATGAACTGAGAGAATATTTAGGTAGCACTGTGATTCATTAATCATGTGCTGCCTTCCCTGCTCCTATGTGCTTACCTCTTTCCCTTTCTGTCTTTTACACCTCTCTCTCCACCTCCTCTTTCTTCCTCTGTTTTTATAATGCACAACAGATGTGCATTGAAGTACAGATTGAACTTGTATTTATAACACTTGGATAATGAGCTTTTCAATAAAGCGTTTCACATTCTCTACTGGGTGAAATGAAGTGTAATGTGATGAAATACTCCACCTATCCTGTGTTTATCAGATCAATGCAGATGAAGGGCATTAGATGTTGAGATGAACCGGTGTTGGAGTATTTACATGATGCATAGGAAGTGTAGTGTACTGTTTAAAAAAATATATATTTCTGTATATATGAATTAACTAGTTAAATCCTGTTTCTAGTCTATTAGTTACAATGTGTAACCATTGATGTCCCAGGACCAAGATTGGTAAACACTGTTGAAGTGTATAATTGTAATACATACATGCAGACACACAGCGTCATTCAAAGACTGGAATTTGATACTCCTGGTATTGGATATGACTGAAAAATAATCTCAAAGACATTCATACCTAAACTGCACCTTTATTTGCCAAGGTACAGTACATGATCAGTGAATATATTAAATGTACAGGCTACAATGTGGGGATCTCATGCATGGTAATAACTACATGTATATACGACTTGCATCCTTGGCACAACATGATATTATAATCTACTCAATCCATAGGCTTCATTAATGTCATTCAGGCTGTTTTGAAGTTGATACAACTGGCTATGATAGCTGAGGTTCATAGCTAGGTTCTGAACTAATATGTATATCAAACGTTTGGGTCCATACACAGATCGGCTAGATAGCTAGCTACACATCCATGGGCATACAGGGATTTTAATAATCCACTGCACAATAAGCAAGAACATAGTTAGCTACGTTATTTCATCTATCTGCATGGCAAATATCAGCAAGGAAAGCTTACAAAATTGTACATTAAATTTGCAGTAAATTCTTCAGCTAGCTAGATTCTATACATCCACTGTTTTCCAAAACGACAGTCTGGTTTGCTGGTTGTTTCAGGAGTCCCTAAAACAACCAGAATTACAATTTCATACTCATGTCACAACACCCATAAAGCTAGCCAGCTAGCTGGCTAATGTTAGCTAGTCAGCTAGCTGGCTAATGTTAGCTAGTTGGCTAATGTTAGCTAGTCAGCTAGCTGGCTAATGTTAGCCGGGTCAGCTAGCTGGCTAATGTTAGCTAGTCAGCTAGTTGGCTAATGTTAGCTAGTCAGCTAGCTGGCTAATGTTAGCTAGTCAGCTAGCTGGCTAATGTTAGCTAGTCAGCTAGCTGGCTAATGTTAGCTAGTCAGCTAGCTTGCTAAATCACGATTTTTGGAAATGAACTTTATGATAAAAAAAATGCATAATCGTTTGTCTCTACATTAACTAACATTCCTGTCAACTGTGCATGTTTTTGCATGATTCGTTTTGACGTTATAATCACTTACATTTGCTTCCATCTTAGTACTGTTGTCCACCATCTTTGATCCAGTTCAGTTCTGTGTAGTGGTACCCCTCTCTCGAAGTATTTCTTTCAGCCATCTTTGCTGAAGAAAGTCTAACAATCACTAGTGAAGCAGCAGCCTCCCCCGGTCCTAGTGCCGGCCCGTTAAGAAGTTTAAGATGCGATGGAATGGTTGACGAAAAAAATAAATCACAGAAAAAATATATAGACTGATATTGATTTATTCAGGGGGGGGGCTAATTAATATTTTAGTTCTAGCGACGTCTCTGGTTCCTACCCTTTAACTTTTTGTCTGAAAATTAAATATACATTTTACTCAACTACCCAATCCAGTCAGTAGTGTGGGAATTTAAGGTGACGCTGTTGGTGTGACGTATAATTTAGTGGACGGAACGCTTCTTTCAGCAGCAGCAATAGTTAGTCAGACACCTCGGTAGCTTGCTGGACACAATAGCCGAACCAATAAAGCTCTTTAGATGCTTTCGTTTTTTTTTATTAGCCACTGTGTTTTAAAACCACTTCTGTCGTCTTGGTTAGTTGATTTAATTTCATATTTACGGTGTTGTTATTAGTCAGCTGGCGGGCTGGTTAAGTTAGCATTAGCCTAGCTAGCTAACATCCCCGACCATGCGGTCACTAAGCTACTCTTCTCCTGCTAAAGATAATATCTGCTGGATGGAGAAAGAAGCTCTGATCTTTCTGGTGAAAGAGGAGAAGGAAGCGGAGGATGTCACAGTAAAACAAGAAGTAGAGGATGAGGCTGTTACAGTGAAAGAAGAAGAGAAAGACGTTACAGTAAAAGAAGAGGAAGAGAAAGGGGATGATGCCGTAATTGGAGTGAAAGAGGAGGAAGGGGAGATGACTGTCACATCGAAAAAGGAGAACGAGGAGGAAACTGGATGTCTGAGGCCGTTTTCCCAAACGCATCTTAAGGCATCCAACGATGAAATTAGCCGTAAGATGGTTTTGAGAAACAGCGTCCTGATTAATACTAGTAAGTACTGTCTTAAATACCAAACTCAGCAGTTGTTGAACTGATGTGTGGCGTTAAAGGGGAAATATGCAATTGCTACATCAATTTTTGGACTTATTTTATTATTTATATATAGCCATTGATTCTTGAAGAATATAACACATGCCTCATGAGCTTAGTTCAACTGTTGTAGCCCATCAGAACACCAAATAAGCTTTTTTTACTCTAATGTTTAGAAACAATGTAAACCAACACTGTATCGCCTCAACATGGTTAAAACTATAATGTTGATATCATGGATGGTCTCTCTATGAATTTGAAAGTAGTTACATTTCTCTTATTACCAAAACAGTGGTGGAATGATTTTTTAAACCGCAACAAAATGGCTGCTCAGAAACTTGGTTTGGTAAACAGCTGAGGGATGGGGGCGGGAGAAATGTAACCACTCTCAAATTCATAGAGAAAGACATTGTAGCAACCTTCAGGCTATCCCCTGAATTCACTACACTATGAATACAAAGACTGGCCATCCATGAGGTCAAAAGTATTGTTTTAAACATAATTCTAGGCTATATAGTATATTCTAGAATTCATCCATGATGTCATAATGATAGTTTAACCAGGTTTCTAGGCTATATAGTATATTCTAGAATTCATCCATGATGTCATAATGATAGTTTAACCAGGTTTCTAGGATATATAGTATATTCTAGAATTGCCAGTGTAGATTTCCTGTGGAGGCAAATTATTAGAGCTGTTAAGTCATTGTATAATATTCAGCCAATTTTTTTTCATGCCCTTACATTAATGGCAAGACATACCTAGATGCAATTACATTCATGAATTGGTTTGAAACCTTTGTTTTAAACCCTTCTCAAAGTTGGTCCCTTGACGGATTTGTAAAAAATGGTTTATCATGAAACACTTTTTTTTATTTATTTAAATGTAACCTTTATTTAACTAGGCAAGTCAGTTAAGAACAAATTCTTATTTTACAATGACTGCCTACCCCGGAAGACGCTGGGCCAATTGTGCGCCGCCCTATGGGACTCCCAATCACGGTCGGTTGTGATACAGCCTGGTTTTGATCCAGGGTGTCTGTAGTGGCGCCTCAAGCACTGAGATGCAGTGTCCGCTGCGCCACTCGGGAGCCCCAAAATCATGTTCTAGTGCTGTCCCCAACTAAAATACATCTTGGTCAACCAAGAGTCATCTGTTCTTTCTACCAATCGCCCCATGTGTTTTTATAAAATCAAATATACGTACTGAATTTGTCTGATGCTTTAAGCATTCTGATCAAATAATTTTGACACACAAATGACTCGAAGTCATAACTAGGGGGATAACCATAACTAGAGGGAGCCGGTTGTCAACATAACCTGACCAGAGGGAGCCGGTCGTCAGCATAACCTGACCAGAGGGAGCCGGTCGTCAGCATAACCCGACCAGGGGGAGCCGGTCGTCAACAAAACCCGACCAGGGGGATTCCCCCCTCCGCTGCTGGACTTCGTAAATTCTGCCTTTTTGCTCCTGAAGTTTTCAGTAATAGACTAATAGACTACAGATAGATAGACTAATAGACTAGTAATTGACTACACCATCAGTCTGCAACCTTTTCCAGTTGGAGTGCCAATTTATCTGACCGTTTCTGCAAATCTGTGTGCCAGTTATGATTTTCATATGCACATTTTCGTGGAACAGTTTCATTTAAATTATAATAGTATCTCAAAATCTTTGTCTGTGATTAATCTACATTCTAAATGAAAATTATACAAATCTAAAAGTAACTTTTATTGCCATTGCCAACTATGTAAAGATAGCCTATATAAAGCCAACAAATAAAAACATGGCATTCTGCAGGTAGAAAATATCTTGATAAAAATAAATATCCTAGAAATCACATTGGCTGCACATGGCCTGTCTACGACAAACTTGAAACATTGTATCAACTATCAACTGGGTCAGGAAACTCGGATAGCAAGCTTGCAACATTGTATAAAATATTCTAGGCCCTCAGTTTCCTGCTACAGTGAGTTCTTGACAGTAATCAGGTATTTTATGACATTTTTATGACATTTCCACTGGATCAGAGCATTACATTTTTCCCTTTTCTGCTGAGTGGTTATCGGAAGGGCAAGAGCTGTAAATATTTTACGAAAATACTTTGAGGAACTATTGTCATTCGCAATTGATTTTGATTAGACTTTGTTTACTTGCTGTTTGGAGGTGAAGAAAAAGTTACTTTGAGAAGCACCACAACTCATTAGTGGTGGTGCATTAAGACAATCAGAAATACTATCAGACATCCCCAAATGGGCACATTTATAGGCCTACATTTGTGTGCAGGCCAGTTAGACTAGTCCTACTTCTATGTGTAATCAGGTGTACGTCCTTACTCAACATTGACAGGAGTGTTTCAAACAAAAGACAATTAATAAATTGACCAAACTGACGCATCTTGCGGGGTCAGGTCTGGGTGGTCTGCCATGGGCCGTTTCATTTAGTATCCGCTTGGGTCGGCTGGGGAATGATTGTATTTCCCCATAGTATGTTGTTCCGAAGTTGACCAACTGAAAGGGAGTGTAACTTTGATTATAATTACTCTTCCCTTAAAACTTCTTAAGGACTGGGGGTGCTGTTTACACTTTTGGGGAAAATCGTATCCAATTTAAATGGCCTCGTACTCAATTCTTGCTCGTACAATATGCATATTATTATTAATATTGGATAGAAAACACTCTCTAGTTTCTAAAACAGTTCTAATTATTTCTCTAAGTGAAACAGAACTCTTTTTACAGCCCATTTCCTATCCGGAAGTGAGATTTCCAATAGCGAGGTCTCTCTTCAAGAGCTTGTCTATAAAAGGGCATGTCACTTATGACTGTAGAAACACGTCATACACCTTCCCCTGGGTGTCATGCGGAAGTGAGAGCAGAAATGACTTGATTATCTCGTTCTGGGATTGAATACAACCTCTTGGAGTGAGAGGTCCGCCATTATTTGTTTTTGGAAGGCGCGAAGTTGGACCTGGAATCGCCTCCTGGAAAACCGTCGTTATAGGTGAATATAATCTCCGGCTTCGATATTATTTGATACATGTCACAATATCATCCTAAAGTATGTTTTTTCAATATAGTTTAATTATATTATTGAAATTTATTCGGGACTTTAGACGTGATGCGTTGGAGGAATTTGTTCAAGAAGGAGAGGTTAGCGCCGCACGGCCAGTGTGCTTGCTAATTCAAGAGGGAAATAGTTCGTTCTGGATCCAAACAAAGACGCTTCTGAACAAAGGACCCCTTGTACAACATTCTGATGGAAGATCAACAAAGATAAGGACCCAATTTGGGATGCTATTTCATATATCTGTCGAACTGTGCTATCGCTACCGTTTGCATTGAATCAATGCTGTTGTGTGATAGCTATTGTAGTAAGCTAATATAACGATATATTGTGTTTTCGCTGTAAAACACTTCAAAAATCGGAAATATTGGCTTTATTCACAAGATCTTTGTCTTTCATTTGCTATCCACCATATATTTCTCTGAAATGTTTTATGATGAGTAATTAGGTAGTTGACGTTGGTGTCTGTATTTACTCTGGCTACTCCCGTGCTATTTCTGACTGTAGCTATGATGGTAGCAGTAATGTAAAACTGATTTATAGCTCAAATATGCACATTTTTTGAACAAAACATAGATTTATTGTGTAACATGTTATAGGACTGTCATCTGAGGGAGTTGTTTCTAGGTTAGTTAGGTTGGTTCTAGTTTAGTTAGGTTGGCTTTGTGCATGCTACCTGCTGTGAAAAATGGTGCTGTGAAAAATGTCTGTCCTCTTTTGTATTTGGTGGTGAGCTAACATAAATATGCGTGGTGTTTTTGCTGTAATACATTTTAAAAATCGGACATGTTGGCTGGATTCACAAGATGTTTATCTTTCAAATGCTGTATTGGACTTGTTAATGTGTGAAAGTTAAATATTTCTAAAAAATATTTTTTTGAATTTCGCGCTCTGCCTTTTCAGTGGAATGTGGGAGGAGTTCCGCTAGCGGAACGCCAGTCCTAAACAGGTTTTAAGGAGGGAATCGAGGTTCAACACCTGTTTGTCCCCGCCCTTTCCTGGGTTGGTGAAGAGCGGCATTACATTTTAAGGAATAAATCCAAGCCTCACTCTCATCACCTGTGGACGGTGGTGCTTCCAGCGAGGCGTGGATTTAATAGTATGTTGTACCTAGTTTCCCTCCTTCAGGGAACAGTAGTTATAGTCATAACGTTACACTTGTCATATGATGAACTTCAACTTAAATACTGGATCTTGCTGTCGGACAGTTTTTTTGTATTCTGAAATGCAACTGTTTTCATGGGCACAGAAATACTAAATCATTTCAGAGTTTGCTAAATCCAATGGTTTTTAACTGAGTCATCTTGTAATCCAAGATGGTGTAGCATTAACCTGTTAGGCGGGCTGTCCCGATATCGGTACAACTGTGACAACATCCAACTCAATTGTAGGGCGCGAAATTCAAAATCTATTTTTTAAAAATATTTAACTTTCACATATTAACAAGTCCAATACAGCATTTGAAAGATAAACATCTTGTCAATCCAGCCAACATGTCCGATTTTTTAAATGTTTTACAGAGAAAACACCACATATATTTATGTTAGCTCACCACCAAATAAAAAAGTGGACAGACACGTATGATTATGATTATGATGTATGAATTATGATTCAAGTAGCATGCACAAGCCAACCTAAATAACCTAGAACCAACCTAAACAACCTAGAAAAAACTACCTCAGATGACAGTCCTATAACATGTTACACAATAAATCTATGTTTTGTTCATAAAATGTGCATATTTTAGCTATAAATCAGTTTTACATTACTGCTCCCATCATTGCTACATCATAGCTACAGTCTGAAATCACACGGGAGTAGCCAGAGAAAATACAGACACCAACGTCAACTACTAATTACACCTCATAAAACATTTCAGAAAAACATATGGTGGATAGCTAATGAAAGACAAATATCGTGTGAATAGAGCCAATATTTCCGATTTTTGAAGTGTTTTACAGCGAAAACACAATATATCGTTATATTAGCTTACAACATTAGCTAGCATACGGCAGCATTGATTCTAGTCAAGCGCTAGCATAGCACAGTTCGACAGATATATGAAAAAGCATCCCAAATTGGGTCCTTATCTTTGTTGATATTCCATCAGAATGTTGTAAAGGGGTCCATTGTCCAGTACAGTCTTTAGTTGGGTTCCAGAACGAACTATTTCCCTCTTGGTTTAGCAAGCACAATGGCCGTGCGGCGCTAACCTCTCCTTCTTCAAAAAATTCTTCCAAAGCATCACGTCTAAAGTCCAGAATAAATTGCAATAATATAATTAAAGTATATTGAAAAAACATACTTTAGGATGATTTTGTGACATGTATCAAATAATATCGTATCCAGAGGTCATATTCACCTTTAACGAGCGTATTCCAGGAGCCGAGTCCAGGTTCTGCCTCGCGCCCGGAAAAAAAATTAAACTGCGCAGGTCTCACTAGATGATGTGGTGTTCAGCCCCTGGAAGAGATATTCGACTCCTTTCTTCTCTCACTTCCGCATTACACCCAGATGAAGGCGTGTGACGTGTTTCTACGGTCCTAAGTGACATGACCTTGTATAGACAAGGTCTTAAAGAGAGACATAGCATTTTGGAAATCTCAATTCTGGATAGGAAATGGGCTGTAAAAATAGTTCTGTTCAACTTAGAGAAATAATTCAAACGTTTTTAGAAACTATAGACTGTTTTCTATCCAATAGTAGTAAATATATGCATATTGGAAGATCAAAAATTTCTTAAGAGGCCGTTTGAAAATGTGCGCATATTTTCCAGTTTTTTCAATATTCACCCTGCAGCCATAAGAATTAAGACCTGTTTGTTGTAAATGGTATGTATTTTTCGTCTTTTTTTGTATATATTGCAATATATTTAAATCTTTTTCCATTTTTAAATTAAATATACCTTCCGGCAACCCGCCTCACCCAATATGATACGGATCAGCTATTTTTTTTTTATACCTTATAGCTAGAACCTCCATCAGCAGCTAGCCATCAGAAGCTAACCAGCTAATTAGCTACTAGCTATTTAGTCATTGTTAGCCACTGCTAGCGGCCTTTACCTTTTTAGCTCAGACACCAGCCGCTTTTAGCCTGGATAACACCTGCCAGTCTGCACAGCGCGATATCAACCCTGAGCATATCGGACTGTTTTTCTCCATTACATCACCGTATTCCTGCCGTAAGCTCTGGACCATTACACCAGATAATCGCAGCTGGCTAGCTGCTACCGAGTGGCCCAGCCCCGAAGCTAGCCTTGAGCCAGGCCCATCTCCCGGCTAGCGTAGTAATGACTACCTAGCGGCTTCCCTGGTTCATATATTGCTGTTCACTGGACCCTATGATCACTTGGCTACATAGCTGATGCCTGCTGGACTGTTCATTTATCACGGTTCTCCATTTTGTTTATTTAGTTTCTGTTGGCCCCAGCCTTGAACTCAGGCCCTGTGTGTAGTTAACTGACCCTCTCAGCCCATTCATTGCCATTTTACGTGTTTTTGTTGTTTTAGCTGATTAACTGTTGTCTTACCCGTTGTTGTCTTATCTAGCTCTCCCGATCAACACCTGTGATTGATTTATGCCTCGCTTTATGTCCCTCTAATGTCAATATGCCTTGTATACTGTTGTTTAGGGTAGTTATCATTGTTTTATTTTACTGCGGAGCCCCTAGTCCCACTCAACATGCCTCAGAGAACTACTTTGTCCCACTTCCCACACATGCGGTGACCTCACCTAGCATAACTGGTGCCTCCAGAGATGCAACCTCTTATCGTCACTCAGTGCCTAGGTTTACCTCTACTGTACCCACACTCTACCATACCCCTGTCTGTACATTATGCCTTGAATCTATCCTACCACACCCAGAAATCTGCTCCTTTTATTCTCTGTTCCCAAAGCACTAGACGACCAGTACTGATAGCCTTTAGCCGTACCCTCATCCTACTCCTCTGTTCCTCGGGTGATGTAGAGGTTAACCCAGGCCCTGTGTGTCCCCAGGCGCTCTCATCTGTTGACCTCTGTAACCATAAAAGCCTTGGTTTCATGCATGTTAACATCAGAAGCCTCCTCCCTAAGTTTGTTTTACTCACTGCTTTAGCACACTCCAACCTTGATGTCCTTGCCGTGTCTGAATCCTGGCTTTGGAAGGCCACCAAAAATTCAGAAATTTCCAGCCCCATCTACAACATTTTCCGTCAAGATAGAACTGCCAAAGGGGGAGGAGTTGCAATCTACTGCAGAGATGGCCTGCAAAGTTGTATCATGCTTTCCAGGTCTAAACCCAAACAGTTCGAGCTTCTAATTTTAAAAACGAATCTCTCCATAAATAAGTCTCTCACTGTTATAGACACCCCTCAGTTCCCAGCTGTGCTCTCGACACCATATGTGAATTGATTGGCCCCATCTATCTTCAGTTTGTTCTGTTAGGTGACCTAAACTGGGATATGCTTAACCTCTCTAGGAGGTGTGGGACGCTACCGTCCCACCTGGCCAACATCCAGTGAAATTGCAGAGCGCCAAATTCAAAAACAGAAATACTCATTATAAAAATTCATAAAACATACAAGTGTTATACATCAGTTTAAAGATGAACAGTTACCAGCCAAGTAGAGGAGTTACACAAGTCAGAAATAGCGATAAAACTAATCACTTACCTTTGATGATATTCATATCGTTGCACTCACAAGACTCCCATTTACTCAATAAATGTTAGTTTTGTTCGATAAAGTCTCTCTTTATATCCAAAAGTTTTGTTCAGTAATCCACAGGCTCAAAGGCAATCACAACATCCAGACGAAAAATCCGAATAGTATCAGTAAAGTTTGTAGAAACATGTCAAACGATGTTTATAATTAATCCTCAGGTTGTTTTTAGCCTAAATAATAGATAACATTTCAAAGGTAAACAAGAACGGCGCATTCTGGGACACTGAATGGTTCACTCATTCAGAGTGGTCTTACTCTGTCAATTTTCAGAATACAAGCCTGAAACAATTTTTAAAGACCGTTGACATCTAGTGGAAGCCATAGGAAGTGCAATTTGAGTCCTAAGTCAATGGAATCTGTATAGGCAGTCAATGGAAAACTACAAAAATATAAAAATCCCACTTCCTGGATGGATGTTTCTCAGGTTTTCGCCTGTCATATCAGTTCTGTTATACTCACAGACATTATTTTAACAGTTTTGGAAACTTTAGAGTGTTTTCTGTCCAAATCTACCAAGTTTACTTTGGGCACGCTTTTCATCCGGAGGTGAAAATAGCGCCCCCTACCCTAGTGAGGTTAACACCCCCGCCGTCCTACAATCCAAGCTAGATGCCCTCAATCTCACACAAATGATCAAGGAACCCACCAGGTACAACCCTAAATCCGTTAACATGGGCACCCTCATAGATATTATCCTGACCAACTTGCCCTCCAAATACACCTCTGCTGTTTTCAATCAGGATCTCAGCGATCACTGCCTCATTGCCTGCATCCGTTATGGGTCCGCGGTCAAACGACCAGCCCTCATCACTGTCAAACGCTCCCTAAAACACTTGTGCAAGCAGGCATTTCTAATCGACCTGGCCCGGGTATCCTGGAAGGATATTGACCTCATCCTGTCAGTAGGGGATGCCTGGTTGTTTTTTAATTGTAATTCCCTCACCACCTTAAATAAGCATGCCCCTTCAAAAAATGTAGAACTAAGAACAGATATAGCCCTTGGTTCACTCCAGACCTGACTGCCCTCGACCAGCACAAAAACATCCTGTGGCGTACTGCACTAACATCGAATAGTCCCCGCGATATGCAACTTTTCAGAGAAGTCAGGAACCAATACACACAGTCAGTTAGGAAAGCAAAGGCTAGCTTTTTCAAACAGAAATTTGCATCCTTTAGCTCTAACTCCAAAAAGTTTTGGGACACTGTAAAGTCCATGGAGAACAAGATTCCTAAAGATTGGAAAGCTGCCACGGTCATCCCCCTTTTCAAAGGGGGTGACACTCTAGACCCAAACTATTACAGACCTATATCCATCCTGCCCTGCCGTTCTAAAGTCTTTGAAAGTCAAGTTAACAAACAGATCACTGACCATTTTGAATCCCACCGTACCTTCTCCGCTGTGCAATCCAGTTTCCGAGCTGGTCACGGGTGCACCTCAGCCACGCTCAAGGTACTAAACGATATCATAACCGCCATTGATAAAAGGCAGTACTGTGCAGCCGTCTTCATCGACCTGGCCAAGGCTTTCGACTCTGTCAATCACCGTATTCTTATCGGCAGACTCAATAGCCTTGGTTTCTAAAATGACCGACTCGCCTGGTTTACCAACTACGTCTCAGACAGAGTTCAGCGTGTCAAATCGGAGGACCTGTTGTCTGTACCTCTGGCAGTCTCTATGGGGGTACCACAGGGTTCAATTCTCGGACCGACTCCTTTCTCTGTAAATACCAACGATATTGCTCTTGCTGCGGGTGATTCCTTGATCCACCTCTACGCAGACGACACCATTCTGTATACATCTGGCCCTTCTTTGGACACTGTGTTAACAAACCTCCAAACGTGCTTCAATGCCATACAACACTCCATCCGTGGCCTCCAACTGCTCTTAAACGCTAGTAAAACTAAATGTATGCTCTTCAACCTATCGCTGCCTCCCCCCGTCCAGCATCACTACGATTCTGACTTAGGTATTTATAGTTGTCCACATATTCTATGTGTCTGGCTAGACTGTAAACTCTCCTTCCAGACTCACATTAAGCATCTCCAATCCAAAATTAAATCTAGAATCGGCTTCCTATTTTGCAACAAAGCGTCCTTCACTCACGCTGCCAAACATACCCTCGTAAAACTGACTATTCTACCGATCCTTGACTTCGGTGATGTCATTTTCAAAATAGCCTCCAACACTCTACTCGGCAAACTGGATGCAGTCTATCACAGTGCCATTTGTTTTGTCACCAAACCCCATATACCACCCACCACTGCGACCTGTATGCTCTCGTCGGCTGGCCCTCACTACATATTCGTCGCCAAACCCACTGGCTCCAGGTCATCTATAAGTCTTTGCTAGGCCGCCTTAACTCAGCTCACTGGTCACCATAGCAACACCCACCCATAGCACGCGCTCCAGGACGTTTATCTCACTGGTCATCCCCAAAGCCAACATCTACTTTGGCCGCCCTTCCTTACAGTTCTCTGCTGCCAATAACTGGAACGAATTGCAAAAATCGCTGAAGTAGGAGACATATGGGCAGCTGTACACAGCCCATCTGTAAATAGCCCATCTAACTACCTACCTCATCCCCATGTTTTTATTTACTTTTTTTGCTCTTTTGCACACCAGTAATTCTACTTGCACATCATCATCTGCACATCTATCACTCCAGTGTTAATTTGCTAAATTGTAATTACTTTGCTACTATGGCCTATTTATTGCCTTACCTCCTTACTCCATTTGCGCACACTGTATATAGATTTTTCTATTGTGTTATTGACTGTACTTTTGTTTATCCCACGTGTAACTATGTTTTTTTTTTGTCGGTCTGCTTTGCTATATATATGAGAAATATACAAATAAAATCTTTACTTTATTGACAACACCCAAATGGATACTGTCATTAACGTGGTTCTTCAATAATTACTTATAATTCTTCAAACATATTAAACAGGACATTCAAACGAGCCTTACAATTATAATCCAAAGTAGTGTGAAATGCACTCATAATCAACCTGGAAATAGAGGTTACTCCCCTGAGTTTTCCCCCATTCACATTCAGAATACATTGTGAAAAAACTAAAAGCTTTGCTCACCATTTTTGCTCCAGGCAGATATACTACATCCATAACTTGTGGTTTCCTCATTAGCAGATATACTACATCCATTACTATCGGTTTCCTCATTAGCAGGGAGGTGTTTCTGCAATCAAATTGTGTGCGCATCGCCCTCCTGCCGCAATTTTAGCAAACACAGAAAGGGGCCTATATTGGAGACCAAAAGTCATCTGACACACTGCTTATAGTTTCAACAACATGAATAACTTATTTCTAGTCTACAATCATCGATCTTACTACTAAAATATGACTATTCTTGCTCATTTTAAGACAATTGTTAAATAATTTTTACATTCATTACAGACATCAATTGTTGTACAACATCATGGCTACGCTGTTGGCATCACCTTTTTACAGTGGATTTCCACTGTTGTGGGCTTTTAATCATCTGACTTTGTTGTTCACACAGGAGAGATACGGGACTATCGTGGATCCTTTGGGGAGCCTCAACAACCTCATGATGCTGACGAGGCAGAGAAGAGTCTCTCCAGATCAGAACGCCTCAATAAACACCTGCAGAGATCCACAGGGAAGAGAACTCACTGCTGCTCTGACTGTGGGAAGAGATTCACCTCATCAGGCATTAAAATTCATCAAAGGATCCACACAGGAGAGAAACATTATAGCTGTGATCAATGTGGGAAGAGTTTTACTACATTTGACTCTCTGACAGTACACCAGAAAATACACACAGGAGAGAAACCTTATAGCTGTGTTCAATGTGGGATGAGTTTTAAAGCATCTAGCAATCTGACTACACACCAGAGAACACACACAGGAGAGAAACCTTATAGCTGTGATCAATGTGGGAAGAGTTTTACTACATTTGACTCTCTGACAGTACACCAGAAAATACACACAGGAGAGAAACCTTATAGCTGTGTTCAATGTGGGAAGAGTTTTACTGCATCTAGCACTCTGACTACACACCAGAGAACACACACAGGACAGAAACCTTATAGCTGTGATCAATGTGGGAAGAGTTTTACTACATCTAGCTATCTGACAGTACACCAGAGACTACACACAGGAGAGAAACCTTATAGCTGTGTTCAATGTGGGAAGAGTTTTACTGCATCTAGCAATCTGACTACACACCAGAGAACACACACAGGAGAGAATCCTTATAGCTGTGATCAATGTGGGAAGAGTTTTGTTACATCTAGAAATCTGACTATACACCAGAGAACACACTCAGGAGAGAAACTATATATATGTGATGAATGTGGGAAGAGTTTTACTACTTCTGGCCATCTGACTATACACCAGAGAACACACACAGGAGAGAAACCTTATAGCTGTGGTCAATGTGGGAAGAGTTTTTGTCAATCTGGTGATCTGACAGTGCACCAGAGAACACACACAGGAGAGAAACCTTATAGCTGTGTTCAATGTGGGAAGAGTTTTACTGCATCTAGCAATCTGACTATACACCAGAGAACACACACAGGAGAGAAACCTTATAGCTGTGGTCAATGTGGGAAGAGTTTTTGTCAATCTAGTAAACTGACAGTGCACCAGAGAACACACACAGGAGAGAAATCGTATAGCTGTAATCAATGTGGGAAGAGTTTTGTTACATCTAGCTATCTGACTATACACCAGAGAACACACACAGGAGAGAAACCTTATAGCTGTAATCAATGTGTGAAGAGTTTTGTTACATCTGGGCAGCTGAATGTACACCAGAGAACACACACATAATAGAAATCTTATAGCTGTGATCAATGTGGGAAGAGTTTTACTCAGTCAAACAACACCAGAGAACACACACAGGAGAGAAATCTCTTAGCTGTGACCAGAGGTAATCTGATAAAAGATCTCTGACTAAACATTAGAAAATACATGAAGCAGTTGTTTCATGATATCAATTAATTAATTTAACATTGTAGTAGGAGTATTTTAATGTCACAATGTAGAATGTTTTAACATTGTAGTAGGAGTATTTTAAATGATGTCACAATGTAGAACCCTAAACGTTTGTCCCCTGTTCTATTGATTTCAACATGATATGGATATTAGCCTCAGGGGGAAAATCCAGGTTCTGAATTGAAAGAGTACTATTTATGAGATTTAGTAAGTACACATTATTCCCAGATTCAGTGTGGTTTTTGAGCTGCTAGTTTTAACAGTACGTGCAACCTCATCTCCCTCCTGTCGCACAAATGATTTTAGCATGATATCGATGAGTTATGACAAATAAGTGTTGCGTTCCTTTGTTTAGCGACCCCTACATTTAAATGCATTCCAACATCACGTACAACCTGATTTCCCC